>NC_063208.1:23551814-23801814 GCF_017589495.1 Alosa alosa | reverse complement strand
CACAGCCACTGCAGGCTGTGCGCTACGGTTGTTATGATAGATGCCGTTCACTGGACATTTCATTTACAGTAGGTCTTATTTGAAGGGTCAACAGGTTGCATCGTCATCAAAGATTTGAAGGTTCAAAGGTTCAACAGACAACACTGCCATTATGAAAGATGTGAAAAGACTTGTTTTTCAGAAGAACCTTAACTTACGAATTGAGCAACAGGATTAAATGTCACCATAAAAGCACCAAAGCAGCCTTGTCACATGAAGAAACTTGTACATTTCCAGAGCAAACTACTGTATGCTATTGAACTGTTGCACAATTTTATTGATGGCTGGCTGGAAATATGCCTACCAGGATTCTGTTACTGTAAATTCCTTAGCGATCACCCTGACCTGATAGGAACAGCGGAGAAAGTTAACTTTTAACAAAGACACCTAAATATAGCTGCAAATGTGAAAGGAAAGCTGTAGCCTTGAATGCAAAGAGATGACATTTTGCTGAGTGGCCTTCTGTTGAGAACATCCTGATGGGTTCACAGAATGCGCAGGCTGACCAGTGGCCAGGGAAACACTGCCAGCCAAGCGCTGATCTCCTGTTGTAGCCAACAGAGTGTTCATCCAGCCACTCAAGTGGGTACAGTCGATACACAAACACACTGAAAGAGATTAGGATGATGGTTGTGTTTATTTTCAGATGAAATTGGACATAAATGATTGATTTAGGGGGTTTGCAGTGATGTAATTGTTCAAAAGGAGGATCTGTTGTAGGCTTTTGAATGACACAGAACAGCTTATTCTACCATCCCCACCCTCCACCACCTTCCCCCACCACCACCTCCACCTCTTCATGGCAGGTGTTCACCAAAGAACAACATGATTCCTCACATCACATACAGTACTTGTTTTTGATGTTGCTTCTTTTCCAGCGTTCCTCTACGCTGTGAAATCCTCCACAACAGCGTGTGCATCATGTTGTGTTAAGTGGACGGTATGTTCCTCCTTGAAGGATAAATCCGGCGAGTTTTCACATCTCCGTTTCTTGAGGTCACCGAGTACTGTCAGTGTGGGGGAAAAAAAAAACGAAAACGGTTTTACCGAACTCGAGAAAACAGTCAGTTTTACCGAAATTGAGTTGCTACAGTCAGCAGCTAACACAGCCAGGCAGCTACAGCGCTACACTCTGTGGCCGCGTTAGCTGCTGGCTGTAGCAACTCAATTTCGGTAAAACTGACTGTTTTCGTTTTTTTCGAACTAACAGTACTCAGTGACCTTGAGAAATGGAGATCTATGTGAAAACTTGTTGGATTTCTCCTTTAAGGGACATGTGCACACACATAAACTCTCACACACAAACCACAACAAATGAGCACATGAACACACAAACACACACACACACACACACACACTGACCCACACCATAACATAATAACACAGGGCTACATCTCCCTCATGTGACATGCTTAGCTGGTCTCTCTAGGGAGTCTCTCAGCTGCACAGAGCTCACAGACTGGGTTACTCAACTATAACCATGGCCATGAAAAGGAGGGGGTTTCAGTTTGGGGGATTCCAATCAAACAGCCTCATGGGAAAGTTAAGAAAAACACCACACACACACACACACACACACATACACAACACAACACAACACAACACAACACAACACAACACAACAACAACAATTCTAAGCTTCTCTTCAGTATGACTGGGTAACATACAGTACTGCACACACACAGTGCAGTTGCCACTGCATGCCAGAGTGAGTTTTTCTCTATGCATGCGTGCGTGTGTGTGTGAGTGCGTGTGTGTGTGTGTGTGTGTGTGTGTGTGTGTGTGTGTGTATGTCAGTGTGTGTGTGTGTGTGTGTGTGTGTGTGTGTGTGTGTGTGTGCATGCCAAGTTTACATGCAGGCTGTACTTTTTATGTAACATACAGTATAGCATTACATCCTGGCTTGGTTAGCTGTTGCAAGGGCTCTTCCGATAGCGATAGTTTCTCTTTCCCTATCACTCTTTATCTCTTTCTTCTCTATTTTGTATCTTATATTCTCTCTCTCTCTCTCTCTCTCTCTCTCTCCATTGGAGTAATCACGCCCAGCTGGGTCCACCGTACAGTCAAATGTTGCGTCATACCAGAGCCACCCCAGTCTATTTTTACCATGCTGGGGTGATTACTAGTGCAATTTGCACAGTGTAAGAATGGACACAATTAAAAAACAAACAAGAGTCATTTCAAACGCAAGTGTGTGTTATTTTTAAACTACTTCTGTCTTAGTGCCAAGGAGGGGCTAGCCCATGGGCTTTCAACCAGTGCGTAGGCATGGAGTGCCTATAAGACAACTACAACTCTTCAGTCAAAGGCCACACGGTACAGAACAATGGCCCAGGGAAAGCTGTGACGCAGAGCCAGTGACGTGACGTGTGCTCTGGTCATACAGAGGCATGTATTTGAGTCTCCTGACCTGCATATTTGTGATTGTTTCTGAGAAAATGAGCCTCTTGCTGTTGTCCCATGTGAATGCTACTGTGGCAGAGTACTCCACGGTCATCATCTCTGTGACCCATTTCCGTGACGAGTGTGAAATGGATTGTTTGTAGCTAGAGATAAGGAGCACGTTGCTCCCAATAAAAAGGAAAATTCCTTTGGCTTTGCTGGCCAAACACAGACACACACACGCACACACACACACACACACACACACACACACACACGGCACATCCAGCAGGGGCAGAGGAGTGAGGCACATGCGACACATTGTTCCCGAGGCCTCTTGTTATCTGAGGAATCCCGTTGCTGTTGCAAAACTGTGGGAGTTTAGAGGGAAGAGTCAGTGCCCTGGACAACAACACAGGCATTCCAGAGAGAGAGAGAGAAAGATGGCAAAAAACAGATGAGGAGAAACGAGTTGGTCGAAAGGAGAGGAAGACAGAGAGAAAGATAGAATGTTAAATAGAGAGGGGGGTGAGAGGAAGAATGAGTCATGGATGGAGAAAGTAACAGGGAAAGAGAAACAATAGGAGAGACAATGAAATAGACAGACCATTATACTCCCCCCATCACATGTTTTAGCCAATCCAGATTCTCTCAGCTGACTTCACAACAACAACTGGAGCGTGTGTGTGTGTGTGTGTGTGTGTGTGTGTGTGTGTGTGTGTGTGTGTGTGTGTGTGTGTGTGTGTGTGTGTGTGTGTGTGTGTGTCTTTGAGTATCCTGACAGGAAGTGTTTAAATCCATTATCACCTCCATCAGTTAGCACCATTAACCTTTATGGCAACAGACACTTGTGTCCTCAGTTTTATTTTCAGATCCAGGAAACTTGGGTGATTCACCTTTGATGAATGAGAACACAGAGTGAATGCGTTTACGGCATGAAGCAGGTTTTTTCTGGCTGATGGTGTGATATGGGTGGATCCGTTTGTCTGGTAAGAAAAGGATTAGTTAAATTCACTGTACTGTAATGGGAATGTCAAGGGAATGACAGGAATGTGAAATTTTCCAACCCAGAAAGGTTATTTTGCTTTTGTGCCACACATACACCATCATAAATGGGAGTCGTCTTGCTGTCTGTCATTAGCTGTCACCAGCCATTTGCTGGAGCATGGAGCATCAAGTCATTTTTAAATCCATAAAATGTCTCTATCTGCTTTGTCATAACAATTGAAATGATACAGGAGCCTAATAAAAGAAATCACTGAGGAGATAATGGTCAGGCCATATTCATACTAACACATGAATAACAGTCAAATGCTATTTTTTCCATCAGATTGAAGGGATGGCATACAAAACAAATACACATCTAACAACATAACTGGAGTTATGATCCATTATTCATACGGTCACCTAACTTGATCTAACCTGACTGGACTTGGCCGAACACACAGATACTCTCTCTCTCTCTCACACACACACACACAAACATATTTGGCCTTGAGAAGGTGTGTGTAATAAATCTGCATGGTGATGTAATTCATCCAGCTGAGCCTCTGGGAAAAGGAACATCTCATCAGATCTCACTTTGGGACTGGTGAGGGATTGGCTTGGAATGCACAAAGAGGGTGGCTCAGCTGAGTGGTCCTGGTGTGTGTGTGTGTGCGTGTACACACACACACACACACACACACACACACACACACACACACACACACACACACACACACACACACACACACACACACACACACACACACACACACAGCTGTGCACAACAACCTAAAAGAAACTCTCCTCAGTCACCCTCTGACACATTTCCATGCAGTAATATTTAGCTGCACACACACACACACACACACACACACACACACACACACACACACACACACACACACACACAGAGCTGACAGTGCACTCACAACGATGTTGTCATGTCAATCTCTGTCCCCGACTCAGTGCCAATATTAGCGCAGGTTAAAGTTGACATTATAAATAAAATGACATTCTTTCTTTCTTTTCTTTTCTTCCTTTCTTTTCTTTTTTCTCTGATTGCCCACATTCTGTAAAGCGCCATGATACATGTGTAATGTTTTGGTGCTCAATAGGCACAATAAATTGAATTGAATTGACATTATACAACTCCTCTCCCCCAATACAACCAGCCAAAAACACACACTGTTCCACCCTCACCATCTTAATGCCAAAAAAATATGTGCATGTGCATGTATGTCCTGATAAACACACACAAAACACACACACACACACACACACACTCACACACACACACACACACACACACACACACACACACACACACACACAGACACACACACATACACACATTTAGATCTCATTTACGTAACATGATTTTGATGTATTTATGTAATTTCTCATGTGTTCATTTTGTTTGTTTGGCTGAAATAGGTGCCCCAGGTCTGGCAGTGCAGACAGAGCCAGCACAGAGGGAGGAGGATGCGTTGGGAGGTGGGTGCTGTTGGATCTGCGACGGCGAGGTGGTGTGGGTGTGACTGAGAGGTGGCCCAGAGCTCTGCCAGAGAGTGTCCTGATTCACGAAAGAGAGGAAGAGAGAGAGAGAGAGAGAGAGAGAGAAGCAGATGTTCTTTGTGTCAATCTCTTTCGTAATGCCACGCCTGATTTTTTAAGCCTCCCGCACCGCTCCCCATGCTCCATCATAGCTCTCATGCCAGCTTTTAATTTTAGCGTGCCCTCTCTCTCTCTCTCTCTCTCTCTCCTAATTCTCTCTCTTCCTCTCCCTATTGCCCCTGTACTCTTTCTCTGACTCTCTCTCGATTTGTTTCTCTCTCATGGACTCTCACTATCCTTTCCAGCTCTCACTCTTCCCTTCTTCCTCTCTTTCTCTGCCTCCTTTTAAACAGTGATCAGAACACATAGAACACAGAGTTGTTTTTATGGTATTAAAAGATGTAATCCCTGATATTTTCTCCAAATCTTGCAAAGTCCCACCAGATGCCCTAAGCACACAGACATTTTCTTCAGGACATCAGCGGTACATGTAAGCATTTCATTAAGAGCAATGGCTTATCTTTTTCTAAGTCCATTTGTCCAGTTGGTTACGAAACAAATGCAGGAGCTATTTCCAAATGTTAAGCACATGTAGCTCAGACACTGTGTGTGTGTGTGTGTGTGTGTGTGTGTGTGTGTGTGTGTGTGTGTGTGTGTGTGTGTGTGTGTGTGTGTGTGTGTGTGTGTGTGTGTGGAGAGAGAGTTTCCAATGAAAGGACTTTGCAACAGCAAAACATTTACACCAAATACATTCCAAAGAGAGGAAAAGAGAGAACTTGTTCAACTGAATTCAACTTAATTCAAAAATTAAGCCCAAAAATACCTGTATGTTGTGTATGTGTGCGTGGGTGTGTGTGGGTGTATGCTGGTGTTCTGCGTAGCTAAATATTGCTGGACGTAAACGTTTCAGAGTGTTCCGAGTTACTTTTAGGTTGTTGCGCACAGCTGTGTGTGTGTGTGTGTGTGTACTGTATGTGTCTAATGTGAAATGTGACCAGAGGACAGGGATTTGCATCTTACAGCATAACACCTAGGCTGCATATAAACAGAAAAAAAAGAATGGACACATTTATGAAATGTGTAAACAAAACAAAATAAACAACAATAACCACTTGTCATAAAATATTCATTGGAGAGATGACAGTTTTTTTCTCCTGTCCCATTATCTTCTGTGGCACGAGCGTGAGCGCAAGGGAGGGCGACAAGCCTCATCTCAACAGGAAGCAGACAGAGGAGAGGACAGGACATACGGCTCACATGATCCGGGTCAGCATGTACCCGGCGTCTATCCAGCATGGAGATGGCTGGTAAGGCGAAACCACTATCACTATTTGGGTCAGCGGCCTCTGGTGCCTGCCCACAGTTCTATAGCGCTTCACAGGCCCGGAGAGAGTAACAGGAGCAGAGGACAGGAGAGAGTCTCAGTGAGGCCGGAAGAGTGAGAATTAACAAGGGCTACATCACTTGTCCATTAAAATATGTTTTTGTTTGTCTTAAATCAAATAATATGCTTTGGTGCTAAATAATTATGTGATACTACTTATAAAATAGTTGAAAAAATAATATGAAAAAAACTAACCTAATTTGGACTTTCAGCGGCCTCTTTCTCTTTTTTACCAGGTGGACCTTTTTATTTTTCAGTCTATGTCTATTTCCACTGCAAGCGTTGCTGCTAAATGCACAGCAAGGTTGGTATGGTGCAACTACATCTTACAAAAGGTCATGATATGAACCATACATGAATAAAAGAATGGAGAACAGACTTCATATTCAGTATTTCCCATATCTTGGCCCACTGGTATGTAAAGTTGTCTGGTAAATAAATATTTTCAACTCTTTTTTTCTCTCACACAGATTATCGTAAAAAGGAACTATATTGGTAACATAATTTGAATAATTTGAGTCCAAACAACAAGTCCAAATGTTCCAAATCGTACAGCAAGGTTGTTACAAATCCAAGGTCATTGGTTTTATCCCAAAGGGTAATGACGGTAATACTGTACCTGTGGAAGCAGTCAGTCACGGATAATGGCGTCTGTGGTGTGAATAAATGGCGGAAGGCTCCAGGGATGTGCTTTTTGGACAAGCCATCACTTATACAGATTGTGGAATGTAGTGTAATGGAAAACCATTATAATCAATAAGCTCCGATCCATGGGGAAATAGAATAGTTTGACAACCCAGCTTGTTTCCGCTTAACCGCTTAACATCCGATGGCTGTCACGCTACAACTATTACGCTACGCCATTCCAGCATGGGATCTGATCAGATCAGATCGGACCACCCTTCTCTGGTTCTGTGCTGGGACAGATATGGACCTGGCCCGCTCCAGGGTCTAGTGTTATCTGGGAGGGTTCTCAACAAGTGATGTCATTATGACTTCTATTTTTACTAACCTCGGCTAACATCAAACATAGTTCTAAAACGAATCTGATAGTTCTAACACGAATTCTGATTGTATGTGGTAGGGTTCTCAAACAGAACCTCAGCAAATTATGAAAAAAGCCACATTCAAATAGTCCATAACATGCGTGTGAAATCTCACAGCTGATTGCATTGGGCTTTTAATATGCCTTAATCTGCCTGACTGCCTCTTCACACTGCTGGAGATAAAAAAAAAGAAATCGCAAAACAAATCGAGAAATCTGGCTTTATCGGATATTATACACTACTACAAGCATTTGGGGTTGTAAATGGATTGAGCAGATGGTCTCCTAGTTCTGCAGGACATTAGACAGCCTCAGCCCACTCACATAGCCATGTTAGTTAGCCAGCCTGGTTATAGTGTGTTGTGCCCAAATGAGTAAGGCTTCAGTCAGAGCAATCTGATGCAATCAAACAGCTTTACTAAGTTTACTGAAAGGAAAAAGCCTAATCTGACCTTTTGAGCAAAGAATATGAGACACACATGATTTTCCACTTTTTGACGCTTGACATAAATTCCACTGACATTAGATAGATAGATAGATAGATAGATTGTTTTGTGTGTGTGATTGTGTGTGATTTGTACTATACTATCTGCTGCACAACACATTAACCCATTGGGGGAACTTGAGTCTAGTACACTAGAACTTGAGTCAGTATATTTTTTTATCGACAGGTAAGACATTAGACAGACAGGTATAGATAGGTAAACAGAAATGTAAATGGAAAAGTACAAAGTCAGTGTCTCTTGTATGGATTAAAGCTAAGCACTAAAAGTGTGGGGATACTGAGCTGACCCACCGATATTTGTGCTTAGAATCCTGGGTTACACTTTATTTGACGGTATCTGCATTAGAGTGACATGACACTGTCATGAACGGGTCATAAACATTATAAACAATTGTATAAGTTTATGACATAATGCTTCCGTCACTCGCATCTGTCAAGTGTCATTTGGTTTTTGTCATGACAAGTTAGGGTTAGGGTTAGTGTCATTCAGTTTTTGTCATGACAAGTTATGACAGTGTCATCATGGCACTCTTATGTTGATACCGTCAAGTAAAGTGTTACCGAAATCTGCTCATGGTATCAAATTAGCAAATAGGTTTGCTTTCCAGGTTATTAAATCAGCTTTAGTTAGACTTTAGACTACATATAGGTATTAGTTAGACTGCATTTTGCCTATTTGGGGCCCATATAGACATACAGACAGACAGACAAACAGGCAGATGAACGTGAAGCCCATAACAGGCAGCTCTGTGGCTGGGAGCTGTATGCCACCCTCTGTCTCGCTGGTGAACTGAGAGTGTGTGTCGCGCCATGGTGCCCGCGGGCACAGGTGTCCCGGTGATCTTGGGTGTTTGTGTGGCAGCGCTGTGGCAGTTTTGTCACCACACGCATCAAAGGCCACTGGGCTGGGCTAAATTTAACCGCACTCCAGGAAGAGATGGAGGGGGTGGGGGAAAGTTCAGTCAAATCACTTCTACACCACCACACAGAGAGAGAGACATCTCTATCTATCTATCTATCTATCTATCTATCTATCTATCTATCTATCTATCTATCTATCTATCTATCTATCTATCTATCTATCTATCTATCTATCTCTCCCTCACACACACACACACACACACACACACACACACACATTTACACAAAGACACTAACACACCCCATTGATCACCAGGATAAAACAGACATCACCTCATGTGACCAGGCTGTTGACCGCCCCATTAGGACTGCCCATGTCAGGATCAATAGCACAGTCTGAGGGCCGGTGCGAACAGTCAGTGGTCAGTCAGTCATCTAGCCTAAAATCACTCGGAATGAAGGAACAAAGAAAGCAAGAAAGAAAGAATGAAAACAAAACATATACATTCATTAAAAAAAGGTACAGAGAAGTACAAGAAGGATGCAAAAGGTCAGAGAGAGCGAGAGAATAAAAGAAAAGGTTAAAAAAACAAAAGTAAATTAATTACAGTAATACAAAGAAACGTTTAGTTTGTTTCCTCTCGGCCAAGAGGTCAAGCACTTCAAAGCTTCTGTGAAATCCCAGGAATCCAGGAATCCCCTCAGGACTGTTCCACCCTTCCTCACACCCTGCATCCTTCCTTCTGCCTCACATAAGAGACGTATGGTCTTGACGCAGTCTCCTTGGTCACTAGCGTCCTCAGGGGGACAGACACACTGGGACCGGTCTCTCTTCCTGTGTTTTATAAGAGCACATGCTCTAATGCTGTTACTGTTGACAGATGGTGTAATAATATTCCCTGATGGTCTAATATTCAGAATGAGTCATTCTTCCCAAGCATTTCCTAATCCCATTTGTGATTTATTGAATTCATACAGCGACTGAAATGTTTGTGCAAAGCCACGGAGTGAGCACGTTTGTGTTCAATATTTAATAACATTATGCACCTTTGGTTATGCGGTGTGTCTGAGGTAAATCAAGCTAAATGTTGCAGCTTGAAGTTTATACTGAGCTGGGGGTTGACCTCAGGTGCTGAGGAGAGAGAGTGGGGTGACAGAGGTGAGAGATGTCGAACATTCAAACACACACACACACACACACACAAATACACACCATTTCATCACCCTTTCTTGAGGTTCAGCTGTGTGTGTGTGTGTGTGTGTGTGTGTGTGTGTGTTTCTGTGTGTGCGTGTGTTTCTGTGTGTGTGTGTGTGCGTGTACATGTCTGTATGTGTGTGTGTGTGTGTGTGTGTGTGCTGTCCTAATGCATCCACCAAGCTGCTGCATTAACCCAAATACATGCTTGGGGAGAGAAAGGGAGAGAGGGATAGAAGGCAAGAGGGAAAGAGGAAGAGAAAGAGAAGGGGAGAGGGATAGAAGGGGAGAGGGATAGAAGGGGAGAGGGATAGAAGGGGAGAGGGATAGAAGGAGAGAGGGATAGAAGGGGAGAGGGATAGAAGGGGAGAGGGATTTAGGGGGTTTCACCCCACACTAAACAAGAACCTCTCTGAATAGGGGATAGCACCAAATGGCAGAGAAAAAGAAAAGAGATGGGAGAGGGAGAGAGATATACAGAGAGAGAAAGATATTATATAGAGAGACAGAGGGGGGGGTTAGGCCCAGGTCCAGTTATCCCAATGCGGCCGAGTATTAATAGGGAAAGGAGGAGGCAACGAATGAAAAAGAAGAGGATGAATGGAGAAAAAAAAGGAAAAGAAAGAAGGGGACACAGGGAGAGGAGGGGGAGATGGAAGCATCAGTGGTCAATCAGTGGCTTATAAGACAAGGCAGGAAATACAGGTCATACATAGTATGTGATGTGTGCATGTATATGTATTTGTGTGTGTGTGTGTGTGTGTGTGTGTGTGTGTGTGTGTGTGTGTGTGTGTGTGTGTGCGAGAGAGAGAAAGAGAGAGAGAGAGAGAAAGAAAGAGACTCATCATTACCGATAAGTGCTCGCCTATATATTTGATCGCTTAACCGGGCAACCTACAAAAGCAACAATCACATAGCAGTGAAATTTGCTGACAGACACAACTCTGGTGGGTCCTCATCACCAAGGGCTGAGACTCAATACAGGTTGGAGGTCGCACCATCTGACCACGTGGTGCAGGGACAACAACCTCCCGCTGAACGCCAGCAAGACCAAAAGAGATTGTTGTTGACTTCGGAGAGGTCACACCCAACACCTGCCACTGACCATCGACGGTGCTGTGGTGGGAGAGAGCGAAAGCAGCACCCAAATTCCTGGGGGTGCACATCAGCCGAAGACCTCTCCTGGACCACCAACACTGCATCACTGGCTAAGAGAGCTCAGCGTCCGCCTGTACTTCCCTCTCGGAAACTCAGGCGAGCAAGTGCTCCACCAGCCATCATGACCACATTCTACCGAGGCACCATTGAGCATCCTCTCCAGCTGTATCGCTGTGTGGGGGCGGAAGCTGCACTGAATACAACAGGAAAGCCCTGCAAAGCATAGTGAACACAGCTGGAAGGATCGTGGTGGTGCTTCCCCTCCCTGAAGGACATTTACACCACCCACCTCACCAAAAAGCGACCAAAATTGTGAGAGTGATGCAAGTCACCCCCGCTCACAATCTGTTTGATCTACTGCCCTCTGGGAAGAGGTACAGAAGCTCGCGCCTCAAGCACTACCAGACTCACCAACAGCTTCATACACCAAGCTGTAAGGGATGCTGAACTCTCCTCCTCCTCCCCCCCTCCACCCTCAGCTACATAACATCCTGGACATTGGACCCACAATAGGCCGCCTGCACTACTCCACTTGCACACTTGAACACTTGCACACTTGTACACTTTACAACTTGGTGTTGTTGTCCTGAAAACACAACACTTCTGCTGCTCTTACATAACTTTGGGTAACCACTATGCCACTTTCTTCATTACTCAGGGTCAAACAGAACTACCCAAGCCTCTTATTGGCCTGGACTTTGCACTAGTTTTTTATTGACTGTCTATGCACAATTTCAACAAAATTTTGCTGCTCTTATTTTTTCATTATTATATGTGCCCTCTTATTTACTTATTTACTTACTTTTTGTTTACTTGAATGTTATGTTTGTCTGTGGACTTAAATTGGTAAAATATGTCTTGTCTTCACCGTGGGATAGTGAGAGAACGTAATTTCATCTCTTTGTATGTCTGGAACATGTGAAGAAATTGACAATAAAGCTGACTTTGACTTTGACTTTGACTTTGATCAGTAGTTTGTGCAAACCATTCTGACTCAAAGCAAAACCCAGGCTATTTTTCTCCCCCTTGTCTCCAAAGCCAGGAATTGATAGAGTGCCCAAGTTTATGTAAGAGCGAGGGTTGCAATCTCACAGGCGTCAGCTCTTTGCTGGATTGAGGGTGTGGGTTGGGATTAGAGGAGCATTAAATAAGAAAGGACAAATTAAGGCGGGCTCACTAATCAAGAGTTGTGAGAGGAGAGAAAAAAAACGAGAAAAGAAGTAAAAGAGAACGAAGGGATGAAGATGAGGAAGATGTATTGATGATGATCATGATGAGTTTCAAATCCAATTCTGGCTGATGTACGCACACATGCATGCGTGTCTGAGCTTTGCATCGGCTCGTTGTTATTCCCGGCACATCTGCCTGCGATGACGACACCACCTCAGTCGAGCCCTGGGCATATGCTGCGTGTGATAGGGATGATGTCATGATCGTGTGAGCTGCAGGGCGATGGTCGTGCTGTAAAGTAATCCCATGCATCTCACATGGCTGCCTAATGGAGAACGCAGCATCAACACAGTCCGCCCTGCACAAAAGACTTTGCCTCCTCCTCTAATGGAACAGATTAATTGGAGGCCTTGGTGTGCTTACGTAAGATGCTTGTTGTCATTTTTTCTTATTTTGGCATAAACAACAACACCTCCACCCCACCCACACCACACCACCACAGACAAGCTCCCATTTTTTGCCTATTCTCCAGCACACATACCTCCCCACACACATCCCCCACCCACCTCATCTCATCCTCCAGAATCTGGCACCCAGTCTTTCAAAGTGTTACACAAGCACTGGACTGGGGAATGAGCAGCGGTGTGGTGTGATGTGATATTGGGTAACGCCAGATTAAATGTCCCAGCAGCTCCAGTAGTGGAGCAGATATTGGCAATAATCTTTCAAAAGCGGATACAAGCATCACCAAAATTAGTATGTTTATTATTCTGAGGACATTCGTTTAAAACCTTCAAAATGGCAGTTGGAGTTTTTGCTGTGTCAACCATCACTGAGACCAGCTGAGAGGCCGCTTCCCTCCCCCTCCCTCAGCTGTTCCTATTGGTTTAAATATCTTATGATGTTTTTAATGATTTTTTTGGAGACGAAGAGAAACACCGCTGAAATATTAATCGGTCCGGAGAGAGCTCCAGGCTGGAGAAGCACTCCACCATTTACTCTGAAAATGGTCCTCTATTCCCAAACAGGGGAAGAAGGCTGTTTCTGTGTGGAAAAGGGTGGCATTTAAACTCATGATGAGTAATGACAGGGTTTGTCATTTAGGACAGGATGCTGAGGGTGAAGACATATACTCCCAGAACAAACAAGCATCAAGCATCACACTTTCTGGGAACTGTCAGGAAACATTTCCATCGGTCCTCCTCAGGGGGAATGCTATAAACACACACACACACACACACACACACACACACACAGATGAACGTACACACACACACACACACACACACACACACACACACACACACACAATAGGCGTGTGCAAAATTCCAGAATTAAATTGAAACTGGCTCTTAAATTCCAATTCAATTCTTGAATTTCACTTGCATTTCAATTGATGTAGCAAACAGGAAGCAGAATTGCAATTCGAACCCTGACACACACACACACAGATGTTCACATACACACACAAGCCACAACTGCCACCAGTACTTAGAGTGGTCCTATTTGTGGTCAACAAAGGGCCCATTCTTTGAAGCTGTGTAGGACAGCTTGTGTGTACCACACACAGAGTGCAGAGAGAGTGGGGGGTGTAAAGTGTGTGTGCCAAACATCCTCCACCTCAGGGGAAAGACCAATGGGCTAACGGCAGTAAATGTCAAGAGTGAAGAAGCAGAGGAGTGCCTGACACTGGAAAGCAACCATGTCGAACACTGCCCAGAAACACAGACAAAAACACAAGAACATAATTGGTGTGAAAAAAGTGTGTGTGTGTGTGTGTGTGTGTGTGTGTGTGTGTGTTTCATTGTTGTCTCTGTCTTCTCTTATCAGCAGCATTTCTCTATTGAGCATGTTTTTGCAGTAACCTACAGGATGTTTTTTAGCTGAACTGAATTGAATATAGAGAGTCCGAGAGAATGAGAAATAGAAAGAAAAGGAAGAAGGGAGAAGGAAAAAAGAGAAGAGATAGAAAGAACCTCTGAAACGGTGATACCCCTGGAATGAGATGTGCTATGCAGAAATACGCCTCTGTTCCAGCACACACTTTTCCCCTAGTAAATAATGCAGAGTGCTCAGAAACTACATCCACATGAACTGTCTCAACCCAGTGGCGCTCATCCTCTCTCCTTTTGTTTCATTCTTTACTCATGTCTTTCTTTCTTTCTTTCTTTCTTTCTTTCTCTCTTCCTCTTTCTACATGTCTCTACCTCCCTCTCCTTTTCAAACAATCTTTCGTCATTTCTCTCTCCCTCTTTCTATGGCTCTACCCCTCTCTCGACCCAGTCTCTATCCCTCATTCACCCCCTCTCTCTCTATCTCACCACTCTGTTCTTCTCTTGTTCTCTCTCTCCTGGCACAGGTATCTTTGTAGCAGTATGTCATAGATGATTAAAGTTGCATGTGAGGGCCTATGTTACCCACTGGTTACATTACAGAGTTATTTACCGTAACTTAGCTGAACTCATCATGAGTCCCTTGCCCTGGGGGTAGTCCTATATTTAGAGGCCTACACTAAACAAAGTTTAGTGTAGGCCTCTAAATATACGCTATGAATGATTTATCAAATTCACTGGAAGCAGTGACTGTATTGCCGCGCTGTGCAATCGGGAGACTGGAATGATTACAACATGTATTTTAAAAATACACTTCTACCTCACTAACAGTGACAGCATGCACTTGCCTGATGTCTTATTTGTTCTTATGGGGTCCAAAGGAAAGAGGAATAGCCATCACGGTGGAGCTGATGTTAGACTAACTTCAGTGGGTAACAGCGAGATAGGGTCCGACCTGTATCAATGACAGCGGCCCAGTATAGACTGTTTCAACCTGTTCCTAGAAAGTTGAAACATTTAAAACCAACACAGACCAACCAACGATACTTTGAAATGAAAATGAATCAGACTTTAGTTTGATGCCCTACAAATTGTTCATTAAATCTTGTTTTTAACATTTTTGTTTGTCCCCAAGTTAAAGGAAAATTGCGGTATTTAGCACTTTGAGTCCCTTTTCTGGTTTGTTTTGGATGAACTAGAGTGATGGACACTGAAATTTTGACGATTGGTCCTGTCTCAACTTTTCTGACTCGTTTTGAATCGCCTTTGACTACTCAGAGTGGCTGCCAACAGGCATGCTCAAACATGTCTTAAAACAACCCTTAACATTCGTTTTCAAAACTGTGCAACTCACCGAGTGGTTAGTGGTCAATTCAAATATATCGGCGCAATGTATGATTTCCAGCTGTCTTATTTGCTATTGTGGAACTATTTTTTCAGACACCTCACAACCGCGTATAAACTTCTGCTTAATATTTGAACCTGAAGCATAGATGGTGGCGCAGTAATATCAACCTGCAATGAGTCTTTCAACAGAACTCAATGGGATTTTACAAAATGCCAAATAAAACACGACAGAAACTGTATTTTGCTACACTACTTGTTTTGGAACATCAACGAACACCACTAACCACTCGGTGAGTTGCAGTTTTGAAAACGAACGTTAAGGGTTGTTTTAGGACATGTTTGAGTATGCCTGTTGCCAGCCACTCTGAGTAGTCAAAGGCGATTCAAAACGAGTCAGAAAAGTCGAGACAGGACCACTCATCAAAATTTCGGTGTCCACCACTGGAGTTCATCCAAAACAAACCAGAAAAGGGACTCAAAGTGCTAAATACCGGAATTTCCCTTTAACATTAGCTCAATGTTGTTTTCTGTGCCACCGGAAATGTCTTAGGAACGCACCTGTTTGTTTATTACATTACATTACATTTAGCAGACACTTCTTGACCAAAGTGACATATGTCAGCTATATTATATATATCAGCTATGCAGTTGAAAGGGTCTATACTGCTTCAGGAAAGGGCTGACTTAGACCAGATTGGGTTGGTTTCAGGCGGCTTCTCCGCTTCTCTGGGGTCCGTCGGAAGTTGTTGTGGAAGTGGGTGTGGGAAGAGTCAGCAGCGGATCCCCTAAACAGGACACGGCCGGAGCACCTGCTGAGGTCACAAGACTCTTTTTCCACTGCAGCCTTGTTTCTCTCCTCCCTCCCTCCCTCCCTCTCTTCCCCTTCTCTCTCTCTCTCTGTCTCTCTCTCTCTCTTTCCCTTGCTCCAGATCCTCTCCATATGGAAAGTTATGTAAGGCAGAGAGAGAGAGAGGCAAGCCATCATCACACACACAGGCTTAAAATACTGCCTGTTTTTTCCATTGAAAGTCAATCGTCAGACATTGATACACAGGAATTTACACATATGCAGAAATACAAACACATACATCACAAACAAACACATACTGCACACACACACACACACACACACACACACACACACACACACACACACACAGATGAACACACTTGAATTTCCCCTAGGGATCAATAAAGTATCTATCTATCTACTGTATCTATCACACACACATAAACTATCTCTCTCTTTCTCTCTCTCTCTCTCTCTCTCTCTCTCATACACACACACACACAGACACACACACACACACATACTCTGAATATCCAGACCCAGATACCAGACTCAGTAATACATTTAACTGCCAATGTTTCCATATGACCCATGACCTAGTGAGACATGATGATGGTGATAATGACGATTGATGATGATGACCAATGACTGATGATGGCCGATAACTGTGTGTTCACTGTGTGTTCACTAATTCATGGATGGGATAAATGCAGAGATCAAATTCCTTGTATACACAATACTTGGCCGAGAAACCTGATTTACATTTACATGATGATGATGATAACAGATTTACAGATACTAACAGTGTACATTACATTTCTTTCACTAAGTTTTCAGCAAATTGAAATTCTCCTGTCAGTACTCTAATGTCTCAAAAGGTTTGTAGCACAGCACTAAACTGTACCAGAGCCATATAGAAATATAAACTAAATGTTGTGTGCAGAAACAACTAGATATAACAACTGATTTAGGATCTTTTTGGTTTGGCCAGCTTCAAGCCTGATCACTTCCACAGAGTGCTTCTGTCTGGTGCAGGGTAGTGGCAGCAGTCGCTGCAGTAGACAGCAGGGGGTTTTCAAAGAGACTGGGGACCTTTGATGAGAGGATGTTCTCTCCTGATGGCAGCTTAGATTAAGAATTAGTGTCAGCGTCGGTCGGAGGCGAGAACACCACTGCATCTCAGAGAGGAGACGTAATGAGGCCTGGCCTGTCTTATCAGACAGAAGAGGGATCAAAAGTGATGCTGCACAGGGGGGAAGGATCACAAATACATACACCCAGCCCCACACACACACACACACACACACACACACACACACTCAGTCACTCACTCACACACTCACATGCACACTCTCTCTCTCACAAACACACACACACACACCAACCCTCCCCACGAGGAGCTTTTATTTCAAACAGAGGAGAAAAGGACATAGGGTGCTCTGCCCATCAAAGCCTCTCCACCCCTCCCCAACCTTCCCTTCTGCTTTCTCCTCCCTTGTGTCTAACTCTCTCCCCATCTCCCTGCCCACCCTCACCCTCTCTTCCTCTTAAATGAGACTCTTACGTAAGGAGTCTTTTTTCTCCCTACAAGTCAGATTCAGAAGTGAGATATCAGCCACCTCAAATGCACTTGGCCTGCAGATGCTCATAGACTTTCTCTTCTCTCAGTGGGAACTTTGACTTTTTTTTATTTATTGCAGCTATATTTCTCACCTTTTGGCACTTGCCTTGCCGACGACAGCATTTCTCCAAATAGCTTCCCATTATATTGCGAAAAAGGGTATAATTCTCTTATTTTATATCCACTAACGTGCCTGAGAGCAGGTCCACCCATGTGCCATACATCAGCGTTGGAGAGGATAGCAATTACCACATGCAGGTTGGCAAACTTCAGGCACAAAACAAATGTAATTCAGTACCCTGGGACTTTTGATTGTGATGAGAGAGGTAGATTTCATTTGGTGCAGACAGGTGACCTCTCGACTTTTTTCCGTCCCTCGTACAAATATACCTAAAATACTGTATGTCCATTTGAGAATGATTTTATAATGTAAATTGTGTTACATTAAAGAAACATTCTCAAATGGACATTTTCTCAAATGGACTTTTTCACATATGAAACATTTGTGTGAGAAAACATACCTGTATATTATACATTAATACATACATATTCATTTTCTTATATTTGTCTATGTTCTGCACAAAAACACTGTACATCATATAAAACAGTATATGAATATATAACAGCGATCTCTGTTACACTATTCAGTGTGTTATATTGGCACACGCTGGGTCATTGGCCCTCTCTCCTGATGACATTTGCGTAAATCCATATTTAACATTAATTACAGCACACATCCCAAGCTGACAGGAGGCACCTAAACAGAGTTACATAACCCAGTCCACTCTGAGAGCAGTCATTCACATCAAACTACAAGTGTCTGGACGAGGAGCCAGGACTGCGGTTTCAGAAACTGCTTGCACTCACAGCAACAAGCAATAGTGTTGCCACTTAACATACAACATACTGTACATAAACTCTCTAATATGTTCAGACTTGGCATATTTTTCACAGATGCTGGCGTCCGTTTTGCATTATAATCCTATATAGACCGTGTTTTCAAAAAAGTCCTCGGCTTCTTTTAAAATGTGATTGCGGTCACCCTTTTCTGCAGCTTAGACCTATTTTTAAAGTCGAGAAATGTTCAACTTCTAGTGAAAAAAATAATCATTTTAAAAGTCAAAAAAGCGGTCTGTACAACTTTTCTTGTCAGAAAAAGAAGCCAAGTCTGAGTGTACCCTAATGGGACTAATGTGACCACTAATGTCAACACCACAAGAGCATCATGGGAAATGGTGGTGAAGATGTGCATGCACCACATGGCCTTTAGAAGACAAGAAGAGGTGGAAGGAAGAGAGCGCAGCTGGAAGGCTGAGAGGACATGGTGTTCTCTTTGGACTTCAGGGGTTGACTCATGATGATGACAAATGACGGCTCCTCACTGAGACCAAAACACCAAAGTCAGTGTTCCAGTGCCACGGGACCTTTGACGAGTCATTCAGCTCTCTCGTAAATCACTGGACAGTTCTGGACTTTGATGCCATTAGCAAGATGAGGGATCACTTGAAACCCCTTCCTCGAAGTCTAGTTGGCAAAGACTGTTAGTTGGCAACCTTCATAACCCACAACCTTTTGCCTCATGACCTTATGACTTTTCTCACCTTTAGGGTGAGAAACACCATCCTGCATTATGACCATGATCATGCAAAAAAGCATGGAAGACAGCTGTGCTGGTCATGAGGATTGAGTTCCAGAATTGTGGCTATCATGCTCCTTAAAGGCATCTGGGAAATGAAGTTTACACCTTGCATAGCCTTGGTCGCACAAGCAACGGTTACTGCAACAGAACCCCACGGAACCACCTCGGCACCCTATCATGAGCTGGTGGCTCTGACCCTCATGTCTACTCACAGCCCCCAAGTAATTCCATACTGAAGCCTAAGAGGGAGAGAGAGAGAGAGAGAGAGAGAGAGAGAGAGAGAGAGAGAGGGAGAGAGAGAGGTACAGTACAGTGGGGAGTGGGCAGTGGCTAGGCTGGGTGGTGTGTGTGGTGTTGTGTAACCAACCTGTACCTCCCCCATAGCCAGCAGCCATTATGCCCTCTGGTCATTATGGCGTCATGGCAGTGGGATGATCTAGTATGGTGGAAGTGGTGGTGACATCGAAGAATGACATAGCCTGAATTATACTTCACCCCCCTAAGCCCCCCACCTCCAAACGCGCCCTTCGCTTTCTGTTGATTACCGAAACCATCGGGCAATCTGCTTTATTTCACCAAGCTATAATGACATGCTCCAAAAAGACATGGGGCCTATGAGCAGTTGTAGTGATGTAATTTTTAATGCCAGGGTATTAGATAGGCCTACATTAATTGAGTCTGCATCTGTGTCCGGATTTATCTAACTACAAAGAGCCCTGTGACACACAGTACTCTGCGCTTGCTGGAGGGGGCAAGGAGGGGCTATTTATAATGCAATATTTTTCCATGGGGGCGCTGACTGTCCTTCAGGTTGACCAGACTCGCCACGCCAGCCTGCAGGCCTGCAGAGCAGTCACCCTGTAGCTCAGCGACCTCGTTTACAGTAGGGTCATCCCTATGTTTCCAGGGTCTTATGTTCCCAAGGCCCTACGCTCCTAGGGTCCTATGTTCCCCAGTTAACATGATAGATAATAGGAACATGAAAAATGGTGTTCCTAGAGTCTATGTTCCCAAGGTCCTATGGACCCTGGGAATATAGGGCCCTGGGAACATAGAACCCTAAGAACATAGGGCCTTGGGAACATAGGACTCTGGGAACATAGGGCCCTGAGGAACACAGGGACCTAGGAACATATACCCTTGGAACATAGGGCCCTAGGAACATAGGACCTTGGGAACACATACCCTTGGAACATAGGGCCCTAGGAACATGGGACCTTGGGAA
This sequence comes from Alosa alosa, assembly GCF_017589495.1. Taxonomy (NCBI): domain Eukaryota; kingdom Metazoa; phylum Chordata; class Actinopteri; order Clupeiformes; family Clupeidae; genus Alosa; species Alosa alosa. Next base: position 23,781,080 of record NC_063208.1, on the reverse strand, counting down.
CATAGGTATGCTCCCGTTTACACCCAGCTATAAAGCGGCTCAAGATTTCAAAGCAAGATGCGCTGACTAGGGGGAATGGGACAAAGCTACAGGCCACAGGCAAACACAACTCAAAAACCCTACAGGCCACAGGCAAACATGACTCAAGGGTAAAAAGGGCTTGCTCATTTGTTAAGCACTTGGAATTACCAGATGTGGAATCTTGCCTTGCCTCACCCACCACACACACATCCACCCACCCACACAAACACACACACACACACACACACACACACACACACACACACACACACACACACACACACACACACACACACACATGCCACACACACATGAGTCACCTGAGGAATAGTTAGTTCACCTTATCCACTGCTTCAGATGAACCATAGTTATGAAACAAGAGCTCTACTGTGAAAGCTTCTGCATAAAGCCTGCTCCCTAAGTAGATCATAAAGGCTCTTTAAGGTGAATGTTAAATCTGAATCAGCTGACCAAGTGACCAGGGGTCGGGGCAGTCTCTGTGGTGTGTGTATAAACTGTGGGGCTATCAGGAGTTGTCATAGATGCTAAGGCTAACAACACAGAGCACTGAGGGAATTAATGGGAGCTAAGGGGTGGCTTATAGGTTTCTGGGTCTGGACTTTCAAGGTGTGTATGTGTGTGTGTGTGTTTGTGTGTATGTGTGTGTTTGTATACCTGTCTGACTTTCTCACTCTCCCTGTTTGTCTGTAACCCCTAAATCGTCTGAATCGGAATAAAAATAACACATATAAACACCTTGATCGGAATAAAACTTTCAATTATATTTTTTTATATTCAGAATGAATACAAGGGTGAGGGGTGGTTTATTCTGCTCTTATTCCAAAACAGCCATGTACGGTCAATCGGGTTGCCTGCTGGAACTGTAACAGCTATTCCGATCAAAGATTCTAGAGTGCTTGTAAACCCATGATTGGAATAGAACATACCCCATGCAAACAGATAACACAACATTTGAATTCGGAATAGTTTAATCAGAAATACAAAAAAACTGTCCATGTAAAAGGGGGTTTGTGTGTGTGTGTGTGTGTGTATTCAAAGCAGCCTTTCCCAAAGCTGGCCAAGAAGGCACATGATGCAAGTCAGGTGTCATGTGGAAGCTGCCGTGGAATCACTGCCTGTGATATTCAGCATGGGCTTCACATGCTTTTCTCGTGTACATACAGTAGACCCATAATCCTATTATCTTACATGCATTGGAATGCATGCGTGATATGCACAGATAACATTCCATCTATGAACACAGCATCTCCAAAAGAGAGCTCACATCTCACAAATCAGTAATTCTACTCACACACTTTGGAAGTTTGGAGAGGCAATAAAGCACTCTATTTTGCAGGCAGTGAAGAGTGTGTAATTGACTAATAAGTACATGTGCCATGGGGTGCTTGCTCATCGCACCAGCATTGCATAACCATCTACCTACCCGAGCAGAGCATCACTCAGTCTCTTAACATGCAAAAAATGGCCTCCAGCTGGGACTAAAACACGTCTTCAAATCCCCACTGCGTTAAGATTATGACCTTGGACTTTATAAATAGACACACACAATGGATAAGAGCAATGGCATGGACACGTTATGTGGAGGTGGGTTAAACTATAGCACGGATGCTTGACCCATTTTTTTTTCTAGGAAGGATCCTCCAATTCACCAGACCTCGCTCACCTGAAGTTTTAGACACTTATAAGTAATAGCAGGACATGTCCATCAAGACTCTCAAAATTCAAAATAATACAAAACATCATATAGTACTTAAATAGAATAGAGATAACACAAGATTTTTGGGTAACACTTTATTTTAATGTGTCGTTGTTACAGTGTACTTACCTAATTAGGTACAGTGGTACAACCTGTGTAACAACATGTACTATCAGGTACTATCATTGTACTTGCATTATGTATTTGTGGGTACCTACATATAGTTGTTACATTGTAATACTGAGTGCTTTTACAAAACTTTGCCAATTTGCCTAAATTTTCATCAGAGGCTTGACCTGAGACCTGCTGGATGGGGTAAATCTGGTCATGATAGATTTGATATACAAAGACAATAAGGCCTTGACTGGAGCTAAGAATGGTTTGTCTATCAAATCTATCATGACCAGATTTACCCCATCCAGCAGGTTGACAAGATAGATGGGTAGATTTTTGACTCTACTTGATCCTAGTTATACAACAATACAACTACAATATGACACTCTTATCATGATTAAGATATGACATCCTGTTGTCTACTTTTCTTGTCTCTCTTATGCTAGTGTTTAAATAGGCACTACACTTTTGGATGGCTTGAACATGATCCTGTACTTAACCAATGTTAACCATCTTTGCTAGTGGCATCTATTGCATTTGTTGCAAAGACCTTAAAATCTCTGCTGCATGGAGATTATGAGTCTGCACTATAATTATACACACGTGTACTATATTAATAAAACATTATATCAGTGGAGGTGACTTTAGTGGCCTAGATACATGGCCAGCTTTTCGTTCTTACTCAGTTAATGACATGAAAATGACAAGATAGATTGACCACTACTCTGCAAAAAACTCTAAAAGATGGATTTTACTGACCCAAGAATATCACATGATCTTTTAGACAATATTATGTAATAATATTTAACACCAATTGAATATGTAATATAATGTAATTCATAATGTATTAAAAGATAACAGATAAGACACTAATTACATTCACCATTTTTATATTATCATTACTTCCTTTGGCCTATACACTTTGTTCTTGTAATGTTCTTTGTGTTCAAGATATCTCAAAAAGTCTTACAGTTCAAGTCTTGACACGGTCTTAAGGGGCCATATCAACTCATCCTATGACCACTCATTTGATGTATAGTGCCACCTAGTTACAAATGAAAAAGCAAAAATGAGGTGTTGTAATCGCAGGTATCTCAGCCTGACACGGTCAAAACTGCACAAAATGGAAGGTGTAGGATCATTATGACACCCTCTGAATGCATGCAAGTTTTGTGGAATTCCGTTCATGGGGGGCCACATAATAAATTAATTTATGTGTACATTTAGTGACTGTATGTGCACACACACACACACACACACACACACACACACACACACACACACACACACACACACACACACCACATTACCCCCACACATGTATTGTCAGCTGTCTCATCTCACCTGAGCAGTGGACAGGGACAAAGGAGGTCACCAAAGTGCCCAGTCACCAGGAAGACATCAGCCAATAGGTGCACAGGTTGGAAAGGAGTCAGCCAATCGGCCGGGACTGATCTCTGTGAGAGGTCGGTGCCATAAGCCGTGTGGTTAGCAGGCCTTGATTTAACAGTGCTCACTAATCTCTGTCTAAAGATGGCCCTTCCAGAGCTATCTATAGCATGTCCTAGACAGGGAACAGTCAACCCCATCTCTGGCCATGACCCACCTGAGACTTCTGCTACTCTGTCTCTTAGACAACTTTATTCCCACGCTGCTGAGACAGAAGATTAGGCTGACTACCTGCTCTTTTCTTCTACAATGGACTTCATTACAGAGCAGAAACTTAAAACAACTCTTTAGAAAGCAGCACTTTGTTATTTTTTTTATGGGCAACTAATTTTGGTCTTATTGTCAAATCAATTGTCAACACACCTGTTGTATTCATGTATGTCTGTGTACCTCTGTGGTCTGTACATCCTGTGGAAATATAATAAAAGTCTTCACATTAGGCCATTACCAACTATACATAGAAACCTATCACAGTTTACATTCTCTTGCACAGAGACATCCTAAATTCTATTTATTTCGATGTGTGTGTATGTTTCTATCTATCTATCTAGAAAAGGTCTGGAAAAGGTTCATTGACTTATGACTTATGACCAGCATGATCGTAACTAGCATTGAAATTAAACTTAAATTGGTGCATTTAAACTCTTACCAAATTGTTGAAGAAGTGCAGCAATCTTGTAAACAAAGGTTTTAAATGCAGGTATCTTGAAAAGACAAAGAGGTCCAGGGTGCTCAGGAAGTTCCAATCAAAAATTTGAAGGTGCTCTTTGGGTTCGGGAATCCAGTAGTAAAAAGAAAAAAGGGGGTCCAAGGCACTCTTCTTCAAAAATATAAAAAGCCTTTATTTAACTGGCTAATTCATCATAGAACGTTTAAAAACATAGGGAGAAGCAACCCACGCTACGCGTCACAAGCAGCCATTTTTCTATTTTAAATGCAGGTGTTTGCTCAATTCCTAAGAAATACACGTCCATGCCATATTAGCGTGTGTGCCCGGGTTTTAGGGATATTGGAAATGGGCTTTACTGTAATGTCCTCATGGTCAGATGGACATGCAGAGCAAATTCCATATTTACCAAAGGTCTGTATGGGTATTGCTGTGACATAGAGGCTTTCCTAGAGAAATTACTATCTTCACATTTACATTTAGCAACACCTAGCCATTTTCATTGTATGTGACCTGGGGTACAGAGAAGACATTTATTTTATTGTGTGCAATGAATGAGAATATCTTGACTTTAGTCATTTAGTTAGTTAGTTAGCACCTTGTTCAACCAGTTATGGTGAAAGAACTGAAACTTGAGAGGGGTCACTTGGAAACCAGGTTTCATTCAGTGTGTTCTGGACACAGGCACAGTGAATGACCACTGTTTAAAAAGGCAACAAAAGGCATCTGATTTAACCACTCCCCATACAAAGTGGCTGGCAGAACAATATATTCTAGAGCAAGTTCTTCTCGGCTGATTTGAAAGGTTCTTGGCTATGAAACTAGGATTTTTTTTAAACTAAATGATGACAAAACAGAGGTACTTTTGGTTGGACCAAAACTAAAGCGAGATATTGTTCTTAGTAATCTGGGGAACTTGGCACAACAGGTCAAACCAAAAGTAACAAGCCTCGGTGTCATCTTAGATGCAGAGTTAAGTTTTAAGCCCCATATCAGGAAAGTTACTCAGACAGCCTATTTCCACTTGAGAAACATTGCCAAAGTGCGGCCCTTTTTAGCTCAACAAGATGCAGAAAAACAAATTCACGCCTTTATCACTAGCAGGTTAGACTACTGCAATGCACTTTTCACTGGTCTTCCCAAAAAACATCTAAAGAAATTAGCACTCATAGAGAACTCTGCGGCTAGACTTTTAACTAAGACTAAGAAGAGAGAACACATCACCCCTGTATTGGCTGAACTGCACTGGCTCCCTATTTCCTATAGAATTGATTTTAAGGTTATGTTAATTACTTACAAAGCTCTGAATGGCATAGCACCTTCATATATCTCTGAGCTTTTAATATCTTATCAACCACAAAGGAAACTTAGATCATCCAATTCTAATCTTTTAATCATACCCAAAGTGCTCCACAAACAAAGTGGAGAAGCTGCTTTTATCCATTATGCCCCCAAACTATGGAACACCCTGCCTCTGTACATCAAGCATGTACATATTTTTAAAAAAGATCTGAAAACATACCTGTACAGGAAAGCTTTTAGTTAACTCATCTTATCCTGTAGACTACTTTTTCAGATTATTCTACATCTGCTGCTATTGAGGGGCGCAGCCAGCCAGAAGCAGATGGGCTCCCCCTATTAAGTCAGGTTCTGCTCAAGGTTTCTTCCTGGAATATGGGAGTTTTTCCTTGCCACAGTTGCCATATGGCGTGCTTGTGGGGGATAAGAGGGTTAAGGCTGCCAGTCTTACGACGACATGTCATTTTCTATATTTTTGATATGTTGCCGAGTGGATCATAAACGGCCCCTAGCAATGAAGAAAAGTGATTGATAATGACTGACTATTATTGTGTTACATGCTTCAAATGTAAAGCACTTTGAGCTGCATTCTGTGTATGAAAGGTGCTATACAAATAAAGCTTATTATTATTAGGAAATCAACTTTGACCATATCTGTTTTAAGAAAAACAATGGCTGTGTGGGCAGGCTTTTTTTTTCGTCCAGGAACCATGACTTAAAAATGCCCACCTAAAAGAAAACAAATTCCACAATTCTTTTGAATTGTTGAAAAGGACTGTTGTTTAAAGTAGTCAACTTCCTATTCCTGTAAGATGTGTGACTTGCTTGACTTCACTTCTCCAGGTTGTAAAATAATACAAAGGGTGTTTGTTTCGGTCACGGAGTCATCATTCCTCAGTGTTGACGTTAGGATAAAGCACACCTTTGCATACACTAAGGACTGTCTCAGGAAATTTTATCATTTTCACAATGGTTTGCACAACAATTTAATAAAGTAGCAGCATGCATAGTCTGAATACTTTGCTATGCTGAGTCAGTGTTTGGCAAACTCAACACAACAATGTGCTCTCTGCCATTTCCCCCCTCTAACTGGCACAGTCGTTGTAGAGCTGATTTAGTATCGGTGTTTTGACATTTTGCCAAAGCCAACATAAATGTTTGATCTACTTCTTGTCCATACTAAGCTCAAAGCTTAAAATATTGTGCCAGTGACTCTTGACCCTGCTATTTCTGTATAGGTTCTTTTGTCGCCATGTAACATGTTTTTACAGTTTTACTGTTTACACACGTTTTCAAAACTGTCTATTTTTCAAAACTCCACACACAAAACCAACAATTGCTCACACAAAATGCAAAATGCCTCAAAATCTCCAGCAAAATGACACAACATTCAAAATGTCATAAACACATCTTTAAAATCAAACAGTCGCCCCACATTACAAACACTTTTGTCATATGACATTTTGGATACATTATGTACACACTGTTGCTCAAAACCTAACGCTCTTCTGTCTCATAGGCTTTATGTATTTCCATACAAGAGTGAAAGTTATGGTATCTACAGAGAGAAGTTGAAATACACAGTAAAAATGCAAGCAGTGTTGAAACCAAAAATAGAGATTTTTCCCAAATAATTTGCTGTTGCGAATACAGTATTTTACAGCCAACAAGAACAAAGCAAAATACAGTACAATGACCACCAGATGTACATGGAGTTCTGAAAAAGCTGATTTTTCCTACAGTAAGACGGAAATGACTGACTATCAAATTACTTTGCTTTTTCCAAAGAAAAGAGTGTGTGTGTGTGTGTGTGTGTGTGTGTGTGTGTGTGTGTCACGGCCCACAGACTCAGGCCAGGGAGGTAGAGTTCAAACAAGATAAGTTTTATTTAAAAGAAAAACCAGGAAATGGGTTGTGACATTTTGGATACATCATGTAAACACTGTTGCTCAAATTTCAACCGTAAATCCTCTAGGAGCAGATTGAGAGGGTCCATACATAGAGTGTACAGTATGTCTACTCATAGGCCTATACTAAGGCAATGATTGGATGGTGTTCAGTAAAGTGAGTGTTTACACATGTGAAGAGAGAGAGTGAAGCACTGGTGAATAAGTGTGGCATTTTGATGGGTTGTGTTTGAAAAATGAAATCAAGTTACTTCCTGTTCGATTTTTGTGTGTTAAGTAGAAAGTTGTGTGTGGTGTGGTGCAAAATATTTTTTAGTCAATTGAAAACGGAGTTAAACACTGAGAATTAGTGTATGGTTTTGCAGATTTGGTGTGGGGTTATGATGTTTGGAAGACATGTTTAGAAAATTGTGTGACAAGCAAAGATTTAGTGTGTAAGCATTTGAAAAAAACTGTAACAGAAGAAGTCCCAAAACACAGAAGATCGACTTAAAGGAACCGTATGTAAGAAATGGTTTAGAAAATTTCAACTAGAAAATGTAATTTCGAGGAAATTACCAGTGGATGAAAATATAAACATACTGTATATTAACATAAAATGCAAAACAAACTTTTATTTGATAACAGTTGGCAGAAGTCATAGTTGATAACAACTGACAGTTGAAATGGCTGAACAGTTACATAGTTGAGTAGTTTAAATAGTTAAATTATTTATTAGTGAATTATTGTAGTGAGGACATTTATTTTGAAACAGTTGTGGGCAGAGGAAATAGTTGAACAGGATCTGTAGAGCCAGATTGTATGTTTAAAGCCTGAGACAGAGTATATAGTTTAAAAGTTAAATGTAGATAGTATAATGGATGTTGATAGACAGAAAGTTGAATGGATGTTGATAGGCAGATTGTTTAATGGATGTTGATGGGATAGTTTAATGGGTAGATGAGTGAATGGTTTGAAGAAGATGAATGGATAGAAAGTTGGATGGAATGTGCCTTATATCCTTGTAGAATGGAGATACACAAAGAGAGTTGGCCTAATTGAGCAGAAAACAGTTGATACAGGTGCAATCAGTTTAACTAGCTTTTTGATGGGACCTAGTTGAGCAGCTGGAAGTTGATACAGGTGCAAATCAAGTTAATTAGCCCATTATGATGTCATAGTCCCCATACAAAGTCTATGGGGAAAAATAAGCTTGTTTTTTATTAATATCTCAAAAAGTATAAAGTTTACAAAAGTGAAAAATACATTCCTCAAGTCTCCTTTTCAAGACCTACGTTACAAAGTTTGAACGAATGTTTCTACGTTAAACGGTTGAAGCTGAATTAGACGCAGAAATTTGGTGGGAAGAATAAGAAGAAGAAGAAGAAGAAGAAGACTTCGGATAACAGAACATAATTAATCATAAAATGGCCCTGATATGTCACTAGACATTAAGAAATCATGTTCATTTCAAATACTTAAATCATTGACAACAGTAATCTGGCCAGGATATTGTAATTTAAAAAGTGAAGTTGCAGCCCTCAACTGATGTTGATGTTGTGTTTTGGCCTGATGTGCCACCCTCTACCTATCTACTAATCACAAAGTCAGTAGTGTTTCGCCATCTGGGTTGGCAGCCTCGAGTCAGGAGGGAGGGGGAGGGGAGGGGATACACTGCTCTAAAGTAATTTGAAAGTGATTGCAGTACCAGTTTTGGCCACAATCTTACATATGGTTCCTTTAACTAGATCCAAATCCAGAGGTGACTCGAGCGGTCAGACCAGGAGGACGCTGGAACAGGCAAAGGGAATCCAGGAGGCGTAGTCCTTGTGAGTCAGGCTGGTGGATCGCACCTTGGTGTCATCTCTGACGAGGCCAGACAAAGACTGAGGGGAGACTGGGGTTTAAGTAGGGAGTGAGGCTGATTGGGAACAGGTGCAGGTCATTAGTAAACTGGGGAGTGTGAACGAGTGAGGGGAGCTTCAGGAGAGTGAGCAGTGGGTGTGGCTGGAACAGAACCTGGTGTGGGTGTTGTGTATGTATTCATAGGTCTATAGAAAAATGTATTGAGCTAATGGTAACTTGGGGAGACACAAAAATATAGTACAAAAAAAAGTTTTACTGTACATAAAGTCGACTTTTTGTAGAACATTCCTTTCAAAGTATTTGCATTGGTTCTGAACATTTCAACCGAAAATCCTCTTGGGCCAGATTGAAAGGGTCCATACCTACATATATACTATATCTATTCATACTGTAGGCCTATACTAAGGCAATGATTGGATGGTGTTCCATAAAGTAATGAGTGTTTACACATGTGAAGAGAGAGAGTGAAGCAATGGTGATTTAGTATGCCATGGCATTTTGATGGGTTGTGTTTGAAAAACGAAATCAAGTTACTTCCTGTTAGATTTTTGTGTGTTAAGTAGAAAATTGTGTGTGGTGTTTTGCAAAATGTGTTTTAGTAAATTGAAAACTGAGTCAAACATTGAGAATTAGTGTATGGTTTTGCAGATTTGGTGTGAGGTTATGATGTTTGGAAGACATGTTTAGAAAATTGTGTGACAAGCAAAGATTTAGTGTGTAAGCAGTTGAAAAAAACTGTAGTAGCCAAGGTTCATTTTGGCAAAAACCAACACAAACTGCTCTCAAACCTGGCAGTGAATACATAAACCAACCTCTAAGTTTACTGTGATAGCTTTGGATAAATATACCTGAAATAGAAAAAAAGCATCATGATAAAGGAAGGTTCCCTTTATAGGAACTAAAGGGCCATGGGCCTATCTCTGTTAAACAGAAGGCCACAATGGCTGGGAAACTGTTGCCATGCTTAATTCCCACGAGTCTAAAGACCTTTCATCCATCACATGGCTGCTGCGAGAGAGAAAGAGAGACTAAACGTGACTCTGTGACAGGTTTACACCAGGAGGAATGTCAGAGAGAGAGAGAGAGAAATAGAGAGAGAGAGTTAGAGTGAGAGAGCGAGAGAGAGAGAGAAAGAGAGAGAGAGAGAGAATGAGGAGGCCCCTACTGTAATGTGCTCGAGGAAGTGCTCCAAAATGCATGGAGTGACCTTTACTGGCAAATTCACTGACGGTTCCCCTTTCCTGGCCACTGTAGATACTGGTCCATAGAGAGCCCAGTCAAGTCATCTGGTTGCTTTGACTGAGTTCAATTATGTGAATGTGAAGTGTCAAGTTCATGTGTAATAAACTTGACATGACACATTGAAATATCTTAACTCAGTCAAAGCAACCCGATGACCTGACTGAGTTATGTCGAGTATGCTAATCTTTTTTGTACTTTGAAAACCAGGCTGAGGTGTCCATGATTATAGAAAGGCGCTTATATTATTGTACACTTTCATGAGATCCAACCAGGTTCACGGTTTAGATTATTGGCTGCAAATATTTGCAATAACACGTTCCAAGTTCGTTAGACCGCCAGGCTTTCAGTTGAATGGCTGAGTTGCACTAGTTCCTGATTGAGTGAGATGAGAAGGCTGATCAGAGGAGACAGAAAGGATTATCAGAAGCCTTTTTTCCTGCTCAACATGATGTCTGAACATCCTTATTAGAATAGATACAGAGATGGGGAATACCAAGAGAAGTACAAGGAAATCCAAGGTGTGTGTGTGTGTGTGTGTGTGTGTGTGTGTGTGTGTGTGTGTGTGTGTGTGTGTGTGTGTGTGTGTGTGTGTGTTGTGGATTGAGATCTGAACAGTCAGCACTGATTCAAAGCAGAACTGTGCACAATTACATCAGTCCCAGCCAATGGTCATTCAGAGTTCATGGTAGAATACTTCTGCAAGGCACTGATCACTGCTACTGTTTTTATGGGACTGGTTTAAAAATGATAGCACAGCGAGAGTATAAGCCCATTACAGTCCTAGCTGGCATCACAGTGAGTGTCGTTTATGTAATGCCAGTGCAGTTCCAATGAAATAGCCACAGAGACTATAAAGCCTGACCGGTCTAATGGCCTTCCCTAGAGGTGTTTAATAACGTGGATTTAATAGACTGCCGAGGTAATTACATTTTTTTCACAACGAGTCATTAACCCATCCTTATTCATTTTATTTCTTTATTTATTTGGAATTGTCATCACTTCCTGCCTGCATGGGGAGAGGCAGATAGCGAATGAGCACGGACTCTATTACTGCCAAGGCCATTAAAATAAAACAGCTTCATGGCCATGTGTCTGTTCACACAGCTACAGGAGAGCAATGACCACAGGGTTGGCCTTCACACCGTGAATGGGGAATCGATACAGCCATCATCGTCGTGGGTTTCTGTGCCATAGGATAGAGAGTCCAACACAGGACTGTCATATCTCTGACAAACTCAAGAACCCGTTTCTCTCAAACTCGAGTTTTTACTCAGTATAGCTAACAGAACTCAGCTCTGCCCTGTGTTACTTTATGTGACTTTAACTGACCTCTATTAGACCTGCTTTCACAAGAGAACAAACTCATTCAAATTTATTTGAATATGTGATGTGTGCTACTTTACTGCTCTACTGTGACAGTAGGTCAACAAACTCCATTCAAATGCCTTCCAGACATCATATCAGAGTCTTCAGTCAGAAATGTAAATCAAGAGATAGAAGAAGAGTACAGTCTTTGTGTACATCTAAAAAAACATTTCCCTGATCTTGCAGCAAAGAACATGGGAGTGTTTTTTTTCACTGGGAATTCGATAGAGCCATCGTCATGGCTTTCTGTGCAACGATGGAGAACCCCGCCCCGTGCAAGTGTGGTAATGTTACACCCTCAGAAAATATAGCTACAATGTGTCTCACGTGTTCTACATAAACTATCTCTCACGAAGTTACACTATCTCTTGGACACTTACTGTACTGTACCTCCCAAAGTGACCTACAACCTTTTTAAAATGTTTAAAATTGAATAAGACGTGTGTGCTGCTCTACCGCACCATAGCATTCAAATGCTTCTCAGACCCAGATCTGTTTCTACAACCATGTAGGAAGATCAGTCTTTAGATCAGAGATCAGATCTGTCTGTCGAAACTAAAGCTGACGGTACTCAAGGAGATGTTTTGAGCCACAATTGCGGGGAGACATTGCACATTCATTGGTATGGTAAACAGTTTTGTTCCATGAGATCTTTAATCATCAACGTGCAAACTGTCATGATCATCCAAAAAGAATACATAGAACCAGTTATGTGGTTGCCCAACAACAATGCTCAAAAAGTTGCCCCATGTATCATCACCTTTAGACATAATTAACTACATTTAGACAGCAAGTGGGCAGCCGTGGCCCACTGGTTAGCACTCTGGACTTGTAACCGGAGGGTTGCCGGTTCGAGCCCCGACCAGTGGGCTGCGGCTGAAATGCCCTTGAGCAAGGCACCTAACCCCTCACTGCTCCCCGAGTGCTGCTGTTGAAGCAGGCAGCTCACTGTGCCGGGATTAGTGTGTGTTTCACCTCACTGTGTGCTGTTTGTGTTTCACTAATTCACCGATTGGGTTAAATGCAGAGACCAAATTTCTCTCATGGGATCAAAAAAGTATATACTTATACATTAAATAGAGGTATGAAGAAATATGCCTGAATGAAAATCTACCTGGGAAATTAAAAGGAAACACAACTGAAAGGACCTGCATGTGACCTGCATATTCTACTGAAACTAGTCCTACAATGCAAACCAGTGTGGCAGGATACTTTGGTCTGAGGTGTAGTGTCTGTTTCATGAGCCTCCCCTCTCCTTCCAGTGAAGGAACAGTATGTGCCCTGTCACTGTTTTTCATCACGCATTTGTCTTGTGAGGTTATACCTTTCAAAAAAACAAAATGGAAATGAAGGAAATCATTAAAACGTGAGCGTGCTAAGTCACACCCTCCCCTCTGTGATTTCGGTATCCCGGTGACCAGGTCCAGAAGCCATACTCAGGAGAGCTCCCGTAACTCGACACCTGCCTCATTTGTGTCGATGCAGGGTGATTGGAAAACAGGTGAGGTGGAGGAGGAGAGGGGGTTGGGTGTGTGTGATGGTGGTGGTGGTGGTGGAGGGGGTGGTAATGGGCGGAGGCAGGGGTTTCAGGTGCGTCACAATTCCTGGGTATCCACTTTCACCTAGGCTATCGTTCCAGACTGTGGAGAGAGAGAGAGAGAGAGAGAGAGAGGGAAGTGTAATAGAGGAAATGATTTGCCAGTCTTTTAAGCTGCCAGGGATGCTCCTGCCGGGGAATTAGATCCGAAGACGCAGGCGAAAACATGGCCCACTGCTGAGAAACTACAACACAAGCAGCCTTCTCTGTGTCAGACTGACACCCCTGCAGACATAAGGGAATCTTTTAATCCAACAGATAAATGGCCATGAAGACCAGCAAGAAGTCTTTCATAGGTGAGAGCTTCAAATTCATTTGGTGGAAAAGTATGATATTCAACTGGGATCGGTGAAAATAAGTATCATATATTCACCTGGATATTTTGAGAGTATTTATGTCTGCTTTATTTATTTATTTATTTATTTATTTATTTATTTACTTATTTATTGGTCAGGCAGCAGGCTGGATTTTTGCTATCTCATTGTGCTTCTGCACTTCTCTCTTGGTAACACTTTCCTCTTCCTCTACCACTTTCTTAGTCTTCTTAATCTCTCTCTCTTTCTGTCTTCTCTTTCTCTCTATCTTTCTTTATTTTCTTTCTGCTCAGATGTTTCCCCTTTCTTGACCTCTCCCTGACTCTCTCTCTGTCTCTGCCTTGTCATGGCTTGATTCATCCCAGTGATTCAAAACTTAGCCGGTATCATCTGCAGCAGCAGATAAGATTAGGGAGGAAGACATCCAGTGTCCCACCTATCCATCACCATTAGACATTATCTAGCAGAGACAGGGTTATCCAACATGCAATGCTTTGTATCTTTCTCTGCACCTCTGAGTACTGATGAATTTGTTTTGACCATACTGGAACAGATGAATAACCTCTGAGCTGGCCATCACTTGTTGTGTACTCACACTGACTACTGGTGAAATTGAGGAGAACAAATGACAGGCCTGTTACAGAGAAACATTTTCTGCCTGACGAATTGATGGGCTTTTTGCTTGATTCTCCAGATGCACTGATGCACACTGAGCTCTCTTAGAGTCTGAGTCTTAGAGTCTGGTGCAGAAACAAGGAGTATGAACATCCATTCAAACAGGCACCCGCTACTAATAAAGGGTTTCATTTTCTGCTGAAATGTTCGGGGCATAGCATTACTATTGTGTACTAAAATATCACAGATAATTATTAATTGTAAGATTATGATAGACACTTACATTGCTTACAAAGTCCTCTCTCTGCATTGACATTTGTATTGTAACAAACTGAATGACCAAATCGCTGTGGCTGTGGTCACATTTTGTAGAGAAACTAGAACACATGTGGAATGGGTCCAAGGGGTGTAAACACTGTGGTGTTGTCAACTGCATTTAGCGTTCAACCGTGAGGTGGCTATGTTAAAAAAATGTTGTATCTTAAACATTCGGTAGGATGCAACAAAATTATTATTTTTTTGTATGTGAAGTGCTTACTATACAAGCTACATTTTCTCTTCATAAGTTGCTATTTCTGTAGTGCGGATTTTGACTGCATCATTGAATGTGGGGAAGCGTGAGCTTGCAACAGCTTGGCTGTCTGATTGCCTGAGACTGCGAGTCCGCACATCCAGGCCTCCCACGAGTCTCCCAGGTGCAGCCATCAAAGGCCGGCAGAGAGGCGATAGAAACGACTGCAGGTGTAGGATTAGAGGGAGGGAGTGAAGGAGAGAGGAAGAGCAAAGATGAAGAGAGGAAGAGCAAATGGAATGAGAGAGAGGGAGAGAGAGAGGGAGAGAGAGAGGGAGAGAGAGAGGACCAGTCATACAGTAAAGACAAAGGATCACCAGAGCACACAGAGGTTTAGATTGCTTATTTTTACATAAAAATCACAGACCACAGATAACAGAAGCACACAGAAGTTTAGGTTGATTTTTTTCCGTAAAAAATAACCAACCTAAACATCTATGTGCTTCTGTGATCCTTTCTTTTTTATTGCTCAAAAAGTGTCATTGACCCATTCCCCATACATCATCACCTTCAGTAAGAGAACAATAAAAGTCAGATTGCAAAGGATGGAGAGAACAAGATAATGATCATTCAGAAGCATCAACGAAAAACAGAGAAAATGGTCACTGTGTAATTGACACATACTACTATTCAAGTGCCTCTGTAGTCCTCGTAGTGAAAAGCACGGCTGTGAAAAATCAATGCGGTTTGTGTGAATGTGTGGGCGAGAGCTGAGGGAGCAGAGGAACGTCTGTGACTCAAGCCCAGTGGAGCCCCAATCCATCTCGCCAGATCTGCCTGCAGCAGCGAGGTGTGAGTTCCCCCACACTGGTGCCAAAGCCCCCCAGCAGGAAAGGAGACAAAGCTGAGGCAGAGAGGTGTGTGGGGAGAGCCAGTGACTCACTGCTACTGCCCACCCCTCTACTCACACACACACACGCACACACCCAAACCCAATCTGTCCACCAAAAGCAAACTGGAACCTGACCTGGCGACACATTGCCCATATGCAAAACCCACACACAGTCACCCATGGTCGAACTTGCTTCTCTCTCTCTCTACTCTACTGTGATGGCTTGCTGTCTCCACAGCTACACTCCATATATTGTTACTATAGTAACAAGAAAAAGGCACACATATATCATATAAAATATAAGATATATTTAACAAATATTGTGGCTTTTTGTGACTCTGTTACGGATTCTTTTTGGACTCTTTTTGGGATTCTGTTACGAAACGGAAGAAGTGTGTAGTCCGCACCACCTGTTCCGTTGGCATCTAATGGGCAATCGTTTTTATGGCAAGTGCTCTCTCTACACTACACATGCTATAAATACCCATTAACACTGTTATGTGTCTCCACTGGCATCAGCAGCAGGCAGACAGAGAGCTGAGCGAGGATCTGTCATAATGTGTGGCACACGGGGGTGCTGTAACTGTTGGTAGTAGCACAGCCTTGCCTATTACGAGGCCTGTGTCTGTAGGAAGGGAAGCAAGGGCTTTGCATTTTGTACTTGTAGAAAATGAAAAAGTGCTGTTTCATTTAAGTTGGACGTGTCAACTCTGGGGCTGTTTCTGTGTGAGTATGTTTTCACTGATGTTGGTGGGTGGTTATTGTCATTGTCATGTGGGTGACATTGCCATTGCAAAAGCAGTGGGTGAGCTGAGGCCGTGTTGTCTTTGAATCATTTGTTATACGCTGAAGACAAGTGAAAACCACCCTCTAAGCACACACACACACACACACACACAAATACAAACACAAACACACACACACACACCACTGTAGTGGAGTTTCCGTTCACCCCTAAATCACGAGTGGTATGCAAATTCAAAGTGAAACAAAAAAAGCTGCACTATGGAAAGTCCCGTGGTCTTTTTTGAAAAGCTTCCTTGTCTTAAGTGTCTATGGGGCTGTGTTTTTAAATACTGTTTCTAAATACTGAGTATCTGCAATTCCTACTGATGAAATAGTTGAGAAAAGTATTTTTCTTTTCTTTTTTTTGTACGGTGGCCTTCATTTTGTTGCTCTTAAAAAGTTTAATTTAAAAATACATTTACAAATTGAAAAAAGGTTAAATTAATCTATATTAGTTGTACAGCAAACGTCAGTCCCTAGATTTAGACCACATCAGTGGGTCTAACCCAAACCCTAGAGCCAGATCTGATTCTGACCGTTTCCAGGATGGCGTTGGTTCCTGGGGTGAGGATAAGTATCAGTGACTGACTGCTTGGCTTGCCATTTGTCCTGACCTTGACTGACAGATCTTGGCAGAAGCAATTCATTCACACAAAGGCCTGGCAGGATCTCAGCTGTCTGTTACTCTTTTTCTTACTCTCAATTGTCACAGAGTTCCTCGTCATGATGAATAGCAGTTGCTATGCTAACAAAATCAATGCCCATAAATAAAAACAAATAATAGCCCAATAACAATTTTACAGTGCATCCATGACTTTAATGAAAAAGAGTGCAATCATTTTAATGTGCATCCATAACTGTACAGATATGACTAAGGAGTACATTTATACAGGCTATAAATTAGACAATGAAATGAGTACATTTTCAAAAGTCCATTGAGTTCTTATTCCAGGAATGCACTGCATCAGTAATGTGAATGACTGATGTCGTAACACACCATGCATCATTACTAGTACTAAGAGATGCAGAATAATTCTGCCCCTTTTTTCAGTAACTGCATGGGGATATAGAGAGCCCTTTAAAGACTGTCATCCTATCCCCCTGGCTATGATGAAGCCACTAAGCGTAGGGACTAAGGGTGAAGAGCCAATAGATAGGAGCGATGGCTGGCTTAGCTTAGTGTTATGACACACTTATATAACTTAAAGGGTTAGTGGACCACATCTGTGCTGTGCTGTGCTGTATGGCTGAATGTGAGCCAAGCGAGGCATGATGTGATGCCACAGCAGCACTGCGCCCATAATTGCAGTTTACATAACTGTATGGAGGCCGCCTACCACACAACCTTGACCTGCTCAGATTCAATCAATGATAAGTAGACCGGCTTCATAGAAATGGGTGGTGGGTGGGTGGGCGTCTCTGACCTCAATGTATGGGGAAGGCATGCAGTGTTTGTTGGAGAATGAGTCAGGCTTCAAGTAAATTAAACACATATTGCATGAAGTCGTGCTTTAGGAAAGGGCAGAAATACCTGTAAACAAGAACTGCAGGGTTCTGTAGTAACATTGAAGTTCAAATTTAATTATGTCAGTCAAGAGAGCTTCTTGCTAATAACCTTAGGTGACTGCTGCTAAGCCTGGTGCTGCAGGCTACAATATACCTATGTTCAGTGCATTTGTGTTCTTATTTTAAACTATATAGCAAATATATAGCCTGGAAAATCCAGACCCTGGTAATCTAGAAAGATTAAGGGTCTGGCCACGAATAATGAAAATGGCCCAACTCGAGGGGTGGCACCAAGCATGCATTTGAAAATCTCACTGCATGCAATTGGATAGCACTACTACCAGTGTTCACTGACTGATTCGCTGCAGCTCTGTTGTCATCTGTTTAGCTCGCCTCATGGCCTGCCTATATCAGATACACCGATGTGATTGGTTCCTCGTGATGCAAGGGGTAAAAGTAATATGCATCATTACTCACAGGGATGGATTACTGCACAGGCCTACCGGGCCCAGGCCCAGGGGCCCAAGGGGTCAGGGGGCCCTGAAGCCCAAGCCTTTGCATGGAATCATTGCCTCAATATCAACAAATCAGGATGTAGGCTATGAATCTGATTGAATTTAGTATTGGCCATCTCCAAAATGCACCAGAATACAGGAAATCACATCAAACAAATTAAACATTTTCTGGGGGAGGACCCCCAACCCCCCCTCCCACATATATGACAATAAGTGGGGGGCAGTCCCGGCGTCATGGGGGGGCTTTGGGGGGCCAGGCCCGTCCTGGAAGTCATCTGTGCCCGCCCTGGACGAGGTTGGCTGCACCAACCAACCCCAATCCCATAGATTGATTTCGAACACTTATTAAATGTAGGCATATATTATACGTTTGTCAATCTAGCAAGTAGCAAATAAAACTTGTAAAATATGTATTATTCCGTAGCTAATCAATCAGGAACATTAGGTAAGCCCATCACCTACAGTAAATGGAGAGGAGGTTACGTGGCACAGTCTACTTCACTTCTGCACTAACCCCTGTCATCCGATGACAAATATGGCTTATCGGCTCGCAGGTAGGCTATATCTCATATCGTAGTTAGTAGAAGTAGGCCTAGTAGTTTCTGAGTTTGTTTGATAGCGTTAACCTTTACTGTTTTTTTCTTCTGACCTAGTCGGAGAACAGGGAGCTTGTTACCACTCCAGGGCCGAAGTTATCCGTAACTTCGGGGCTAACTCCCTAACACTCTATCTGAAAGTGGCATCTCAGTTATAACATGCATATCCCCTCTCGCTTTCTCTCTCTCCATCCCTGCGCACGGGGCTCTCTTAAATGAGCTGCACCATTTTACAACATTTGCATCTATATTTTCATATTAGAATGTTTTGTCAAGTGTAAGCTTAAACTACCGTGATCAATTTAAGTTCCCGTGCCCCCCCTGGAAAGGTGTAATGCCCGTCCGTGAATTTGTGTCTGCCACCGGGTCTGGTGGGGGGCCCTTAATAGGCCTACATCTGGGCCCAGGGGCCCGGAAGTTCATAATCCGCCCCTGATTACTCATTGCCAGAGTGTCTCGCAGAGACAATTCAAATTGTGCTTTTGAGAGAACTCTGGATTTCCAAGGTAGCAAATATAGGCTTAATTGTATATGCCCTTTATCAGCATAATGGCCCTAGAATGATGGTAGGGCCTAGCATATATGGGTTGGTTATACAGCTCTGGAAAAATTAAGAGACCACTTCACATTTTTCTTATTTCATCCTAAGGTTGCTGAGTGGCATTTGAATGAGTTGACGGTCATATTCAAAGAGACCACTGCAAATTGGAATATGACCATCAACTCATTTGAATGTCACTCAGCAATCGGATGCTATCAGAAAAATGTGCAGTGGTCTCTTAATTGTTTCCAGAGCTGTAGGCTAGGCTACATCACTCTGTATGCAGATTGATGTGGTGTGCCAGGTCAGTTGTAGGCCTATCCAATGATTAACGGCGATCTCAGAATGGAGTTAATCTGTTCATAGCCTACAGAGGAGAGCAGATTATGACCAGCTGCCTCTTCCACGGTATCTTTCCATTGATAGAAAAGTGTTGGGGGTAGGGAGGGGGGGTTAAACAATCGCCTTCGTTGACTGGTTGGCTCAGCTGCAAAGCTGGTGTCATTCCCGCCTCCTACCGGCAGGACTAGGAGTTGCGGAATTCCCGTAACGTCACGCTAAGGCAGTTGCCCCGGTTACAGGAGTGATGTCAGTGCCTCGGCTCCGAAACCACGTGCTCCGTATAAAATAACTGGTGCGCTCGAGCAGTGCGGGACAGTGGCGCTGAGCTGTACATCGGCACGCAGACCAAACCTGTCTGCAGCAAAACAACAAACACCTTGCATTTGGAGTATTCAGCAGTGCGCTACTCAAGAAATACATTCCAACTCGGATATATTCACTTCTTAACCATGGCTATGACAGAGGCTGGGTGCGATTTGACTTACTGCAAAATGCGTGGGATCATGTCAGTTCTGACTGGTAGGTTACCTAATTTACCTTAACATTAATGGAGAATGGCAAGAAAGGACTGTCAGATTTTTGTGTGAAGAACTAACGTTCGGCTATGCTCATTCTGAACAGATCGCTCACTAAAACCTAAGCAGCTTCTTTACCGATGAATTTGTTTTCGTTAACTTAGTTTGGGGTTTAACTTAATCAAGCCCACGTTATGTCTGATGTTTCCATACGCTTATAGTTAAACTCACCACAGGACTTTTTTTTTTTTTCTTAGGTTGTGATATGATATTGTATGTTGTTTTCACAAATATTGGAATCAATCCGGATTCATTGCATTATTTTTCCCAATGTAAGCCATATAGGCTACGCTTCAAATCCCCCTGAATTATTACAGTATTTAAGATTGGTAGCCTAGAGTTGGATGGTCGGTGACGTACTGGGTTTCCTACTGACGTATGCCTTCTTTTCCAATTGCAGCTTTTATCAAGGAGAGAAAAATGGGTCTGAACGACTTCATTCAGAAGCTTGTGTCCAATCCGCATATTTGTCAGCAGTAAGTATTCGTGTTTTCTTATTGTCAAAATCTCAGTTTGGCCACTTACGTGAACCGCGGCTGAAAATCATCGCGATCATTAACGCTCACTTTCCAAGTCTACTGTCAATATATATCTGTCAAAACATGCGTTAAAGAACAATTGGCCTCATACATTGGATTTTTTTCAATATCTTTCCAACTGAACTAAGGTCAGTGGAGCGCAGTGTACAGTTAGCTAATCCAATCGGAACCACGCAACCTGTCTCTTAATTTGGCCATGTCCATTCCATTAATAGCGTAATCTGGGTACAGTGTAGCAGAGCCAACAATTCTGTTCATGTCAGTCAAGTCTTGACCGTCGCTCCCGCTGGCTGCATAAGCACCTTTAGCAAATCTGCTATGTACCCTAGACAGGGATAACGTGGTAATGCAATTAAAGCGCACACCACACATTGCAACGTTTGGTTGTTCTGGCGGACTGCGCTCCTAAACATTGAGGTCGCTGTAGGATGCGCCGGGCTACCATGGGAAATTTCCACCACCTCATCTGCTGCGTCCAAATGCCACAGATTTGTAAATGGCTACTCACACAGATGGTCTCGGCGTTATACTGTTCCAGACTTGTGTGTCTGAATCACTGGTCTTACTGACAGTGACAAGCAGATGTGGGTACAAGACTACCAGATATTTCGATTTGTATCCAACATCTCCCTCATTATGCCGAATTTGTATAGCATTCTGAAAAAAAGAGAAAAAAAAACATCTATATATATAATAAGTGTAGCTCAAGATAAACGTCTTCATGTTATGACAGGTAGAAAGAACTGTCAAACATTACATGCAAAACAGAAACTCGTGGTACACAGTGTCAAGAAACAAACTAAAGCTATACTGCCATCTTATGGTAGAGAGTGTGACTGCACTGCTACAATGGCTGGAATTATGTGTTGTGAGTATTGCTCAGTCACGTGTACAGCTGTATGGTTGAGAATAGAGCCAGGTTTTTGAAAACAAACAATTGCAAATAAACAGTCATAGATATCAAACACACTGAATTATAATACTCTCCTTTCTTGTGTGTATCTCTCTCTCTCTCTCCCAACTACAGTGCTGCAGTTGAATCATTCCTAAAAATCGATGAGAACCAGAATGAGGCAATGGGAGGTGGGCTCAAGTCAAACTCGGTGAGTTTACGACCAGACAAGAATTCAATTAGTAGAACTGTCATATCTTAGTCATAGAATTAACAGCATAGATGTGCCAACTAAACACTGTCCTCTGTATATTTCCATTCCAGCTATGTCTGACTGGACCAAGAAGCTCTCTGGCAGAAGAGACTCAGTAAGTAGATTTTCCACTATTGACCCAATTCTCTCTCCCTCCATATGCAGTTTATATCCCTTTCTCAGAACACCCACTCATAACCCACTCTCTGCTTCCCCCTCCTTCCCCAGGATTAAGCCGTGTGACTTTGACTACCTGAAAATCATTGGCAAAGGAAGCTTTGGAAAGGTAAGCTCAAGACAATGAACAATGTGGCATTTACTGCCATCACTAAACAATCTGCTACACAGACCTGCCTCTGGTTGGAAGATGTTGACCTCTCTGTGTTCCTGTCTTAGGTCCTTTTGGCGAGGCACAAGGAGACTGCTCAGTACTATGCCGTAAAAGTCCTGCAGAAGAAGATCATCCTGAAGAAGAAAGAGGTAATACCCAGTTCCTGTCTTCAGACAGCAGGTGGTCCTAAGACTGAAAATGCTCTCACCAGAGTCAAACCTGGCTCAGAGTTCACTCTTTAACTCTTTACACCTTTAACTGATGTTGATGCTGATTTAAGCATCTCAATTGTATCAGTACAACCAGTTGCTATCAGTGCTGATGCGGAGTGGTTTGATACCTCAGTGGTTTGATATCAAGCTGACCTGATCTCCTCCTCTCGTCCCCAGCAAAAGCATATCATGGCGGAGAGGAGTGTGCTAATGAAGAACATCAAGCATCCATTCCTAGTGGGCCTGCACTTCTCTTTCCAGACCACAGACAAGCTCTACTTTGTGCTGGACTATGTCAATGGTGGGGAGGTGAGTGTCGTGTGTACCAGTCTTAAGGCCGTGGGAAGGAGAGTGAGAGAGAGAGCCTGAGAGAACATGTTGTTGTGTCAAAGTGGGGTTGGTGTTAAAGTTTTTTTTTGGCTTTCTTTCTCTGTTTTCTAGCTGTTCTACCACCTCCAACGCGAAAGAGTGTTCCTGGAGCCGCGTGCCCGGTTCTATGCTGCTGAGATTGCCAGTGCCCTTGGCTACCTCCACTCCCTGCACATTGTTTACAGGTTGGTGCGATAGCACCCCCAAGTGGCCAGATACCAGACATATTTCTCAGGGATTAAAAGGGATGACTTGATAGCCCTCTAGCCGAGGGGCTCTAGCCTGCTGGGAAAATCATTGAATGATGACTGACTGTGTGTTTGTGTGTCTTATCACAGAGATCTTAAGCCAGAGAACATCCTTCTAGACTCCCAGGGTCATATTGTCTTGACTGACTTTGGCCTCTGCAAGGAAGGGCTGGAAGCAGATGCAACAACAACCACATTCTGTGGAACTCCTGAGGTAAAATTCCACTTGAATCCCCGATCTCATAGCAGTCCATCCAGATGGAATTAGAATGAAGGTTAGTTGTAGTCTTTCTGTGCTAACTTTCACTTTGTTTTGAACACAGTACCTTGCACCAGAGGTTCTTCAGAAGCAAGCATACGACCGCACTGTGGACTGGTGGTGTCTGGGATCTGTCCTCTATGAGATGCTGTATGGACTGGTGAGTGAAGATGGCTTGTCATCTTAAGATTATCAGTCATTTATAGAAAATACATCCAAACACACTGTTGTTTATAATATTGATGGTGATAATGTCACTATGACTAAGTATTAGATTGTTGACAGAGATGATTTATTTGTCACTCTGTCTCTTTCAGCCTCCCTTTTACAGCCGCAACACTGCTGAGATGTACAACAACATCCTGCACAAGCCCCTGGTGCTCAAGCCCAACGTGTCCAATGCCGGCCGTGAACTACTGGAGGGCCTGTTGCATAAGGACCGCACCATGAGGCTGGGAGTCAAGGATGACTTTGTAAGTGCACTTACTCTGTCACACACAGTCTGCCCACAAACGCACACACACTCGCACACACATGCACACACACACATACAGTCAAGGGATGTAAATTCAAGGTGGTATTTTTCTTATGTCCATAGCTGGAACTCAAAACTCATGCCTTCTTCTCACCAATAAACTGGGACGACCTCATGGCCAGGAAGATCATCCCTCCATTCGTTCCCTCAGTGGTCAGTCAAATTAATCATTCATTAATGCACTTATACTGTTTATAGCATTGTGAAAATGTATCAACCAATCCATTATGTTAGAAGCATTTGTTGACCAATTAATATATAAAATATGAAAAGGAAAGAAGGAAACAGAGAATAAGAGAATTCAGTTTGTCAAAACTATAAAACAGTTACTAGTTAGTCACTAATAGTTAAAATACTATATAAAAAAACTATAAAACTATAAAATGTATACTGTATTCTGTAAATGGCATAGGTGTCTTCACGTCTGTCCAGTGACTAAATGTTAATGTTTTTTTTTTTGCTTCCACAGTCTGGGCCTACAGACCTGAGGCACTTTGACCCAGAGTTCACCCATCTGCCTGTGTCCTCGTCCCTGTGCAACGGTGACCAGCAGCATGTGACCGGCAGCATGCGTGAGGCCGCCGGTGCCTTCCCCGGCTTCTCCTACGGGCCTACCCACGACCACCTAATGTAGGTTGCAGCAAAGAACCCGGATCCCTCGGTGTCAGGCCTGAGTCTGTGCTGCCTCCCGTTCCTGTTCCTCCATTCTCGACTGGCAGGAGAAGCTGCAGGGGTCAGCAAATAAAAGTAATGGAGGCCATACGCATGACGATGGGTCAGATGTGTAACCATCACCTCTTCCCATAGCCTGTCAACGATGCCCGACTTCCTAAAAGGCAGTACTAAGTGGGACCATCCCGTCCTGGACTGGACACAAGAAATCTTTGCACGAGATAGGAGACGAGCGTGAGGACTGCGTCATTTAAAAAGAAAAGAAATATGATCTTTCGGCGTTGTCAACACATCCAATCGAATCCTTAGGACTAACAGGAAGTGTGCCAAGTTTGATATCATGGACACGTGGGCCGGCACCTCTGTTGTAACCATGGAAACACAGCTGCTCTCAGAGTGTGGGTTAGTGTGTGTTGAAGTGCCTGAATGTTTTTAGGCTGAAAAGCTTTGGAGGAAAACAACTGTGTTTAACACTGACTGCCCAAGTTTTTTATCCGATGGTTGACACTGGTGTCAGCTGTGTGCTATTTGTTGTTTAGTTTTGGCATATGATCAAGATTTTTACATGTTCATCATATATATATATTTTTTCACGATGGCACATCCTTTATGTTGTTACGGTATGCTTTTTTTTGGTTATGTTGATGCTTTATTGCACTCCAGGAAACAAGGGTCAAGAAAAGTACTGTATGTGTTTGTGGATGAATGGCGAGCAAAGGGTCGTATATGAATCAGACTGCACCATCTCAAATAGTTCATATCATTATACCATAATGAGTGAAACATTTTAACCTATTATCATCTGGTCTGAAATATTTAAATGAACTTATTTAATGTTCTGCATGAACCAGATAGTACATCAAAATCCTGCTCTTCCTAAACTGTTTCAGTTTTAATTCATTCAAAGAGTAGGCACTAATGATACCCATGTAGTGGTTTTTGCACCATGTTTTCCTTAAAAAAACACTCCACCAAGTCTGTTTGTTTTTTTCTAAGTCTTATAAGTCCACACATACATGTAGAATTTTCTCTTTTTAGGACTGAGTTACATAACAATTGAATACATTGCAATTGTAGTTGTATTAATATATCATATTAACATGATTATTTCAAAATATAAAATCCATGGAAAACCATGTCTTGTTTTGCCCTACTTATGCATTTGTACCCGACTACCGACCAGGTATTACCTTGGCATGTGACTTGCTTGTGAAATAGGAACAAAAACAATATTTTATCATCAACTAGAAATGGGGATGTAGATTATATTTTCTACCAGCAATAGTAGTACTCGAGTAACCAAATATTCTGTATTTTTATCAAACTTCTCAGAGTAGCTTACTACAATGAAAACCATTGATTGTACTGAAACCAGATACATCATTGTAGAAAACCTGTAAGTGGTCGTTTTTAAGAGAACTGTTAGATGTCTGTGTTTGCTGCTGTATGTGTCTGTGCACATAGGCCCTGTAGGCCTGGTTCTGACATGTGTGGACTGTAGATATACCCCTTTAGTTCACCTGCATGATGTTGGCAAGAAACCCTAATGCTGTGCAGCAAAAACAACTAGAACAAATATGAAGCATAAGATCAACAGACTTATCAAGCATTGGAGTGACATTTCACATTAAGTAAGAGAAAGTAATCAGGACTTTCTAACTTTAACATTGATTGCCCTAAAATGATTCTGAATTATTGATGTACATCTTAGACTTAGACACCTGTTGCATTTTGACCAACGTTCTCTTGGTTCTGTTCATTGGAAATTACATATAAAATGACAATACTGTTCTAGTTTATTTTTTTCCATATTTGGAAGTTATCCTGACTTTGTTTTACATATTTTTGTGTATATTTATTATGTCATGAATTGTACATTGAAAGATTATTGTATAAAATTTGTTGTTGAAATGAAAGTGATACATTTGAAATGAGACCTATTAAAGTCAAATAAATTTTTAGGAATTACATAAATATTTGAATATGTTCGTGAAGTCATTAAGTTGCATGCAGTAGATATTAACCTGGTAATTTTGAGACACTCAAAGAAATACACACAATCATGACCTTAGATACAGTATAAATCACAGATCTGAATGTTTCTAGCCAACATTTCTATCAAGATGATAGAAATGTTCACATTG
Source organism: Alosa alosa (assembly GCF_017589495.1). NCBI lineage: Eukaryota > Metazoa > Chordata > Actinopteri > Clupeiformes > Clupeidae > Alosa > Alosa alosa. Next base: position 23,754,210 of record NC_063208.1, on the reverse strand, counting down.
ATATTTTCATTAATGTTTATGTTTATGTTATTTGGTAGATACTTTTGCCCAAAGCGACTTACATGAACAGTAATATTACAGAATAGTCGTAAGTAGTTGAAAAGCCTACATTAGCCATAATAATAATAGTAATATTAGCAACAATATCAGTAATAATAGTAATAATAATAATAATAATAATATCAAATATCAACAATGAAAATAATGAGTTTGTATATTAACAAAAAACATAAACATACATACCATAACTCTAAGGGGATTAATTAATTAAGTGCAAGGTGAACATTTGAGCATTTGAACATTTCTTGAACGTCCCAAAACTATCACAAGAATGTAGAACATTTGGCAACTCATTCCTCCAACGAGGAACCAGTTGACACAGCAGACTATTAGAGGACCACAGTGGGCGAGAGGGGATGTAGAGCTGGATCATGCAAGGTGCACATCCAGATCCAATAGGCCACAGTGAGAGATTCACATTTAAGTCTGGAGTAAAGATGAGCCAAGCTGGATGTTAATCTGCCCTAATGTGACAACAGAGAAATATTATAATGTATTATTTTGGAAATGATTTAAAGGAAAGACTGTAGGCCTATTATTGTAATGTAACAAATGTTCCATATTAAATTACTGAAAAAAGAGTTTGAATGCATGTGTGTTGTTTTGTTTCAGGGTCCACAACTGAGAATGAGCTGAGAGGAGTAGCCTGTGTAATTTGTTGTTAGCCTCATGGCCTGTTGAATTTCCCTTGCCAGTCCAGAAGTACTGCTTGTCTATTATTCTGTTGCATAGTAAGGATTCCTTGCATTGAAAATATATAACTGATGCTTATGTTTATGCGTTATGGTTTGTATAATATTGTTTTATTTCCATTAGGCTGTTGATTAATTTGACATTATTGTTTATTAGTGATATTCTCCTTAATGTAATCTTACCATGTTATTGTTTTTATATTATTGATTGAATGGACATTGTTTATTATGCTTTTCCCCTCATTTTCATTGCTTATTTTATTAGGCTATTGATTGAATTGACATTGTTGTTTATTATTCTCCTTATTATAGTTTGACCAACATTCTAATCTGTTCCCTGTTAAATTTTAAATATTATATTGTTTTTGTATGTCGCTTTGGACAAAGGCGTCTGACAAATCCCATGTTTAGTTGGATAGATGGGATTTCTAGTTCAGTTTGTTGTGTTCCAGGAGTGAGAGTGTGCGCATGCGCAGTATTAACAGACCAAACTTCCTGCCAGATAGTGCTCCTAACAACACAGGAGCTGTGCGAATTAATAAGGAGCGTTGACATAGAAATCATATAATTTACCAACATGGTAAGCTTGTCTTTTATTTTTATATTTTTAAAGTTGCATTTTATATACAATAAATATTAAAATGCTGGAGCAATTGTGGCACCAACTCAGTTAGCTAACGTTAGCGAACGTAGCCTGACTTTCTAACTTAGCCAATGTGTGTGTTGGTTATAACTTAGCTAACGCTAACTAGCCATGGATATCGGTAACGTTAGTTCTTTAGCAGCTACTTCATCAGCCTCTATTCAACTGTTGTTCATTGTATACGAAGTTAATGCAACGTTCTGTAATTATGTACTTCGGGAATAGCTTTGTAATATTAAGTAAAAGCCCTGTTTGCATCAGTTTAGCTGTAAATGGGAAACTGACGGTATGCTTCCATTCAACATTGTTTGTAGCAAAGTATGGCTAGCTAGCTAACGTTAGTATCCAAACGTTAGCTATCGACACATTTCTGGCAAGTCAGCTAGCCGGGAAACCCGGCCTCTGCATTCTTTCACATGAATTCATGACCAGCATCACTGGTTAGTTATATGCTTACTAGTTGGACATGAGTGTAAGGCATGTGGCCCTTGTTGATGCTTTTTAACGTTAGAAGTCATCATGCGGGCCCGCTGTGTTTTACTTTCTGGCTGGCTAATCGACTAGCAAGTGTCCATTCCCAAGCGGGCTTCACCTTCAGTCCCCGTCCTTGACTCCACTCGCTTGTGTGGCCAACACTGGAGCGTACTTTCAGCTGGCAATGTGGCTACTCACTACTTTTGCTATTATAATGGGATATCGGCTTCCTCCTCTTATTTAACGTTTAAATATTGTCATTTGACATATCTAATCGTATTCTTTTAAACAGTTAGGCATCTTGTGAAGATGACCAGACGCTCAGAGACGTCAACTTACCCCCTACCTCTCACACATCGTTATGGTCATTCCGTCTGAAATCTAATGTTGTTACCGTCTCAGACTTACTTCAAACCATGAATGTGTCTCAAAACTAGGAGCTGTAAAATATTACTGTTAAACTCCTGTCTTCATATTTTTTCAGCCCTTGATATTTATTTAGTTATACAATCAGAAAATCACACCATCTAGGAAGCAATGTTCAGGGAATAAAGTATTTTTCATAGCCAGCCCAAACTTTGTAGGGCTGAAGACACATGTTCTCAGAATGAATAACCCATTGCAAATTTGTATAGCACACTCATTGATGTTCTTTAACCTCCTAGATTTGGAAAAAAAGGTGCAAGAAGAGTGACTTTGAGGGTTTTATAAAACCAATTGTACCCATTTGGTGTTAATCATTATATTTTCTTTAAACACTATGTTATCAGTATTGTGCCAATACTAGAGTTCTCCACTTACAATGAACATGAAAAATATTAAGGAAAAAACAAGGGAAGGTGACAAGTCATTGTCAAAGTAGTAAAATGGTATGTGCACAGCAAATTGGACAGTGTAAATGATACTCTATAGGAGTACATTTTACCCTTTTTGGGGGTTCAATAGGTCCAAGTGTCCAGTGTTCTCCCAACACGGGACACCAGAGTTAAAATATTAACACTGCTTTGACACTACTTTGAGTAACTTCAACACCTGTAATAGTAACTTCTGCAACACTGAAATAATAAAATTAAAACTCTGATTCAGTGTCTTTTCAGCACCTAATAAGGTAAGATGTACCACCAAAGATAATATTTATCACCAAAATATAAAGAAATACAGATTTTGAGAGTACAACTTACTCTTATGCAGAAATTATGCAACCCTGTTAGGTTTGTACGCTCACCAAAATAACATTTAACACCTATGACTACAAAACAATATTAACTCATGAAAAATTATTTTACACCAATAGATTTAGACAATTCAACTCACGGTTCAACATATTTTATTTTAAACCTGTCAAGACGGTGTCAAAAAGCATTACAATGTTTGGATACAATCCACAATCCAGTTTGAAACAACACAGCTGACATTCATAAAAAGCAATATACTAAAGGCATTACATTTGTTCCTCATTATTTAAAATAATTTCCATTTATGATTTGTAACAATCATGTCTAAACATCAGGAAGTTCTGGCAAAAATATAAAAACATGTATACATACTGGACTGGCGTAATTATCTGATTGTCTACTTCCGACAATTTCGAATGCCTCTGGGGTGTCTCAGCCCCTTCTGCGGCCAACAGACGACATGTGAATACATCATGCCAATCATGTGATGTGTTGTGAATACACTGTACCAATCATGTGTTGTGATCTCGCCCGCTTGAGCGAGGTTGGTGTTGTGAAGCCTTGCGCACGCGCAGTTCTGCCTGAAATAGATGCCCGATAAGTGCCCAAAATGGCTGGCTTCAGAAAAATTTTCCACTTCCATAAGTTGAGAAGAAATATCTTCTCCAAACCGTAGCTGGAAGTCCTGCAGCACCTACAATCATCACCATGACACAGACAAAACAAGAGTTAAGTCAAAACCAGGTCATTTGAAATAATAATACAGTGATCAAATGTTTTATATATATCATTTAATAGTTTAAAATGTTCTAATATACATGTCTACATTTATTGGCTGCTGTCAAAAATGCATCATTTCACGTCTTCGAATTCCTGATTCTTTGACTGGAAAAAAGAAAAATGTATAAATGTATTTTAATTGTAGATATTCATATAGTTTAGGACCTTACCTTGCTCCAGAAATCCTAATTAGAAGAGTCCATCCAGCTTCATCCAGTCCACCACTTCTTTTCCTTGATATACTTAAAAACGATGAAACCTTTGTGCAAACGGCAAATTAGACCAAAGATTGTTAAGGCGGTTACGAGTCTATACAGTTTCCTGAGTAATACACATCATTAGACATCCTATCTGCCAAATTGGCTGTATTCAGTCTTCTCATAGTCTTAATTAATCTTAATTAAAAATACTGTAATTTTTTATTTATAATAAAAGAAACCTCTTTTTAAAAGTTGCATATGCATCTGATGACAGAACTTTATAGAACTATATTCTTAGAATAGCCTACACTTAGAACTTACAAAAATATCCATATGCAGTTGTAAGCTACTCACGCTTAATTGATGAAACCCAGGAAAGCTTTCTGAAGTTGTCTCGATCTGATCTAAAAGGTAAATGAGTTCCATCTGGTTTCTGGGTCACTTCTCTCTCACGTTGTATCCTGAGTGGCGGAACAGCTTTTGTTTTTTTCTTGCCGTCATCCCTTTTTCTTCTCATAAAACTCTGACCAAGACATAGCTCCCAAGTTGCCCTTTGTCAATTTATAATCACATCTCAGTGTATGGTTGATATCATAGGTCGTCAATTAAGGAATTTCAGACAAAAAGTCAGTGAAGATTTTATAAATTGTGTTGGAATATTATTTTAATTTTGCCTGCTTTCTAGAGCCTACTATGTGAGTTGAAAAATAATCATTGATGTATGCTTGTATCTGACTTAGCTTACAAATTGATAACAAATGAGTGATAAGTGACACGAGTGACATGAGTTTGCTCTTGTACCAGATCAGTGCAAAACTCTTTTCCAAATATTTAGGGTCTAGCCTTAGATTGACAGCATTTTTGCTCTTGTACTTAACCAGATCGGTGCAAAACTGTTTTCCATTTAGCCTCATTCTTTTTGAGTTTACACTGGCTCAAACTGACTGTAATGGTTGCGTAACATAATACATTTTTCATTTGTTCTTGACGTTCTTTAATTATTTGTGCAGAACAATTTAGGCCTTTCAGCATCTGGTAATGCTTAAGTTGCATTTTTTACTATGTGACACTGCTTGACTGATTCATTTGTAAGCCTTCCATTACATTACATGTTACAGCAGGAGATGATATCATAAGAATTACAATACTTAACTTAATTTTCAAATTTGAATACAAGATCACTGCACAGGATTATGTCGAAAGTGTGGCGTATAGTCAAATTGTTCTTATGACCAAATTCCATGGAGGAGATGTGGTGCCAAAACTGATATTAAGCTCTAACCGACTTAATGAGAACAATAAACGTTGTGCTTCTGCAACATTAAAAATCAATCAGTGATAAAAGAAGGCCATTAGTCAATCAGTTCTAGCTGATTGAGGACAATCTGCAATGTTAATATGAGCTAATGCACTATTCTGAAGTGAGTGTAGTATTAAGTAAATGGAGGAGACCACAATATTTGCTCAGGCTAGAGTGAATATTGTTATAATTGTTCTTTGATAATTCATCTCAATGAAACAGAAACAGAATCAGAATCAGCCTAACTTACTTATCTAGTGGGGGACAAAGAAATTATATTAAATTCAGTATCAGATGTATCAGTAGATTTCACCATGGCTGAAAAGAATTTAATTACAGTTGTTGGGGGTCATAAACCATGTAGGAATAGGAACTGAAATTCCTATGACAATTGAAACACTTGCTGTTCCTAAATGTAGTTGAGAGCTTAATCTAGAGTATATCTTAGTCTTATTTTTGTTGTTCAAAAATGAATGTATGATTGCTTCTATGAGGATTCCCCATCAAGTTCCAGCAGAACCATTTAGGCTAAAAAACATCAGAAAGTACTATTAAGTCCCTCGCGTGTATGGTTGGCGTACCTATCCCTTAACGAGTGTCCAGTATTTGATCTTTTTCTTGTCAGGTGGTCTGACCCATTTTTTACCCTTTTTTTTAATTTATATGGCAGTTATATAAATGATCTTTGGCACGTTCTCGTTAACGCGCATACACACACAAACACACACACACATACACACACTCACTCTCTAAAAGCCTGAATGAAATCAGGTTAGATCTTATCCCCCTAGGCCTTTCTGTGATCTGACGGCTAACGAAACACCTCATGTCTCTGATATAATCCAAGAAGAATACACTGTGGATAGTTTTCACAGAATGTAGGTTAGATCACATGTAAGTGGACGCGGACAGTCGTAATCTCTGGTGAGAGTGGGGCACGCGGTGGTGTCCATTTACAGGTCGACCGCACGTGCAGCACCTGCCACTCGTGCTGTGGAAGTGCCCAAGGATTAAACTGACCACCCTGTCTATCACACCCCTCCGTCCGATCATCTGAGTGATAACGCACGGAGGATGGAGTGGGGTGGGAGAGAGAGACAAGGGTGGGGAGGATGCTGATGGCAGGGCACAGAGAGACTATATAAACCTGGATTCTGCTCATCCGATTTATGTGGCTGTTTTTCCGTTGTTGTGTTTGTCACAGGGCCCTCTGAGATACAGAGAGTGAGCGAGTGTGCCGAGAGTTGATCCCGACAGGCAGAAGGACCTGGTCCTTTTTCCCCTCTTCGCCTACAGACATGGACGAGTCACAGGACCTGGCTGAGCTACCGGTGAGTGGTGGAGCCTTAAGGACGTCTAAACTAGCATTCTGTAAAATGCTGATTCAATACAGTCATCACCCATTACAGCAGTGTGTTTTTATTTCACAGAAAAAGAAAGCTCGTCATGAACCAGGCATTGGTCAGGAGGGCCAACAGTAAGTACAAAACATTACGCAAGATGTTATTTTGTTTAGTTGTGTTAAGGCCCATCCACATCAGTAATGGATAAAAAACTGAACCTATGACAATAGTGTTGACACTGACCAACGATAAAAAAAGTTGATGAATGTGATGTCTAATTTGAATGGATTCTGATTGACTGTCAGCTTTCTGTTGTTCTCAAATCACTCAAAGTGATTACCAACGATATTGTTTTTCACATTGTTATCGTTATAGTATGCAGTGTGCCCCCCCATTATCATTATAGTTATCATTACTGCTGTGTAAATGTATGCTATCAGCTCTACATGCAAGTCAGTATTGCCCTCTGATATCCAAAGAATTCATCCATAAATGAATGTCCATATCGTTCAGGATGTTTTATCACTTCATTCTTTAAAGGGAGTTCACAATTGGTGTGTGTGTGTGTGGGGGCATTAATGTAATTAATGATTGAGTACAGAATAGTAATTATGTGTCTGTCTAATCTAGGGCTGTAGTAACTAACGAGGACACAGACTCCGCAGAGAGAAATGACTCAGCTGCTCTGGGGTCAGAGGTCAACACTCCTTACCCCCCTTCCTCTGTGCCTCATCTCGACGCAGGTAAGTCCGGCGGGGCACCACGAGGAACGCGGAGGGGAGGGTGGTGCTAACTAAGTGAGGAACTGTTAAGCTTGCACTGGTGACTAGGTACTGCATGATCTGTTTTCTATTTACCCTGTTAGTCTTTGGTACTATGAGCTCTGTGCACACTAGCTTACTTGAAGTCAGCAAACCAGTCTCCTGTTCGTTGACGTGGCTGTCAACAAGCACCTTAAAAATGAGAGCTTTTGTTGTACGAAAATGTAACAAATACAATGTACGCAAGTCTTAATGTCCATGGGTGGCTCTATGGAGCACTGCTATGTGCCACTCTACTTGGCTTCAAGTCGTTATAAAAGCGATTTTAGCTAGTGCATGCCAGTCTAAATATACTTTAAAATTCTTTTAGGGGGTTCTCTGCCCTAATTCTTTTTTTATTCAACATGCATCCCTTTCTCCCTTCTATTCTTATCTTTAGTTTCTGGGAGTAGTGAACAGTCAAGTCAAGACACAGGAACTGGAAACCAAACATGTGATACTGACAACTCCTATACCAACAATGGTATATTGTTTTTATCCTGTCCTGACTCTGTCTTCTATGCACATGTTGCCTTCACCCACCTGTTGTATCTTTAGACAAGAATCTCTGTATTTATCTGTTTAATGTCTTCTTTTCCCAGCTGTGATCTGCAAAGACCTTACTACAACTACAGGCACCGAATATACCTCACAGATCTACCAAGGAAGCAAGTAAGAATCCCTAGGTTGATGCAGTTATCAGCTGCAGTCAACATTTTTTCATTAACAATTGGCATCCAGTATTTAATGAAATAAATGTAATTTATCCTTTAACTGAGTTTTTTTTTTAATTGTTTTTATCTATTCATATTGAGGTGTTAGAGGAGATGGAAAAGTTTGTGTTGGGAGAACTTTTGCTATAACGCCAAAAACAGACCAGGAATGGAGAATGTTTTAATGTGGCTCTCTGTTTGTATGGCATGGTTTATGACCTACACGAAAACAGCCGTGTGGCGTGATGGTAGTAGCTGTCCTGCACCACAGTTATGTTTGGAGCATTAAATTGAACATGCTTGATATATCACTACCTCCCTCCCTTTGTCCTCCCTGCAGCCCTGCAGTCACCGCCTATGCTAGCCAAGGGGCCTTCTCCCTCACGCAGTCCTCTGTGTACAGCGCCTTTCCCCAGACCGGACAGACCTATGGCCTTCCACCTTTTGGTTCGTCACCCTTTTCACTCGTCCTCAACCGACTCGTCTTTTGCACGCGAATCAGGGCTCGACCACTAATGAAACACGCTGGCATTCAGCCTGTGCAAACGACAGCCCACGCTCCGTTCTCTGTTTGATCTTTTTAACCCGCAGGTTCTCCATCCTGCTCTCGGAGGGCCACCGCTTGCACTGCTTTGGTTTTGTCATTCCCAGCTCTGCATATCCTCATAGACTGCTAGACTAGTGTCTAAACAGTGGCACTTTCGATTACACAAGCAAACCAGACTTAGCAATTTGTTTTGTCATTGCAGTACATATACTCTGACCCTAGCAGCAGGACTAGGAATCTCTGTTCTCAGCTCAGCTTCAAGGAGGGTTGCTATTTAAAGGTGTAGTCCTTGATTATGGTTCCCTGCACTGTTCTAGATAATCAACACACAGCTTCAGGAGCACAGAAAGGAGGGTTGTAATTTGATTGGCTGTTGGGTTTGAATATCAACAAGAATTGAGGACTCTACCTTTAAACGTACAAAAGGGATCTGGGAAGATCTAGTGATGTCTCAGTCAGACAGCAATTTACTTTGCATCAGATTCAAGTGTGCCTTTTTCCGAGTGTCATTGAGTACTTAGCTAGGAGTATTAAATGTTAGAGAGACTACCATTTTGAACAGTCAGTTACAGCATTGATTGCTCGAACTATGCTTTTGGGAAAAGTCCCCGAGAGCTCGATCTTGGCTGAAACCACTCAGACCGCCACCCCCCACAGTTCTGTGGGTGGAAGTCCTCTTTTCCCTCCTTTTCTGCTGACTCACATGTTTCACATGTTATACCTGTTAAACGCTTCTCCCCACTGCTTCCTTTCTCTCTGTGCCTCCTGATCCATTTCCTTTCCTCCCTCTCTCCCTCTTTCTCTCTCTCTATCTCTCTATCTCTGCCACTTCTAGGTGCCATGTGGCCTGGCATTAAAACAGAGACAGGGTTACCCGAGGCGCCCTCTGTTGGCCAACCTGGGTTTCTCAGCTTCAGCACCGCATATACCTCTACCCAGCCTGGCCAAGCACACTACTCCTATCCCAGCCAAGGCAAGCCACCTGCTGCTGCACCCCCACCCCCCCCCCCATGGTCCCCCTCTCTCCTTACTCACACAGGCTGTGCTTCACTCTGCTGTACTTAATAGCTGTGAAACGAGACTGAGACCAGCCTAAGCAATGTCTGAATGGTGGATTTGTAAAGCATATTTACTTTGCCATGTCTGGCGGCGAGCTTTCTTGTATTTTCGTAGAAAGCGTTTCATTCTTTTAGCAAAACGTGCTCAGTAATCAGCTCTTCCATGCCGCCTGTCTGCTTTCCGGGTTTATGAGTTGTGGTTAATCACTAGGTTTCCCCATTCAGGGTCCTGTTTCACTACATCCAGTGTGTACACCAACATCCCCACGGCTAATGTCACCGCGACAACCACAGCTGCAGCACCTGGCAACACCCAGGTGAGCACCAGCGGATAGGTATTAACCTGGGCAGGTGGCACGGGCCGAGTTTGGTACGGGCCGAGTTTGGTACGGGTCGAGTTCTGGCGTTGGTTGGTTTGGCCATTTGGGTGGGGGCATTTGGCGTGGTTGAGAGATTGAGTGATTTTTCAAACTGGGAGACTTAGAATGGTCAGACGAGGACTACAAAAAGATGAAGAAGCAGAATTGTTGCCAGAAATTGTATGATTTTTGTCAAACATTTAACAGTAAATAAATAGATTATTACCACAGATCTAAAATAATTTATTTATACAAACCAACTTAATGCCATAGAAACACATTTATGTCAATCCAAAAGTTCTCTGGATATCAAATCCATGGCCTAAGTGTTGCTAAAGCTTTGGTCTGCCAGTTGAGAACTACAGGAACATCCCCACAGGTGACCCACTATTGACCTGTCCCCTTTCACCTGTTTATCCTCCACTCCAGGAATTCACGTCCTACAACTCCCTGAACCAGATTCAGTTTCCCCAGTACTATGTCCCTCCAACCAGCTACCTGCCCTCTGGGCTGCCCAGCACCGATGGAGATGTCTCAGGTGTGGTGGCCGCCGCCGCATATCCAGGTGCGAAGGACGAGAATGCTGTGCCTGCTGGCCTTCCCAATACCACAGGTAGCTTAACCCCAGCCACTTTTTCAGTGGAAACTTTCATTGATTTTCTCTTTTCGTTTTGGACTGGAAGTTCAAGTGGCCAAATAGAAGTCACTTAAATATTGTACCAGTAATAGTTCTATAATTTCTGTCCGTTTCAACAATGTATCTGAACCTTTATCCAGAAAATATGCTGACTGTGTTTATGACTGCTTTAGATATTACTATCGCCAAGTATGTAATAATTCTATAATTTCATATTAAACACAAACACACAGATCCATCCCCAGGTGTGGCCCTCCCCACTGGTGCTCGGGAGCAGGATGACGCCTCACGAAGGAATCCGCCTGGCAAATCCAAAGGAAAGGCCAAGAAGGCCGAAAACTCTCAGTCCATAGACAACGACCTAGAGGTAGCTATTTTGTCCCCCATCTTTGTTCAGATTTTGTCCTTTGCCCTATGCCATTTTTTTTTTTCTGAAAGACCACTTCTGCTTTGCTGTAATACACTACTGTATGCTAGCAAAGATAACTGTGGACATTAAGTACTTTTGTAGCTTTGCTGATAACGCAGGGTTCTATCAGGCTCATGGTCTCATTTAGTGCACAAAATGAGATCAAATGTGCTCCATGTTTACTGTTTGTCAATATGGGTTCTAAAATGTTTTCTGAGTAATTGTGAATGTCTTTCACAGTGATGCTGACTCTGTAGTTTGTGGAGATGCACAGTTCTTAATTGTTCACCTTTTCTCCCCTTCTCAGCGTATCTTCCTCTGGGATCTGGACGAGACCATCATCATTTTCCACTCTCTGCTCACCGGCACATTTGCGCAGAAGTTTGGCAAGGTGACACTCACTGCATTAAATTGTTTTGCATTCAGTAAAGGAGAGCAGCTTTGCTCAAACTTTGTGTAACATTGCAAATACAGTAATTATGGTGTGTTAGCCGCATCGTTTATAAACCGCGATACAATGTTTTAGGCAAATAAGAAAAGAAAAATACTGTGTTTTATTGACCACACCTGTGTATTAACCGCAGTACCAAACAGCCCAATGAATCAGAATCTGATTTAGATTGTGCTTGAATCGGTAGAAATAAATATGAAAGTTGCAGGCATGTTTATGTAAAGTTGCACAACAATTCACATACAGAAAAATAAAGGGAGACTCTCCCAGTGGACTACGTGGCCACTGTAATAAGGACTCAAATGATTGAGTTACATGTGCTATGATCTGTCTCTTTTCATTTGGACTGCCATATTGAACTTTCTACTTGTTTTGCTTCCTCCTTTGTGTCTTGACCAGGACCCAGCCACTGTGCTCAATCTGGGTCTGCAGATGGAGGAGCTGATCTTCGAGCTGGCAGACACCCACCTGTTCTTCAACGACCTGGAGGTAATCCTCTCAGTTGTACACCACGGCAGCGTTGGGCTTTGGTGGCCCCTGGCTCTGTGTCTTAAATCCCTAATCTCATGTTCTCTCCCTCTTCCAGGAGTGCGATCAGGTTCACGTCGAGGACGTCGCCTCTGACGACAATGGCCAAGACCTGAGGTAGGTTTCACACAGCACAAGTTCAAATGGCTACGCGATCCCCATTCACAACGTTCCAACAAACGCCCGCTATAGTGTTGTAAGCGGTTTAAGGTTGGGCTGTGGGGTGCAGAATTTTTTGTGAAATAGTGGACATTGTCACCACCCAAACATTCCTAACACACTGATCCATCCAACAGCTGGTATTGACTTCAATGCATTTGACCTGAAATGTACTTCAGTGCTAATATATCCAGTGCTACTTGTGGATTGCAGTATTTAGTTGCTTCCCCCCTCTTAAAGTTAGAATGTTTAATATAGATTTTTTTTTTGTTATTGGAAATCAAATACATTTTACAGATTTGGTACTATAAGTCCTAGAATAGATTTCAAACTGATTTTTTCCTGAAGTTTCTCAGTCAAGTCCAGAGGTTAGGTCTACCCTCAAATAGGAGAATCCAAGTGATAAACTGGATGGGGCTTTAACATAACAGTGTTTTACCTGCCTGTAATGCAGATTTTTTGTTCTACAAAATATTAAATGCAACAATATGCAGCTGTAGATCTGGTTTCATGTCTCAAGCAAAGATAATTTTACTTAGTTCAGTGGTTCTGAAACTTTTCACAATGAGTACCACCTCAGAAAACAATTGGCTCTATTACCACCATTATGACTGGCAATAAAATACAATAGTGTAGGCCAATTTAACATATTGTATATTGTACATACTGTTTTGCGTCGTTTGCTGCTGGCAGGTGCCATAGAAGCTTCACTAGTCACTTCTGCTGGGCTCATTGTCACCAACTTCAGTTTCTGCTCGACATATTCACCTCACTTTTCTTTCTAATACTTCCTGTTCGGAGCCATGATTGCATGAATGCTTTTGATCCATCATGTTTGCTTCCTTTTTCTTTACTTCCTTTGATCACAGCTTGTCTTGTCAACCACTTGCTAATGCTCCATACAGTTATACTAGCCTAGTAGGCCTATTGACTCCTACTGGCTGTTTTCATTGAAATTAGTGATCTTCAGTAATCGCGTGATTAAGGATTTTGAATTAAATATATTTTGATATAATTTGAAGTGATTGTCATCTTTTATAAAAAAAAATCTTTAGACTCCTGGACCACTAGAAGTACCACTAGAAGTCCGTGTACCACCAGTGGTACCCGCACCACAGTTTGAGAACAACTGGTTTAGTTTATCACATATGTCATGTATAAGATCAGGCCTGTTTGAAAACCTGTTTATTCCAGCTTCAGAAAGTAAAAGTCCTACCATGTGTATCATCCATTCACTAAAGCAACTGATTAGCATAACTCCTGGTAGATGAGTTAATTATCTCCTATTTTCAGGAGATATCCTAAATATCTCCTGTTTTAAGTGCACAAATACATGCCTTTGTACTTTTTGAAACCGGGCTTCCCCACCTCTGCTCTGATGAAATGTCATGGTGTGAGTGAGTGATCAAATGTACTGTTTATTGTCTCGTTGTCGTGGCTCCCTCAGCAACTACAACTTTTCCACTGACGGCTTCACGGGTCCCAGTGGGGGAGGTGGGTCGGGCCCCACGGCCGCAGTTCAGGGAGGTGTGGAGTGGATGCGCAAGCTGGCCTTCCGCTACCGCCGTCTCAAGGAGATCTACAACGCCTACAAAGGCAACGCAGGAGGTGAGCAGCTCCAAGAGAGTGTAAAACCCAATACACTGAATACATAAGAGAGTCGGTATCATTTATTTATTTATTTATTTTTTAATTTTTGAAGTATTAATGCATTAATTAGACATTATTTAGTGTATTTTGTAATATGTCACATCCATAAAAGGTTTGTGTTAAATTTAATGCAGACTTTAAAACTTCACACAATGTTCATAACAGAGACTGTGTAAAGTCTGTAAAAGCCAAGAGTGTAATGAACAAGAGTAAAGGCATTAAAGGCATTTTTAAAATCATATCCCTAGAGTGTAGCACTGCAGCTCTCATTTAAATGATGGAGTGATTTTAGTATACACCTCACATGCACAAAGAGTTGAACCTTTATTCTGGTGAGTCTAATGAGAGGAAAACAAATGCAGACAAACTTTTTCAAGCTCCATAATTCTTTGCCTACTTATTTGGGACTTTCAGGAAAACATCTGGAGGTATACTGGTTAGTTGCTCTGTAAACAGAATGTCTTTGAAGTTGTGACCTCAGCTCCTCAACAAAACTATCATGTAGAATCTTGTCTCTGTAGAAAATGACCTTTTCCAGAAAGTACTGTGGATGCATTCTTGGATTTTCCCAGTGGATGCATTCTTGGATTTTCCCTCTGGTTTTCCCCTGTAACACCAGTTGGGAGTCTAGTTAAATTTCATTGCGTTACCTTTTTAGGTTCAAAAAATTATTTTACCTCACCATCAAATTGCTTAACAACTTTTACAACAACTTGTAAAAGACCTCAGTCATGTGCCTCAGTGAACCTGAATGGGTGTCAGGTGTAGTCTCAGCGCCATCTAACGTGTATTTGGGGAACTGCGTGTGTAAACCGCTCGTCCTCTCCTTCCTGCCCCAGGTCTGTTGAGCCCCATGAAGAGGGATCTGCTCCTGAGGCTGCGGACGGAGATCGAGACGGTGACGGACTCCTGGCTCAGCATCGCGCTCAAGTCCCTACTGCTCATCCAGTCCAGGTGGGAAACCCCAAATTCTTGCACCTACCCATACACCCCGGATGTGAGGCTTTGCAAGTGTGGCTTTGAACACTGGCAGGATTTACCCATTTTGAAACTCAACAGTCAAACAAATACTCCCCTTCCGTTCACCGTATTTCATCTTCCAAAGCACACATGCAGTGGTGCTGCTGTCTTGGTATTAGCACACGATTTAGAGGCCTGTGACTGGAGTTTTTGGGGTCTGCATTTGGAAGTAATGGTTGTGCATTTGGAAGTAATGTTCTGTCATGTTCATGCATGTTGTCCCTTTATATAAGGGGTGGATCCTGTTAACTTCTTCGACATTGTGAAATGCATCTCTAAAAGAGCAGTGAAAAGCAAGTTTTTTCTCTCTCACATGTGTGGTATTATTAATTAATAATCAAAAATAATATTAAAACAAATAATAGCACAAAGGATGCTCTGAATTAGCGCAAAGGAACTCATCATATTTAAACATTCTCCACATTCTCCAGGTCTGAAATGTTAGACTAAAGACCTTAATGTTGGTATCAAGAGCTCACGTCTCTAATTAATTTGTGTGGATGTAGGTACTGCAGTATGTCCTTTTTTGTATAACTGCCAGCAGTGTTGTGAGTAATGCATTAAAAAAGTAATGTAATTACAGTAATGCATTGCTTTTTGCTGTAATACAGTAATGTAAGGCATTACCAATACAATTTCAGTGATATTTTACTCGGTACAATTTTCAGTAACTGAAGTTACTTTGCTTTTTAATCCAAAATTGAGAAATGCTCAATTGGCACCAGAGAAGATTATCCAAGAATTAAAAAAGTCATCTATGCTGGTCCTGGAATTTGATTGCCTTGTTTAGATGACTGTAGAAAGGGAATTTGAGTTATCTCTGCCATTCATGCAACAGATCTAACATGGTTAGGCTATACTTCTCATTTCAAGCAGTGAAAATAACTAAAATGTTGTTTTTACAGACAAAGATCGTAGCCATTATTCTTAAACTATTTGCATTAAGTCTACACCACTGTAAGTGGAAGGAAAGGCAACCAGGAATGATGAGAACCATTTAAAGTCAACATACAATTTCACTATGGCTATATTTTACTATATTAAGTTGTGAGTGACCTTTGGCCTTTGGGGCCTACATCGTCCCATGAGCCATAACTGCAACCATTATATTGTTCTTTTGTTAGCCTTAAACCTAGCTCAGTCATTATTCCATACCACATCACCTCCTGCTGTGTAATGAGCTGCATTGAACACATGAAGATCTATTGAGAACACCAAATCCATATTTCCTGTTATTTTGGTGAAAGTAATGTAAACGTAGTGTAATGCCTTACAATTCAAAGACAATAATATCGTAATGTAACAAATTACTTTGAGATGACAGTAACAAGTAATAAATAATGCATTACGCTTTTGAAGTAACTTGCCCAACACTGACTGACAGTACTGTCTTAAAACGAATGTGTTGAAAACAACACAACTTGCATTGTTTTTAACACATCTCTGTGTCCAGATGGGGACAACACAGTTTGTGTTTCCTTTTTTTATTTGTTACACAATATATATTGAAAATAACACAACTTACTTTGAGAACAACACAACTTGCATTGTTTTTTAACAAATCTCTGTGTCCAGATAGGGACAACACATTCGTTTTAAGAGTGCAATGCTGTACTTTCATCTATAACACTTTGTGATCTCAGGGGGAGATGTATGAACGTGCTGGTCACCACCACCCAGCTTGTTCCTGCGCTGGCTAAAGTGCTACTCTACGGGCTCGGAGAGGTGTTCCCCATCGAGAACATCTACAGTGCTACAAAAATAGGTAAGGCTGACACACAGGCACTTATTTAAGCAATAAGCCCCGAGAGGCCGTAGGGTATACTGATTTTACAATAGCTAAGGGGCGTTGTTAGTCACGACGCGCTAGCAGAGTGCCTAAAACCCCCCTTAGCTGTTGTAAAATCAGTGTAACCTACGGACTCGTGGCTTATTGCTTTTCTAAAACTGTTACTATAAATACCTGGCAAAGTTTCATAAAGTAAGGGACAGCAACGAGAAATGTAACGATTTATTCATAGATAATCATTCTTCCGCCAAGAAATATATTTCCTCTATCTGAATGGTTGCCAAGCAACATCGAGACGCAGCTACTTTAAGTTATGGTAGCGCAGTAATATAGAACGAAATGCGGTCAAGGTGTATGTTTGTGCTGGATTTTGTAGCGGCATCGAACGCGATTCAGCCAATCACAATCAACGACCGGAACTATCAGTTTTAGAATTTACTGTTAACAATAAAAAGTAGCTGGTTATTCTCTTTTTGACACAGAAGGACCTGTGAAGGATCACCTGTTTACAATGTCATGAGAAACAAAGATTTCATTAAGTTTTACAAAAAGAGTAATTGGATTCAGTTTAATTAAATGTAAGAATGTCAAGGTGGAACAAGTTTTGGATAAATTACAGGAATGTTTATGAAAAGAGACCATTCATACAAAATTCATTGTAACACACTACACACTAAAGGCTGAAATTAAATGTTATTAAGTGTGCAAACTGTCGTCTTCTGTATTGTTCTCTTTTGAAAAAAAAAAAGGAATGTAAGTAATGGCTGCGCTCTTCCTCACAGGGAAAGAGAGCTGCTTTGAGCGCATAGTCTCCCGGTTCGGGAAGAAGGTGACGTATGTGGTGATCGGGGATGGCCGCGATGAGGAATTTGCGGCGAAACAGGTACTCCACTATGACACGCATTTTGAAATGCCCAGACCACCACTGTCCATGTGTGTACAGCATGGCTCGACATGGCACACTACACTTCATGTCCTCTTTTCTTTGATCTCACTCTCTGTGTTAGCCACGGTTAACCATTTCCAGCAACATGTGCATAAGTAGTTCCTTTATACAGACCTCAGCTTTCACAGCTTGGCAGTCATGTGAACATAAAGCACTTGCAGGCATATCTCATAATGCCACTGTACACGTTATGTGCACTCCTGTTGGACTTCACTATCTTAACAATGGTCTACTCACATTATGAATATTTTCTGTGACTAAAACTAATTAGCATTTTTGTATTAAGACTTAGACATTTTAAAAAAAAAAAAAAAAAAAAAGCCTGCCAAAAGGAACACTTGTTGGATAAGATATTTCACCCATTACTCAAATTTTAATACACTGACTACTGGCAGCCATGTGCGGGCGGTCACTCAAGTGCTTTGGAGTCCTGTGATTCATGTAAAGCACTTGGAGACATGTCTCATGATAGCACTCTACACTAAATGTGTGCTCACTCGTTTTTGACCTCAACCTGTTAACCATTGAATTGTTCCTCTTTTTAAAAAAAAAAATGTCTTGCGTCTCACTGTTGAGAGAGATCCCACTTGTCATGCATCATTAATGCAGAAGTTATTGAATGACCTTCTGTATTATCCATACAACTGCTTTGACAAAAGCTAAATGAATAGACCTTCACTGCCCATTCATGTCCATGATGGATAATGTTTTGTGGCATGTTTCCCAGCTAGTGGTTTGCCTCATGGACAGGTTGCCTCTTGAGCAAAATATCAAGCCACAGCAGAATGTGGTATAGTTGGCTTAGGCTATGTGTAACACTTATATCACATTAGAAATCATGATGTTCCAATTGGTTAATTTTATCAGCTGTTCAATAATTGTTTGTTTGTTTGTTTGTTTGTGTGTGTGTACAGCACAACATGCCCTTCTGGCGTGTGTCAGCGCATGGAGACCTGGTGTCCCTGCACCAGGCCCTGGAGCTGGACTTCCTGTAGAGGACGGCGGAGGAGGAAACAGACATGGGCCAGAGAGACGGACACAGAAGCATAGTATTGTGAGATGGTGGGGAGGTGTTCGCCTATACAACTATATTCCCAGTCTCTCTCTCTCTCTCTCACACACACACACACACACACACACACACACACACACACACACACACACACACACACACACACACATATACAAGATACCAACACGCACACACACAGTTAGTATGTACAAAATGACTGCTGCCACTATGGATTTGAAAGGACCTTGGTGTGCTTGGTGATGTCATTGGGAACCAAACTGGAGCACTGGACGACTGGATCAACTGCCATTGGACGCCTCTTGCTCCTCATTCTCCCTCTATGGCAGCTATCCTCCTCCTCCTCCTTCTTCTCCTCCTCTGGAAGGAGCTGCCTCCTGGGATTCCCCCAGTCAAGGGAAGGCAGCACACATGGTGAAAGGAACAGGACATCTTCTGTTTCACTTTTAATCTTCTCTTTTCCACCTCTGATCATACCCAGTGGAGTCTACACACACACACACACACACACACACACACACACACACACACACACACACACTCACTCGAGTGCCGCCGGGGATTGTTGGTCTAGCTGTCGCATTCTCACCAAAGGAATGACCAAAGGTCTGCACTGGCATGGACTGGGGTTTTTTTTTTTTTTTTAATGTTTTTTTTTTTTTTTTTTTCAAGTCTATTTTTCTGTAGTACCGTAGTTGCAGTCACTCATGTCATGACTACATTTTCTGGCAGTCTTTTTTATTTTACCATTCATTCCAGAGCTTGAAAAAAAAAAAAAAAATTCTCATTCAACATGTAACTTACTGAAGCTGTGCAAGGAGTGGTTTTGAAATGGACACTGCCTGTACAGGTTTTGTTTCCTTGGGACAAACAGGGTTCCCTTTTGTACCAAAAGTCTCCTTAAACCCCAGTCAGCAAATCCTCCTTCCTCCATTGCGCTGAAGCCATTTTTGGTGTGGTGTTGGCCTTGCATTCCCTCCCTGTTCAGTAAGAATGCTTTTTAATAAGACAAGCAGCAGGGGAGCTGGTCTGTTTTTATTGGGACATGGCAAGCCCAAGCCCAGCTGATTTATTTGAAAAGGGCTTGACTGAGAGGAGTCAACTGAACAATGAACAGGTTTCACCTGCTGTTTGTGTAACCGGTCCAAAATGGTGAAAAGGAAACTGTGACCTTTTTCTCCTTTCTCTTTAAATCGCTTTATAGTAGCAGTGACAACCCCCCACCTCCCTAGCCGCTAAACCCAAATGTAGGAGTTGTTGTGAGAATGCACAAGGGTCATTGACTGACATCAATAGATGTTCCCTGAATGCCTCAACCTGTTACAACACAGTCATACACACCACATAGAAATGTTAAGCAAGTGGAGGGAGTCAGGAAAAACAAAAAAAAGCTCATCATGATGTGTTGTTTTTGTGTCTCATGTTACATGTTTGGGAGAAGAAAATGGGAGAAAAACTAATCAGATAGTGCAATATGTTTCTGGTCAGTGGTAGTGTTTATTTTTCTGTTTCAAGTGACGTTGTTGTTGTTTTTTTTTTGGAGTGTTTGTGAGCTGAGGCTGACGATGGGGGAGATTCGGTAGATGTGAAAGACTTCGTCAGCGAGAGATTATGACTGAACAATTCTGAGCCTGAAGTCAATGGAGCATTGTTTTTGTTTTGTTTTTTTACTTACATGCAGCTTGACAATTAAGAATGTGTACTCTCTGTTTGTTTGTTTGATTTTGTTTGTTTACTGGGTGTGTGTCTGTATATATTTATATTGTGCCTTTTTGAACCCATATCTATGACATGCATCATCTTAAAGGGATTTATTGAAAACTGTGTTAAACCTATTTTACTTTTGTGTATGAATTTTGAGTTGAAGTGTTCTGACCCCCACTCCCCCTTTCTTTTTTGTTGGACTTGTATGCCTTTTATACCATTTCTATTATATGTATGTATATTCTATTCATACAGGAACAACACTGCACAGGAACCATCATGTTTAAAGAGGTTGTTTGAAGCCTACACACACCATCCTGCTGATTGTAAAACCTGTTCACTCTCAAAACTGTCCACTCTTTTTGGGTCCGCATTCTGTTGAAGACGTACTGCAGCGTGCTTTTAATGCACAGACAATCACTAACGGTACTCAAGGACGCAGCTGACCGTTCCCATTGTTCTGGTCAAAGGGGTGTTTGAGGTATGCTGTTATAGTTGACGCTGTAGGCTTTCTTCTGTCCAAATGAGCCCCTTTGCAAATGCTGATCTACAGCATCACGAACATGACTCTTATCTTCTGTTAATAATAATAATAATAATAATAATAATTAATCTTTGCATTGACTTTGGCATTATATAGTACATACGTATATGAACAGTTTTAGGTATAAGTTATGTAACATTACAAAACCTGGTAAATGCAATGAATGCCATTTTCTTGATGGGTGATATGAACATTTACAGCTTCTGTAGGCCTGTCTACCTATACGATACACAACCTGCAACCTCTTGGGGGGAAAACACCTTGTTGAAACACCTCTCTCTTTGAAGAGATTAAAAAAGCAGCTTGGAATCATTTTGCATTATGGAAAAGTGATTTGGAATACCAGTGCTCAGACTGACCATTGGAATTTTGCTTAAATGTGCATCATGTTATGCATTGTTACTTTGTATGTTAACAGCAGAACGTTATGAAGGCACATTGCTTATTTGGACATATTGACTGTGTGGGAAGTGATGATTCCCATATCGTATGTACAGTGAGACATTTTGTTTTTAAATAACCTCTTTCAACTTGTTTTCGTTGTTTGATTTTCATTCTCTCTGATTGGACCGGAATACTGTTCAAGGGCCAACAAGGTTTTCCTGTGTACTTGGATGATGGCGCGCCTGTCAGTGTAAATTAAACCTAAATAATGGTCAGCATGGCTTGTGATTTGTATTATTATTATTTTACTGTAGTGATCACCTACACTGGAACTATTACGCTGTGCTTACTCTATGCTTACTACTTAGACACAACGCATGAAGTGGTCAGCTGAGTTGTCGGGCACCGGGAAAACTTGTTACATTCATAAATGGAGCTCGTTAGCATGTCGGCCTCTGTCCCTGTGTTGTCTAGACTTGAAGAGGTGTGGTACTTATTTAAAGCTTAGCTCGACACAGAACACCTATAACATACAGAGAGCCTGGGTTTGAGGGGAAGAGTTTCGCAAACATGTTGGATCACAGAAAGGAAATGGATACATAGAGCTATATGGCCTTGATGGAGGTTTGCCCTCTGAGAGCCTTTCTATTTTCAATGGTTTAGTGTGGGATTGAATTTGTAGGTAAGTAGGTAACTCATGTATGATTACAGTGGTTTGTAGTAGTATTATACTCTATGTACTGAATTTAATAGTCATGAGTGAATCACTTACCAGCTCCAGCAAACAGCTTTATTTCAACACAGGAATGTGAGCTCTGAAAACTTTTGCTAATTGTATTGTAAGATCATGAAGATCTAAAAGCCGACGGTGACGGCCTTTGGGAACCCTGTATATAGCCTTCTACCCCAAACCAAACACACCTCACGTTCACAGTATATAAAAATTAAAGCATTTATTAAAATATATTAGAAGTTTTAATTTAAAAATCTAACAATATGTACAAAGTAATGCAAGTGTTGGTGACTTACTAGCACCTGTTTCTTTTGCTGATCCCTGTAGTAAAGTAAACAGCTTGAAAAAATAAACCATTATGATTTTGTAAACATTGTCAAATTAGAATTTCTCAAAAGCTGTATAAATTAATTTACAGTGCAAAAGAAGAAACCTGTATTTGAAACCCACATTATAGTGGAATGTGTCTGATATGTCTTAAAGCTTTTAAAGAACAACACATCATTCAGTGCTATGATTAAAAATTAGCAGCCAGCTTCTGCATCCTCTTCTGAGCCCCAGTCAAAGGCTTCGGTGGAGGTGAAGGTGGAGGTGATGGCGCATTAAATGGGGCAAAATCCACCACGTCCATACCCGGCTTCTCTTCCCCAGGGCACGGCGGTGATGGCGCCTTAAATCGGGCAAAATCCACCATGTCCATACCCGGCTTCTCTTCCCGAAGGCACGCTGGCGCCGGCGGCAGCATATCTTCGGACTCTTCCATGGTTGACTTCTCTTTGGCTGACTTCTTATTTGGATGGCATAGTTTGTAGTATAGAATTTTTACTATGGTTCCAACTATATAGGATGAACCTGCACAAATGAACACAGCCCATGCTGGCATGCCAAACACGGAAGGCTGAACACAGTCCCACCACCACAGCCCCAGCAGGACAAAACTGTCCACTGCTATGAAGAAATGATACATGATACTCCTTGTTATGATGAAATGACAGATGATCCTCCTTCCCCTGGAGTCGTCCTTGGACACATTGAACGAGCAAAAGTACCAAATGAGAGCTACGGTGCCCCGATAGAGCCATTCCCCTGCTGGGGTGTCCATGAAGTCTGTTTTCTGACGCCAGGCCCATAGGAAAAAGGTCAGCCAAAGGAGGAAGAAGTGGACTGCGATCATCCCAACGGGCAGGGTGGAGGCAGCGAGGGCCACTGCTGCCAGACGCGGGGCGATCAGGAAGAAGTTCCACAGGAAGTACACTAGAGATGGGATCCAGGTCATCTTGGCCTTGTCCTTGCTGAAGGAGCGCATGACGCGGTGGTACATGACCACACTGAAGGCAATTGCGGCGAAGGAACCCAAAGTCTTTAGACCTGCAGGGAAGGAAGCAGGAACTTGTGAGTTGTGGTGCACAACACTCAGTGTTGGGAGTAATGCATTAAAAAAAAACATCAAAAAGTGTTTTTTGCTGTAATACAGTAATGTAAGGCATTACCAATACAATTTCAGTAATATTTTACTCGGTACAATTCTCAGTAACTGAAGTTACTTTGCTTTTTAATCCAAAATTGAGAAATGCTCAATTGGCACCAGAGAAGATTATCCAAGAATTTAAAAAGTCATCTATGCTGGTCCTGGAATTTGATTGCCTTGTTTAGATGACTGTAGAAAGGTAATTTGAGTTATCTCTGCCATTCATGCAACAGATCTAACATGGTTAGGCTATACTTCTCATTTCAAGCAGTGAGAATAACTAAAATGTTGCTTTTACAGACAAAGATCGTAGCCATTATTCTTGAACTATTTGCATTAAGTCTACACCACTGTAAGTGGAAGGAAAGGCAACCAGGAATGATGAGAACCATTTAAAGTCAACATACAAATTCACTATGGCTATATTTTACTATATTAAGTTGTGAGTGACCTTTGGCCTTTGGGGCCTACATCGCCCCCATGAGCCATAACTGCAACCATTATATTGTTCTTTTGTTAGCCTTAAACCTAGCTCAGTCATTATGCCATACCACATCACCTCCTGCTGTGTAATGAGCTGCATTGAACACATGAAGATCTATTGAGAACACCAAATCCATATTTCCTGTTATTTTGGTGAAAGTAATGTAAACGTAGTGTAATGCCTTACAATTCAAAGACAGTAATATTGTAATGTAACAAATTACTTTGAGATGACAGTAACAAGTAATAAATAATGCATTACGCTTTTGAAGTAACTTGCCCAACACTGACAACACTGAAACACTTCATTTAGCAAATGCGACCCACAGTACAGATGAACTGTAGCCTACATTTTACTTGTATACAGCAAGGAGGCCTATGTCTGCTCCCTGGTCTTGGATGTTTCCATGTAAGATGATATTTCTATGTATTTGTTTAAAAATGCACATGGAGGAGTTAGCTTATGAACTCTTAAGAGAATGTCAGTCTTCAAGACAACTGAACAGTGCGTGTATGTAAGTGCAAAAGCCAGTGTCAGGTGTCAGATGGACCAGACCTGATGTCTCTGACTAGAGGAATACAGAGGGTATGAAGCAGAGGGGAAGGCCTTGGCGTAGAAATAGTAAGTGGATAGAACAATTTCCTGTTTTCTATGAGAAAAAGTTGTCTTTGACACAAAGGAGACTTTTGTATGATGATATTTTAGAGGGACCAGTAAGACTGGTTTAAAAGACTGGATTTGGGGGTTTGTGTAGGGCTTGGTACTGCCCTGTAGACCATAAACAGTGTTGGGAAGTAACAGAATACATGTACCGATACTCTGGATTATGTATTTAAAATACAACATATGAATAACTGATTATTGGTTCTTGTTTCTTAACAGTGTTCTGCAAAAAGGCATGTAACTCCCCTTGTGTTGTTGAAATTAATTCATTTAAAATTAATTTGTTTAGCCTATGTGCAGACAAGCATCTCTGTTGTAAGTTCTTTGACACAAGGGCGTTAACAGTGTTTCATAGCGCATATACTGTATAAAACCTGTCATGACCACACAATGTATTCCTGTTCATCATGCACTTAGTTCTTTAAGCGCTTCTTATTATGATTTGTATAATATTGTTTTATTTCCATTAGGCTGTTGCTTAATTTGACATAATTGTTTATTATTGATATTCTCCTGTAGTCTTACCATGTTATTGTTTTTATATTATTGATTGAATGGACATTATTGTTTATTATTGCTTTCTTCCCCTCATTTTCATTGCTTATTTTATTAGGCTATTGATTGAATTGACATTGTTGTTTATTATTGCTATTCTCCTTATTATAGTTTGACCAACATTCTAATCTGTTCCCTGTTAAATTTTAAATATTATATTGTTTTTGTATTTGTATTTCGCTTTAGACAAAGGTGTCTGCCAAATCCCATAACCATAACCATAACCATAAAACCATCCTCAATGTAAAGCAGGTTGTGGGTTGTTGTTGACACTATGGGTCAACTTTATATAACCTCACTGTTTTATCCACTGTTAACAAAATATTATACAATGTAATCCAAAGTATTCAAAATATGTTAATCACTTTGAGTAATCTATTGGAATATGTTATGTTATATTCTGTAGTGGAATACATGTTACAAGTAACCTTCCCAACACAGGTCACAGGACTAAAGAAAAAGGTAGAAGGCAAAGTGTTTCAGGTATTTCAGGTATATCATAAGTCATGGGAATCAGCATTGTCATTCTCTGCTTGTCACCTCGCATAAGTCATTATTATATTATCCATTTTGCATACGGTCATAGAAAATGAGCTATGTGAAATACCAGTACATGCCTAAGGCATGCAGTGTCTCATCCGGTGTTTCTCACAACTCCAGATTGCACCAGCTTTCTGGTACCATCATATAATCAATTAACTGTGTTCATTTCTCAATACTTTCTGTTTATATTAATACATTTACATAATTTACAGAGATATATTGAAATGAAAGCTGATGATGAACACCTTGTTTTTAATTAAGCATTATTTGTTTGACAACATTTTCTGCACCTTTTCAACAGACAAAGTTGCACAACTTCTGACCTTGACATCAGTGGCTTGACGATTCCAGATGTTTAATAAAAGCACACTCTCAAAATCTGTGAGTTAATGTCTTCTGAGGTCCCTGGATAGTTAATATGTGCCCTGTAATTTTACCTGTGACCCATTCCACATCTTCTCTATGTGCGATGATAGCCATCATTAGTGTCAGTTGTGGAGCGCTCTCGGAGAATGTCTCGATGAGGCGCAGCAAGCTGAGGTCATGGGTCAGGAAGACAGCGATGCCTTGCTTCTGTCCATCTCTTTGTGCACTGGTCAGGCTACGCAGAGAGATCTCCATCACGCTTGCAAACCTGCGGCAGACACCATGAGACAAGGCCACAAAGGTAAGCAGGAATATAATGCTGAATGTTGCTAAGTTAAAAGAATATCCAGTCCACCTACTAATGAATGAAGTGATAGTGAAAATAAGTGAAGTGAAAATATCTATATAAGTAGGCCCTGTTTGAACTTATATTTATCAGTAATGACGTTGTCTTATTCACATAATCAGCAACAATATAGATGTCATTTTTCACATCAAACAATACAGAGGGAAGTAATAAATACAGCAATACAACATGAATTGGACACCAAAATGTTTGTGTGGTTGCAGTCACACTTCAGCTGGTAAAGTATGTACTGTAAATAGAAACTAACTGCTTTCCTGTAAATGGGGGGACAAAACCCTCAATGCACTGCCAACACATGTGGTAACAAAACCCCCTCTTTGCAATGCCAACCACTAAATCCTATCAAATGACAGTTTCAAAGTCAGTGGTTATCTGAATGCAAGACATTCACAGAACTTTAACGGTCACCAACCTGAGGAAGACTCCCAGTTGACACACATGGAGTACACCAAGTAGTGTTCTATTATGAAAGTACTTTTCCAGGTAAATATATTTGGCAAGCTCTTTCTTCTCTTCTTCAGAGCTATAGTTATACCAAAGCCAGCTGAATGCCTGCAGCAGCACAGACGATCCCACTAACAGGAAGATTAGCACTCCCATACTGACGTATGCCTCCTCCTGATAAAAAGTCACAACTGCCCAAATGTCAAGTATCAAGTCTAAGAGGAAGAATATAAGACCTACGATGTTCAACCCAAAGTCTGAAAAAGGATAGAGGAATGGGATGCCGTCATCCATTTTTCCTTGAGTGTTGCAATTTCTCTTCTTATTCAAACACACAACCCAGGGTTGTAAGCATTCTTCCTGAAGGGTTAAAAAAAGAGAGAAAAATAAAAAAACACTCGAGCCAGGGCTAAGATATGTTTAAACAGAGCAGAGACTGACTTCCTCTTGCCCCAAAATAAAACAGCCAAAGGGAAAAAACTGGTAACATTTCCATGGTGGTATTCCCAGGGTGTGAACAACTGAAGGACAAACCCGAAAAAGAAAGTACAACTCAAAGAATCTCGACAAGGTGTCTCCGCCTCCCTTTATGACATAATGCAGCCGTTTCCTAAAACATTTTTGGCTCAGCCAATCACAGGCCATCATGGTACACCACACACACTAACATGACAGCAAAGATTCTTCAATCCACTCTGACGACACCTTGTGCAAAGTTCATGAATGTGGTCACATGCTCTCACGTACAGTCCTGCTTCTGCATTGAATCGCAACCAGAACACCACATATGATTATGAACTCATGGGCAGCAAGAGAATACAGTCATGTGTGGACAGCTGATCCACAGCTTGACCCAAACCACACAACCAGTGTGATACATCATACTCTCCTATTAACACTATATTTTTACACACTGTAAAGAAAAAACTCTGCCCACCTGTTTATGGCTTGAGAGTTTATTTTTTTCCAAGCTCCAGGAAGTCATGCACACACTGAACGACAGTAATCACACTGTTGGAGTGCACCACAACACTTTCTCATGCAGCATAAATTCACCTAAAACACTTTGCAAATGTGGACAATCTTGTGTGGTCGGTGGTTGATTAAAAAAAAATAAAACAAAACATTTCAACGGAGATGTTTAAGAATGACAGCATTGTCATAACCTGTGTTTCCACACATAAGGTGCCAACATTTATAATAGCTATATCTAAAAACAACTATTAAAAGTACAATTCTCTTTATGTGTCAGAGAACTATGAGTGAGGTATGTTTATTCTCCACTAAAAGCATGAAAAATATAGTTTAATAACATTCACATTTCTGATGAGCACAAAATACGCAGCCTGCTTTTTAAATATTTCACCACACTATTAAATTTAAAAAAACAGTTTTGTATAAAATATGTTTAAGGATAGCTTAGAGGAATATTACTTTTTTCACCTTTGAGCATAAACAAGACAACATACTTCATGATATTTACTAATTAATTTGATTCTTTTCACTGGCACCAAGTGCAATCATAAGAGACAAAACTGTATTTGATCGTGCACTTCAAAGTGGTAGGAAAACACAGCATGCAGAACAGCATCAATGGCATGTAACAACAAGACAAACATTCAAAAAATACATCGTAACATCCATCTAAACTATGTTTTGCCTTCACGTCTGTTGATCTGACCCATCTCGGATGTGTCAACACCGGCAGTGTAAAAAATTCTGGCGTGTCTGGCCATTCTCTTGTTATGCGGCTCAGAAGGAGTATCTGTCTGTGTGGACATGGCCATACAGGACACAGACATAGATCCATCTGGCTCCAGCTTCCCGCCCCTCTTGTCCTGGGGTCTCCACAGCTTAGGATGGAAGTAGCAGTAGTATAGAGTCTTCAACAGCAGCCCCAGAGTGTAGCAGACGGGAATGACCAGGACCATGATGATGGCGTACGACTGGGTCAGTTCTGTGTCCCTGTAGTACCACCACGTGACCAGCAGGATGGCACCGTCCGCTATCATGAAGGAGTGGTAGATGATACTCCTGACCCTGGTGGACCCCTCCGCCACATTGAACCAGCTGAAGTACCAGATGAGTCCTATGGTGGCCCGGTAGAGCCGCTCTCCGGCCGGGCTGTCCATGAAGTCGGTCCCCTGGCGCCAGGCCCAGAGGACCAGTGTGGGCCAGACCAGCAGGAAGTGGAGGGCAATGTAGTGGGACAGGACGGAGGTGAAAAGGGCCACGCAAGCTACGCGGGGCGCGATCAGCAGCAGATTCCACAGGAAGTAGATCACCGATGACGCCCAGGCTTGCTTGGCCTTGTCGGGGAGGAAGGAACGCAGGGAACGGTGGTAGTCCACCACCATCCAGGCAATAGATGTCGTAGAGGCAACCACACTCACACCTGAGGGGCGAAAACAATTCATTACTTATAATTAAGGAGGCCCATCTCTGATAGACCCTGAATCTTCTATCGATTGCCTACACAGTAGGCCTACACTCACTGTAGCATAACAATGCCATCTAATAGCGCAACTTTTTTATTTTGTGGTCTATGCAATGCTTCCTTCCTCTCAGTTTTGTTCCTGTTCAAGACAAAAGGCCATACATGTATTTGACTGATGCAGACCTGCAAGATAATTTACAGTTCCAATTGGTCCCTCTCAACAGCCCACTTTAACACGTCACATAGTCATTTGTGAAATGTCCTGGTATGCTGGCCATTTCAAAAATGACTCAACTAAGTCTTAGTGTTACACCCTTAAACGTATGTGGCCAATTTCCCATAAAGGGATTAAGTCTGGTCCTAGACTTATGAACAGGAATGGGCTAGAGGCACACTTACACTGGATGGTCCTGGCCTGGTTAGTGAAGAGCATGATGTAGGCCATTAGGGTCAGTTGAGGTGCACTCTCACAAAAGGTCTCGATGAGCCGCAGCATGCTGAGGTCGTGGACCAAGTACACGGCATACTCCGAGCCCTGCTGGCCTCTCCACCACACGCGGAAGCCCTGCCAAATGGCAGTAAGATGCCTAAGAATAGATCATTGACGACAGAAATATTTGAAAATTAGCTACAGGGAACTCTTTATTATCACACTCCACCCATATAAGTCAATTATAAATCATCAGCACAGACTGTTTCCAGGTCAGTTGACACTTTTTTCGTTGTCCTGATCTGTTCATCTAAACTCCCAAATCTGTGGCACAACACTATACGAGTCATGACAATCAGGTGTAAAGATTGAAGTACTTGCTCAAATACAAGAGGAGACAGCGTTGTGAATCGGGATACGAATAGCCATCTATCTGCTGTGCTGTACACGATGTGCTAACAGCAATACAGTTTGGTGCATTGTGTTGTCATTGTGTTAACTTTACACTTCAGAGCTCAATAACATAGTAGTTACCGCCAAACTGCGGTTTAGAGAGCTAAATACAGGCTTACGTTCTGTTTAAAAGAAAAGTTTTTACCTGAAGAAGAATCCAAGTTGCAAAACGTGCAGACAACACGAGACCTTCACACGCCTCTGGCCGCAAAACAAAAAATTCTCTGGTGCTGTTTTCACCTCGAAGTTTTCTAAATCTCTGTCGTATTTGAACCAAAACCAGCTAAACATCTGGATGACCACAGACGACAGAACCATGAGACCAACTAACACTCCGAACCAAATGAACTCTCCATGGCAGTAGAACTCTTTGGCAACCCACATATCGGAACCGACATCGAACACATAGGCGCAGACACCAATCACACTGAAAAGAAAATCCAGCCATGAATATTTTGAGAAGGGAGAACAGTCCATGGTGGAATAACGGTTCCGTGCTACGTAAACTTGTAGTCATTCATCACTTCATAGCGGTGCTTCCCAGCTAGCTAGCTACTACCTTGATTCACTGGCATAGTTTTCACGCGCTTTTCTCAAACTTGTCTCCAGTCGCTAAATAATTCTCCTTATTCTCTCTTATCCTAACAACGTTTTACCAGTATATCCAAGAAATACATTTTTAGCGGGGATAAGTGGCACCCCTGCTTCTTCCACATGCCTCGCCTCTCAAAGTTGGCCACAAAACTGTTTCCGAAACAACTTTCCAAAGAGTGCTAGCCACACCCACCTATACACGTGATTGGCTGTACTTTCTGATGAACAGTTTTGGCTATTTGACTAGACTTCCCTAAACATAATTAAACAATGTAATAACATGTAAACAATTAAGTGATTCCTTTAACAATGTCACCAAAACCTGCATAGGCAATAACGAAAAGATAGCCTACAAAAATGTGACCTTCACTTAGCCTATGCGCTGCCACTGATGTGACAGGTCAATGCCAGAATGTTGAATGGCTATCCTATGGTTTAATGGTTGATAGGCTACAATCACAACAGCGAAATTAGTGCTTTGGAGTAAAGTGTCTCCCATTTGACATAGGCCTACAATAACAGCTTAAACATTTGAAATACTATAATTGAGGCAAAATGTTCGGAGCAACTCGTGGTCGGTCTGTGCATGGGTCTGTGAAGCAACCTTGAGTTTTAGGAAGGCGCAATATAAATGTAACTTATTATTTATTTATTTATCTTATTATGAAGTAGCGTAGGTGTGTCGAGTATAGTGTATAGTGTAGTGTTGATAACTTTCGTTATGTCCCGTTGCTGATGGGCAGATTGGCTGGGCATATTCAGTATACTACTTCCGGTATGACGCACTTCCTGTGCCATGTGTCTCAGGTGCTGAAAGATCTAACTCCTAATCAGCAGCATGGATTTGCATTGCCTACTTTTGATTCCATTCAAGGCTGTAGCTAGAATCAACATTGTCACATTAATACATATTCATGAACAGAATTCAGTTCAGTTTATTGTCATTATAGAGCAGAGTCAGTACAACGAAATTGCAGTGTTGATCATGGCAGTAGCTAGGCCTACTTTCCGGTGGATGTCTTTGTACCAATGCGCTTTGCTGGCTGGTCAGCGACAGTGCAGTTGCCATACCACAATTTCATGTAGGATGCGCAGCAGTAGAAATTTGCAAGATGTGTTTGTGACAGCTGGGCTCTTTTCCGCCTCCGAGGCGTTGTTCGGCTTTCTTGATCAGAAAGGAGGTCTTTTGGAGACCAGACATGTCAGGTCTTCGGCGATGTGGACACCAAAGAAATTGAAACATGTCACCCGCTCAACTTCTGCATCATTGCGCCCCACCTCTTTTTATATTTGAGGAGGCACACAAGATTCATTGGTAGGGCGAGGGCGGTGCTTGAGGGGAGACCTGAATAAGTTCTCCCCCCTGCTCTTTACTGCACTTAGACATTAGAAGCAAGGCACACATAACACAGTAGTGGGGTGTGTTAGTGATGGGCAAATGAAGCTTTGGTGAACCACTGAACCACAGCAGTGTGAACCTAGCAACACTAGCTGAAAAGCAAAAAGATGGCCGGCACACATACATTTTTCAACATAAAAGTCCTTAGCAAACCAATATTTTTGGTTACATATACTGGTTTGGGTAAGGACTTTTATGTTGAAAAAAAATCTACGTAACAGCCATATTGGATTTTTTCATTAGTGTTGCTAGCTTCACACTGCTGTGGTTTGTGGTTCACCAAAGCTTATCAATTTGCCCATCACTAGGGTGTGTGGATGAGCTGGCCCGGATAACAACTGGTATCAGTGGCAGGGGAGGGCGGCAGTGGAGTGGTTCTAGCATCAGGTGCCTCTGGACGCGCCCCATCGGAAGCCCCGCCCATCGAATGCAGATAAGCCAATAGCAGCCGCATGTGGAAATGGCTTAAACTCCATAGAGTTGCAGTAAGTTGTGAATTTGATCGGGTTTATGATATTTTATAGAGATGCAAGTTGAAAACAATTGCAAAACAATATGCATGGGATTAATGCAACCCTGATACAATGTTTTCTTTCAGTCTTGTATGTAAATTATGCTAAACCAAAATCCCTCCTCCCAGCTCACCCCTAAGTGGATTTCTGCCTGCATGAAAACATTTACTGACACAAGACATGGACATCATCATAGGTTATCCATGAATAAATCAGCCTATCATATTTTGTGTTGTTTTTTCTCAGAAATGCTAACACCCAGGACCAACTGTAAAAGTTGTCCTATAAATCTGTGCTTGGCAGCACCATCATGCCTCTTCTTCACTTCGGAGAATCTGGGACCTGAGGAGATTTGTGTGTGCCACACGAGTCTGAATCAAAAATCTATTTCTCAACTTAAAAGTGATTCTTTAGGGGTGCTTTAATGATTTTCATGATGGCTCAAAATGTTGTCTGTTCACTCATGCTTATGTAATGAGTTTTTCTTTTTATTATAAGTTACAATTACTTTTATTTACAATATATACAATGTAGGGGTGTGAATCTCTCATGTAAAAGACGATACGATTCGCATCTAGATACATGGACACGATTAGATACAAGAAAAGATACATGTTCATAAAAAACGATTCAGTACGATTCGATGCGATGCGATTCGATGCAATTTGATGCAGTTCAAGAATGGAAAGCATTCTGAAAGATTTTTTATCATTTGCTCAAGGTGCACATTAATTTTATATTATCAGTTATCATGGTCATGGTTGTCAATTAGGCAAAAAAATGTGTGAATATGATTATCTAAACTGAGGTTTGTTTCATATACTGTATTGAAATGAAAAAAGAATAGTCTACATTTCAGTCAAACACAGCAGCCAAATACAACATTTTTTTTTTTTAGACTTTATAGAGTTATATCTGATTGTTTTCATGGAGCTGTAGCCTTGTTGAGGTAAGACAATACCGAAATAAAATAAAACAGTGCTTAAGACACTCTTGGCCTTTTCTCATATAGCCTACAAGAATAAAATAGGCCTACATATCAATGAACTCTCTGGGTTTATTTTGTTCCAACGGTAGACCTAATGCAGAAACCTAATGCCACAAGTCTGAGTGAATATGAACAAAATAATTGGCTAATAATTTGTGCATCGTTTTAGCAAGGTCCAAATTATTATTTAACATTAAGGAAATCCCTTCATCAAACGTAAGGCTGTCGTTTCTGTTTAGTGTTTAATTTCACGCTGGATTTTGAAAAACAAAAAACTGTAAAACAAACGACCGAGTGCGAGTTGTCACGTGCTTAAGTTGCAGTAGATGTATGGGTAATGAGATCATTTGACAACTTTGGGCAATGAATGTAGCCAAAAACGAACTGCATTACCCACAATTCCGTGCCACGTATAGTTTCAAAACCGGACGTGGGATAAACGCGCTGCTTGGAACGAAATGAGAGTCTGAGCGAGCAGAAAAGGTTGTGAACCGATTCGTAACAAGTAAATCGATATAACGACCGGTTCATTTCAGTTTTATTCCGATACGGGTCTTCACGTATCGATGTAGCCGTATCTTACACGTTAAAAACGGATACCGATATGTATCAGTTAATCTTTACACCCCTAAATGGTATTAAAGTTCCCATGTTTTTTTTCTGCAACAGAATTGCAACAGATGAAGAAATAATTATGTGTCGATCTGCAAGTCATTGCATATAAAGAAGACAATGATTTTACTCAAGACAACTTTCAACAACTGTTATATTTACATTTCAATTACTAATACATCAGAAAACTTTGACAACATTTGGGAAAGATTCTTTAAAAATTATTTTACAGTTTTTTCTGATTGCTTAAGCACATTGTTTGTAACTATGGCTTTTTTTGCAAAACTCTACACACAAATAGGAAAACCTTTCACCCAATCAGCAAAACATTGTAGTTCTCTTGCAAAAGCCAACACACCTTGCTTAAC
The DNA here is from genome assembly GCF_017589495.1 of Alosa alosa. Taxonomy (NCBI): domain Eukaryota; kingdom Metazoa; phylum Chordata; class Actinopteri; order Clupeiformes; family Clupeidae; genus Alosa; species Alosa alosa. The sequence goes on along the minus strand of NC_063208.1, from coordinate 23,719,399 downwards.
TCTTCACACCTTCGTAAAAATGGTGTTTTCGTATCAAACAGTAAACACAAGCCATCACAAAAACACACTGATGGTATGAATAAAAAACACATCTGGCTTTTGCTTTCTCTGTGCACAAGGTAGACTATGTCATTTTGAGGTCATACTTTTGTCATAGTTCTGTCCAAACTTCAAGTATTGGTGTTTATACACACATCAAAACAAACACAAGTGTGTTTTTACAAGTCAAAACACAAAATAGTCATTTCACTGCAAAAAAAATTCAGTCTACATCGTGTCGTCTCTCAAAATGTCGTCTACATCACATGCAATGTCCTAGTCCGAGGCACCAGGGAAAGGCATGACATGACAATAACCCCACATGTAGACTGATTTTTTTGCTTTCTCTTCTTACCCTTCCTCTTCCCCCTCCTCATCCTCCTCCTGCTCCTCCTTGTCCTCTTCCTCTAACTTCACCTCCTTGTCCTTGTCATCCCCTCCCTCTCACTTTTTCACCTCTGCATCCTCTTCCTCTTCTTCTTCCTCCTACTTCTTCACCTCCACGTCCTATTCTTCAGCCTCCTCTAATTCTTACTCTTCTCACTCTTCCTGCTCCCTCCATTGTTGTACATAACCTGTGGCTTATTTATAGTGCTTAGGCTGATTGCAAAGTAAACTAATTATCTAATACAGTTTTAAGTGTGCCAGAGAGTTGGCAAAATAGGGTAAATAGTGAAAATAATGTGTATAGATTTGCTAGGAGTGTGTTGATCATTTGGAAATTGAGTGTAAAGCAGTGAGTTGTGTTTACAGTTCCGCAAAAAGAGTGCTGTGCAGTGGATTGTGCCTCCAGTTGTGCAAAGTGTGTGTTACAAAATTGCAATCTGAATGCAAAGCAGTGTTTGTGCTTTTAGTTTTGCGAACTTAGTGAGTGGTTTTGCTATAAGAATTGATAGTTTTAGAAATTATGCTATAAGAATGTTTTTAGAGTTTAAGCGTTCAGAAAAAACTGTAACTACAGCCCTCCATTCAAGCTTTGTTCAAAAGACTACAATCTGTCAAGAGTCTTTCCCAAATCTTGTCAAAGTTTTCTAGTGTAAGGATGGCTTACAGTTTTTTCTGAATGCTTAAACACATTTTTTGTAACTATGGCTTTTTTTGCAAAACTCTACAGACAAATGGCAAAACCACTCACTGAGTTCGCAAAACTACAGTTTTTTCTGAATGCTTAAACACATTTTTTGTAACTATGGCTTTTTTTGCAAAACTCTACACACAAATGGCAAAACCACTCACTGAGTTCGCAAAACTAAAAGCACAAACACTGCTTTGCACTCAGTTTTTAATTTTGTAACACACACTTTGCACAACTGTAGGCACAATGGCTATTATTTACACTATTTTGCCAACTCTCTGGCACACTTTCTCATGTGAAAACTGTTTTAGATAATTAGTTCACTTTGCAATCAGCCTAAGCACTATAAATAAGCCACAGGTAATGTACAATGGGTATGATGGAGTGAGCAGGAAGAGTGAGAAGAGAAAAAAACAGACAAAAAAACAGTCTACATGTGGGGATATTGTCATGTCAGGCCTGGATACGTCATTCCAGAATATATTTTTCCCGGTGCCTTGGACTAGGACATTGCATGTGATGTAGACAGAATTTTGAGAGAGACGACCCGATGTAGACTGATTTGTTGATAGACACACTTGTGTTTGTTTTGATGTGTGTAAATGAACACTAATACTTGAAGTTGGGATCCCTGTATGTTTACAGAACTATGACAAAAGTATGACCTCAAACTGACATAGTCTACCTTGTGCACAGAGAAAGCAAAAGCCAGATGTGTTTTTTATTCATACCATCAGTGTGTTGTTGGCACATTGTGTGCTTACTATTGTGATGGCTTGTGTTTACTGTTAGATATACGAAAACACCATTTTTACGAAGGTGTGAAGAGTTAAGCAAGGTGTGTTAGCTTTTGCAAGAGAACTACAATGTTTTGCTGATTGGGTGAGAGGTTTTGCCATTTGTGTGTAGAGTTTTGCAAAAAAAAGCCATAGTTACAAAAAATGTGCTTAAGCAATCAGAAAAAACTGTAAAAGCACAAACACTGCTTTGCACTCAGTTTGCAATTTTGTAACACACACTTTGCACAACTGTAGGCACAATGGCTATTATTTACACTATTTTGCCAACTCTCTGGCACACTTTCTCATGTGAAAACTGTTTTAGATAATTAGTTCACTTTGCAATCAGCCTAAGCACTATAAATAAGCCACAGGTAATGTACAATGGGTACAATAGAGGGAGCAGGAAGAGTGAGAAAAGTAAGAATTAGAGGAGGCTGAAGAATAGGACGTGTAGGTGAAGAAGTAGGAGGAAGAAGAGGAGGAAGAGGATGCGGAGGTGAAGAAGTGAGAGGGAGAGAATGACAAGGACAAGGAGGTGAAGTTAGAGGAAGAGGACAAGAAGGAGCAAGAGGAGGATGGGGAGGGGGAGGAGGAAGGGTAAGAAGAGGAAGAAAAAGCCCTTTACAGGCAAAAAAAAACAGTCTACATGTGGGGATGTTGTCATGTCAGGCCTGGATACGTCATTCCAGAATATATTTTCCCCGGTGCCTTGGACTAGGACATTGCATGTGATGTAGACGAAATTTTGAGAGAGACGACCCGATGTAGACTGATTTGTTTTGTCTCAGTGAAATGCTATTTTGTGTTTTGACTTGGAAAAACACACTTGTGTTGTTTTTTGATGTGTGTAAATACAGTAAACAGTAATACTTGAAGTTTGGATCCCTGTATGTTTACAGAACTATGACAAAAGGATGACCTCAAACTGACATAGTCTACCTTGTGCACAGAGAAAGCAAAAGCCAGATGTGTTTTATATTCATACCATCAGTGTGTTGTTGGCACATTGTGTGCTTACTATTGTGATGGCTTGTGTTTACTGTTAGATACGAAAACACCATTTTTACGAAGGTGTGAAGAGTTAAGCAAGGTGTGTTAGCTTTTGCAAGAGAACTACAATGTTTTGCTGATTGGGTGACAGGTTTTGCCATTTGTGTGTAGAGTTTTGCAAAAAAAAAGCCATAGTTACAAAAAATGTGCTTAAGCAATCAGAAAAAACTGTAAGATGCAAACTGGGATCTGCTTCACCTGCACTTCTACTTAGTTTGTCTAAGTTTGTCAGTAAGTGTCTAACTCAATAGAAAGAAACGGGATAGTGCAACACTGCTTGCTGACCAGAAGATGTCGCTACCATCTTACAGTTTTTTCTGAATGCTTACAGTTTTTTCTGAATGCTTAAACACATTTTTTGTAACTATGGCTTTTTTTGCAAACTCTACACACAAATGGCAAAACCACTCACTGAGTTTGCAAAACTAAAAGCACAAACGCTGCTTTGCACTCAGTTTGCAATTTTGTAACACACACTTTGCACAACTGTAGGCACAATGGCTATTATTTACACTATTTTGCCAACTCTCTGGCACACTTTCTCATGTGAAAACTGTTTTAGATAATTAGTTCACTTTGCAATCAGCCTAAGCACTATAAATAAGCCACAGGTAATGTACAATGGGTACGATGGAGTGAGCAGGAAGAGTGAGAAGAGAAAAAAACAGACAAAAAATCAGTCTACATGTGGGGATATTGTCGTGTCAGGCCTGGATTCGTCATTCCAGAATATATTTTTCCCAGTGCCTTGGACTAGGACATTGCATGTGATGTAGACAGAATTTTGAGAGAGACGACCCGATGTAGACTGATTTGTTTTGTCTCAGTGAAATGCTATTTTGTGTTTTGACTTGGAAAAACACACTTGTGTTTGTTTTGATGTGTGTAAATAAACACTAGTACTTGAAGTTGGGATCCCTGTATGTTTACAGAACTATGACAAAAGTATGACCTCAAACTGACATAGTCTACCTTGTGCACAGAGAAAGCAAAAGCCAGATGTGTTTTATATTCATACCATCAGTGTGTTGTTGGCACATTGTGTGCTTACTATTGTGATGGCTTGTGTTTACTGTTAGATCTGAAAACACCATTTTTTTACGAAGGTGTGAAGAGTTAAGCAAGGTGTGTTAGCTTTTTGCAAGAGAACTACAATGTTTTGCTGATTGGGTGAGAGGTTTTGCCATTTTGTGTAGAGTTTTGCAAAAAAGCCATAGTTACAAAAAAAAAAATGTGCTTAAGCAATCAGAAAAACTGTAAACACAACTGTGATTCTTATAGCACAATTTCTAAAACTATTAATACTTATAGCAAAACCACTCACTGAGTTCGCAAAACTAAAAGCACAAACACTGCTTTGCACTCAGTTTGTAATTTTTTAACACACACTTTGCACAACTGTAGGCACAATTCACTGCACAGGACTCTTTTTGCTGAACTGTAAACACAACTCACTGCTTTACTCTCAATTTCCAAATGATCAACACACTCCTGGCAAATCATACACATGTATGGCTATTATTTACACTATTTTGCCAACTCTCTGGCACACTTTCTCATGTGAAAACTGTTTTAGATAATTAATTTACTTTGCAATCAGCCTAAGCACAATAAATAAGCCACAGGTAATGTGCAATGGGTACAATGGAGGGAGCAGGAAGAGTGGGAAGAGAAAGAAATAGCCCTTTTACAGACAAAAAAACAGTCTACATGTGGGGGTATTGTCATGTCAGGCCTGGATACGTCATCCCAGAATATATTTTTCCTATTTGGACTAGGGCATTGCATGTGATGTAGACGAAATTTTGAGAGAGACGACCCGATGTAGAATTGTTTTGTCTCAGTGAAATTGCTATTTTGTGTTTTGACTTGGAAAAACACACTTGTGTTTGTTTTGATGTGTGTAAATAAACACCAATACTTGAAGTTTAGATCCCTGTATGTTTACAGAACTAGGCTATTCCTGAATCATCTGAAAAGACTGTTGACTGTGTAGTACTGAACTGTGGAGTTAGACAAGTCAAGTCAGTTTATTTATTTATATAGCACATTTCATATGGCATACATAGACACAATGTGCTTTGACAACTAAACGGGACTTAATATTATATTTGTGCTCAGCATTTAGGGCAGTTAAGAAAAGGGGTATTGATAATGCAATATGTACCCTCTAGCATAACCCCTCCCCTTGAGAGCTAGCAGAGGTGGAATGTAACTCATTCCTTCACGACAGGTGATCATTACAGTTTTTTCTGAATGCTTAAACACAACTGTGATTCTTATAGCACAATTTCTAAAACTATTAATACTTATAGCAAAACCACTCACTGAGTTCGCAAAACTAAAAGCACAAACACTGCTTTGCACTCAGTTTGCAATTTTGTAACACACACTTTGCACAACTGTAGGCACAATTCACTGCACCTACACTATTTTGCCAACTCTCCGGCACACTTTCTCATGTGAAAACTGTTTTAGATAATTAGTTCACTTTGCAACAATCAGCCTAAGCACTATAAATAAGCCACAGGTAATGTACAATGGGTACAATGGAGGGAACAGGAAGAGTGAGAAGAGAAAAAATAGCTCTTTCACAGCCAAAAAAAAAAACAGTCTACATGTGGGGATATTGTCATGTCAGGCCTGGATACGTCATTCCAGAATATATTTTTCCCGGTGCCTTGGACTAGGACATTGCATGTGATGTAGACAGAATTTTGAGAGAGACGACCCGATGTAGACTGATTTGTTTTGTCTCAGTGAAATTGACAATAACCCCACATGTAGACTGATTTTTTTGCCTGTAAAAGGGCTATTTCTTTCTCTTCTTACAGTAATTTCCTCTTCCCCCTCCTCGTCCTCCTCTTGCTCCTCCTTGTCCTCTTCCTCTAACTTCACCTCCTTGTCCTTGTCATCCTCTCCCTTTCATTTCTTCACCTCCGCATCCTCTTCCTCATCTTCTTCCTCCTACTTCACCTCCATGTCCTATTCTTCAGCCTCCTCTAATTCTTACTTTTCTCACTCTTCCTGCTCCCTCCATTGTACCCATTGCACATTACCTGTGGCTTATTTATAGTGCTTAGGCTGATTGCAAAGTGAACTAATTATCTAAAACAGTTTTCACATGAGAAAGTGTGCCAGAGAGTTGACAAAATAGTGTAAATAATGTGTATAGATTTGCTAGGAGTGTGTTGATCATTTGGAAATTGAGCGTAAAGCAGTGCGTTGTGTTTACAGTTCCGCAAAAAGAGTGCTGTGCAGTGGATTGTGCCTCCAGTTGTGCAAAGTGTGTGTTACAAAATTGCAAACTGAGTGCAAAGCAGTGTTTGTGCTTTTAGTTTTGCGAACTCAGTGAGTGGTTTTGCTATAAGAATTAATAGTTTTACAAATTGTGCTATAAGAATCACAGTTGTGTTTAAGCATTCAGAAAAAACTGTAATGACCTAAAACAAACTATAAACATTTCCATACATCTTTTGCTGTAGTTATTTTAGCTTAGGTTTATAAGTGCTAATTGCAGCCTTGTATTGTCATGTTTTTTTTTATAAACTATCATCTCTTTTAAATAAAATACATTAGAATATGTTTACATTGATTCACATTGATTGCCACACATGGCCGTTAGAGGGCGGTATTGCATAAGTAATAGGTAGACTGGTTTAGGCTCATGAACAGTTTGTTTACTCGTCCATCACATGCCAGAGATTCATCTGCCAGGTTAATTGTCTCGTTACCCAAAGATGCATCACAAAGCTGAAATTCGATCAGAATCAAAAGAGCCCTACAATTACCACTGGAAATCGGATCAAAATCGGACCCAAAATCGCAGCCCAGCTTTATGCAGAATAAATTGCTTCATTTCTAACATGTAAACAGTAGGGGAAACCATAATAAAGCAAAATGAATTGTGGGGTTAGAAAATATATTTTATTTAATATTTTTAAGTGATAATTTCAAACAGTTTTAAATAACATTTTATGTAAATACACATGATATAACTATGTCATTGATGATGCTTCATTGACATTTTCAGAGGACAAACATCTATCAAATATAGAAAACTGGTGATAACATTTAAAGGCACCGTACAACTTTGCCTACAAAACAAATAGAAGTACTAAATGAAATAAGGCACTTCATTTAGTGAAGCATTCATCAGTCCATTATTTCCAAGACAACATTTTGGTTCTTCAAAAAATTGCCTTGTTCACTCAAGGTTTCAGTCAAGGGCAGGCATTAGTGGTGTAGCCTACTGGATGGGTTTCTTGTACATTTGTCCCCATCATTCACACATCATTACAAAAAGAGAGAATTTCTGACAGAAACCTGAAAACATGACAAAACATTACATAACTGTATTGTAGAACATGTCAACATCGGCCTTGGATGTGTTGACACAGGCTTGGAACTGTAGATAGTAGGCAAGTAAGGTAACTGGTCAAAAGCTGAGCAATGGCTGCATTTTATCACTGCACACAAAAGCTGTGGACTGGACTGGAAGCAAATGAAGGCCAGGTGAGACTGGAGGTTGTGTGGGCACAGCAACTGACATCCTGTCCATCACAGTGTGGCTCTCGTCTCACACCTTGGACCAATATGGTGATCACAGTCATGCGTGATAGCTGGCATGCAAGCTCTCAGATCCACACACACACATACACACACACACACACACAAACACACACACACACACACACAAACACAAACACTAAGATAAAGAGACATGCCAAACACAACACACTCTCCCACACAGCAACCAACCCATAATTTTTTACGGCCATCTGGTCATTGTAAGCAGGTCCAATGAGAAACATGGCCCTCTGCCAGTCTTGTCAAATGGAGGAACCTGACTGATTTGCCAAGCCAGGTTCACTGTAACTGTCATGAAGGAAAACTTATACTGCTGTCCCATATTATTGATGCCAAAGCCAATACTATCATGCCACTGTTTCACAGTTGTGGTTTCAGTTGTAACTAACACAAGCTCTAGGTACATGTAAACAGATTGGCTGTGTCTCAAACCACTTACTTCAGTCAGTACACTGCTAGTGTGTACTGAGCGCTAACTGGCATTATGCCCACTTTTCGATGGTTAGTATTGTCCCAATATCTGCACTACATAGTAGACGGTTTGAGACACAGCCATTGATTGATATCAACATCATAGTGAAAAACAAATGGAGGGTAGAGACTTGAGAAAGAGGACGCAACCAGTTTTCACTAAGTTCAAGTTTCATGTGGTTTCACAAGCCCTCAAACAATTCATCTGATATTACCTTGCATTAGAACATATTAGAATGGGGTTCTTCTTCTTGAAATAATGGCAAACAAGATCATGGCAAGATTAGATCTCTTGGCAGGATAGATAGATAGATAGATAGATAGATAGATAGATAGATAGATAGATACTTTATTGAAATTCAAGAAGGATCACCAGTTCTATGTGTAATGCATTTCTTTGTGCGCTTCCTGTAACTAGTCACAGTGCGAGGAACTGTGCGATCGAGTGACTTAGTCATCAAACCAGGCGTGTTTTCCTTGCCCCCGTTGGGTGTGATTTCAGCTCCCTTTGAACAGCTTGATCTTGTGTTTGTCTGCCAACAGCATAGTAACGTTGTACTCATAATCTCCGTCATGGACACCAGTGTGGCGGAAAGCGCCTCCCAAGAGGTTGTCTTCCCAGTAATGGTGCCAGTTTCCATTCTGGTCTGCTCCAAACCCATACACGCTCACCTACACATAAGCAAACAATTCAATTCAACTTATTGATTGTGACATCTTTATTACACTGAAACATCTGAATGTGACCGTGACAACTGTAGCGGGATAAAAAAACAGACAACAGAAAGGAGAACGAGTGAAAAAACACAGAGAGCTCACCTCATCACACACATGAATGGCGAACATGAGAGTGAGAAACCCTGTGGAGGGATATCTGCCATGGCCATCCAGCCATGTGTCATAGACATACTTGAAAAAGCTGGGACTGTACACCATCACCTGCAGGAGTTCACAGCAGAGCAAATCCCATGTCACTATCACTGGAATTCATTCTAACTTCAAAAAACAGGTTTTTGATATCACATTCATGTATTCCATTTGTCTAGTCACCTTTAGAATTACAAACAAATCATCTAAAAGACAACACATTAAACATATATCTATGCCAAATGTTACTCAGTGGATAGAAGGATTAAAAAACATGTCAAAATGAAACTGCCCACCAACAATCTGGGGAGGTCTTACCTTTTCCTTGCTGGCCTTTATGTTTGCGATGACAGGTAAATATGTACTGAAAGAAAACACACACACACACACACACACACACACACACACAAAGATGCCTGTCATTAATTATCAGAACTGATCATTCTCTGTGACACTGCCCTTGCATTGGGTACTTTGTTTGACAGTCTTTGAGCAAAGACAAAGAACAAATGCTTTGTCAGAATGCCACATTTGTCTGGAGCTCAGTGTGATTTGCCTTTGTGTTGCTAATAGATCTTATCTGGATTTCAGAACAGCCCCCACCGGAGCCAACTCAGCCGTCAGTGGTGCACTTCTCCGACATCTAATCAGACACAATGGCTGCTAAGAGCTCTTGGACAGCTTGGAAAAATTACAGTAGGTGTCGGGGCCGGAGGATCATGTTTGGTAAATTTAGCAGCTGCCATGGATGAGACGGTGAAGTGCTGTTGCATATGAATCCTCTCAGCATTGCAAACACATTGTTGACCTAAATAGTATGCAGAGTGCTTAGTACACCCATAAAAACGGTTATACAGCTTGTCCTAAAACTACTTTTAAAGGTTCTGCTTAAAACTAGTGAAAGGATGTTATTCATTTGTTTGACAGATACAAGTGTTCCAGTGTTTTGTAGTAGTGGTAAGTGATGAAAAGATTAATTGTTGGTGATCCCTCAGTTGGTGAAACTTCAGGACACATCTGCACAAACAAGTTGAACAGCTAAATGCCATTTCACTACATGTTTTACAACAGTATCTCTATGCATGTGACAAATAAAAATGACTGAATCCTTGAGATTGCAATCAACTCATAACTGGATGATCTCACACAGCACGCTACTAGGCAGAATGCTTCCAGGTCCCTTTAAGGTACAGAGTTCACACAGTTCTGATCCTCTTATTTGTCAACTTCAGCGAATAGCTCTTCATGGTCCCCTAGCCATCCCTTCAGTGTTTGGACTAAGAAAAATACTCAATACGCAATCCTGGCTCTGGATTTATGGAGGAAAACATCCCACCTGTCAAAAAAACAAAACGTGGCCCTTAATTATCGAACGGACAGAGCACACACATCTTGATGTCAGCATCTGTGCAGCATCTGTGTACACAGCATCTGAGTCATAAACTGTGTGCATGGAATCATGTACGCATGTCCACACTTACCAAACTGCTGTGGTAAATAGTAATGAGGGACTCTACAATATACCATGCAACAGACAAGAACCCTTCTGACTCACTTCGTGATGGTGAAGAGATAGAGGAATCACCAGAGCACACAGATGTGGATGTTGGTTATTTTTTAAGATTAACGTTTCAATATTACATCTGCATTCTGATGAAGATCAGAATGCAGATGTAATATCGCTCTGGCGATTTCTCTCTCTCTTCACATGATCGGTACATACAGTATGTCGGTGTCTTGATGTACAGTATGGACTCTTTGTTTGTGTCATATGTATGATGTCCTGTCATGAAGTGCCTTGCGACTGTGCTGCAAACCCAACTGCCCCACAGGGAAAATAATAGTTATCACTTCTACTACAACTACTACTACTACTACTCCTGTGAAGCACCAGATGGACGATCAGAAGCGCGGTGGAATTACCTTTTTTTTACTCACTGTGTGGTGGTACCACAGACAAAAGGAAAGGTGCTGGTTCCAAAGTTTAAAAAACAATAACAACAAAGAACCCTTATGCCCGTTCCCACTCACTACGTGATGGTGCCAGTGGTCAGAGCGCTGATGAGCCACTCTAGGTCCAAGGTCTTGAATGGGATGAGGATGAGGCAGGTCCTGTTGTCCAGGTCCACGGCACTCTCAGGGTACATGAGGTGATGGGTGGTCCTGCGTCCCACGTCCTCCTCAAAACCCTCGGTAGGAGCCTGGTTCATCCTAGGAAGAAAGAGTGAGAAAATCTTTAGACAAATCACTTAAACATCCATTACATACATACATACATGAATACATACATACATTAATGTAGCCCAAGTCTCTGGGGTTGTGTGAATATAAAAACATATTGGATTTTGGTGTATTTACTGTGGGAAAGAATGACAACATATGAATGTAATTACATCCACAAAAGCAAACACAAAACATCCACAAATTACATCCACAAAATCACACAAAAAATATACCTTTAGATAGTACTACTGCAAAATTACCACATGTACATTTGCAATGAAAATGGATGTCAGTGACATTCCTTTGAATTGCTAAAATTTTAAATAGCTTATGTAAAATAAAGAAAAGTAATGTTTTACATGTGCAAATAGTTTTCTGGCACAAATGATTATTAGCATGGATATTAGTTGTTTGAATTGATTAATTTCATTCCCACAAGCAAAGCACTGAATACAGGCAATATCATGAGCCGTTGCTCTGCAGCCTCTCACAACAGTGGAAGACAGACCTTGCATTTAAATTTACCCAAAGGAACACACACATACTGCGATCCTAATGACCCTTGGCAACTTCTGTAAGAGGCCATCAACCAAATGTAGAAAGGTAAAAAAATAAAAAAAAAACTTGAAAATGCAGGTTTGGAATACATTTTATTCTAGACGTTTCTAGATGCTGGTCCAAGTATTCTTGGAATTCTTGAACATTTACATTTTCAGTTCAATCCTGCTGCAAAGACCCATCACTGTGCTTTTTAAAGTGCAAGACAGTGTGCTGTTGCCCTTGGAAATGTATAGAATGGGATGATTCCTAAAGGGCCTGTCACATTACACGTGGCATGCGCTATGAAAAGTATTATAGTCAATGGCTTGCGTGCACAAGAACTGGCCTGCCGCTGCGCTCAGCAAAGCGTAGCGCAAGCAGCATTTTGCCGCTTTGCCGCCCTTACGCGTGCGTCGTTGGTATTTTGCGCTGAGCCCAGCGGCAAGCTTGGACGTTACCTCAACCAAGAGCAACCTAGCGGTGAGCGCAGCGCATACCGTGTACAATGTGATAGCCCCTTAAAAGTGTGAAAGCTGGCTAACGTGACAGATGAAAGCGGGTTTATGCTAGGACAACAGATAGCCTTGCCTAGAGCAGCGATTAGCCTAATTAGCGATCCATAGAAAGCAGGTAGAAACAGCGAGTGAGACCTGATGACAAAATCGCTAGCATCAATGAGAGGACCGTAGTGAGAGTCCTTGAGGTTCCCAGAGTTTCCCACCACAGAACAGGTCCGGCAGCGGTCCGGCCCGGAGTCCATGTAGAACTCCTTATCCGGAATGATCTGGAAGAGCTTGTCCACCACCTCACTAAAGTTGGCTGGCTGCTTCTCAGCCTGCAGCCACTGTTAGGAGACACAAAGAAAGCAACCCTGTCAGAGAAATACATGTGAAGATGCATTATACTACAGCAGTGTAGGCGCGCGTTATGCCAAGGCTAGGTAAAAGTAATATCAGTTGGCACAATCTGTGAAGTAGGCAATTCTTCCAAAGTAAAGCAATGTTCTTTTTCCACAGGAATGCCTGGAATTTTGAGGATATGTTGTGGACTGTGATGCACTCCCAGGGGGGAAATAAATTTTACTCTACTGTAGACTAGAGCCACTCTTGAACAGGTCAAGGCACAGGCCCTCAGGGTTTGGTCACAGAACTCAAAAAACTTTGGAGTGAGATTTTGGTGTGGTGGGAAATAAAAAAATAATAAATCATACAATTTTATTCCATCAGTGGTTCTCAGTGTTGGGACCAGGGTCCCACAGTTAAATTAACATTAGGGTACCAAAGGGATCTAGTAGGACCACTGAAATTCTAAAGAATGAGAACCACTGATTTACATAAAATGTAATCCTTACCAAACAAAATAGAAATAACATTTTTGGTTATTGGCTGAACCTGTCTTGCGTTCCTCTGATGTTGTGTCATGCAGACAATTATATTATTATTACTAATATTATATTATTATTATATATTATTATATAATTAAGTATATTTTAACATTTAAATGCATCTATCTGGTGCCGTATGAAACACAATTGCTTATTTGTATCTGTATGGATGGAAACATTTGTGGTGTAGCCTAAGCCATAGTTATGATGATACTGCAATAAGTTCCCAACCATAAAGCATATTTCCTGAGTTCCACTTCATGTTCAAAAAATGTACATTTCAGCACTCCATGAAATTATGCAGAAGTGGTCAGTGGTGTTGTTCAGCTAATGTATCTAAGATAAGATAGTTTTCTTGGTCATTGTAATGGCCATACATGCTATATCTTCCTTTTTCAGGACAGTTTGGGCTACCCATATCTGGGAAAGTATGATGTGATAACACTCATTCATTTACACGTCAGGTGTTATATTAAGAACAATTTTTATTTGCATCTCATAATTTTTTTCTTAATTTTTGCCTTAATGTCACTAGGAAGCATGCTAGTAGAAATATATATTTATATCTGTCTTAAGTGGGATTGTCTGAAATCTGGCAATATAAGAACCATGATGGTGGGATACTCTATGGCTAAGCAACTTACAAAAATGTATACTGACTAATATACTAATGTATAGTGTGCATTAGAATACATCAGACCTTTGGCCCAAAGTTGGAGACCATGTAGAAATGTGTTGCAATTTCAAAACCTGATTACTCGGGAACCACATATTGTACCGAGACATGCTTTATATCCTCATATTCTGTAAGGTCTATTGTTTATCGTGAGTGTTTGCCATGTGTTCGAGTGAAGAGTTTGTGATATATTTCACAGAGAGTAATGGGTGTGCAGAGCTGCATGTATAATTTAAATATGATTACATTTCATGTTCAATGTTAATCTTCTCGCGAACCATTTATCACAGCAATTGGCGCTAATATCACTGGAAAGCTTAAATTTCGCTCGTTTGCATGAAATCTTAACATTGGATAAAGTCAGGATCAAAATCATCTTTTTGTATTTCATTTTAGTGACATATTAAATGAAATGTTGTTCCTGAAATTCCTGAAATGTATTTTTGAGCATGTCTTCATACATTTGCTGAAAACCTATGTTATGTTTCAGAACCTTTATTTACTTTCCATGCTATAGATTACAAATTATATATGAACAACCTCCTATATGAAATCTTCTAGCATATAGGGGTATAACTTTAGTGTTTGTACTGAAGTGGAGATTTCTTGTTCAGAGCTGTGAAAATGGTGATGATAAATTTGTTTTAATGGCTGTTGACAGTATTTTGATCTATTCTAAATACCCACATTCAAAACACCCAATGTGATAACATCACTGTAATATGTCCAAAATGCAAAACAAAAAAGAACTTTGAACCTTACCTTATCCAGTGTTTCTGTAGCCTACTTATAATGTATGCAAATTTTTGCGTATTTCAGCAGATGATGTCTATTTACATACTTACATAACATTTACATAACAATTACATACATAACATTTCAGAAAAGTTGCAATGCAAAAAGAAATAAAATGGCTTAATGTATAATCAGCTGTGGAAGTTTTGAGGGGATAGCTGTTAATTATTAATTCACCTGTAAAATATCCCTCCATAGGCGTACAATGGACATAAAGAGGCCGATAAAAGACAAAAAGCTACTCCAAATGCAATGCTATCATATATTTCCTAATTCTAGGGTTGTATACCTTGTCAAAAATCACTGAGACTTATTCCCCTTGAACCAGTGCTCGAATTACGTGAGGGAGCCGAGCTCCCATAGATTGAGGACTGGCTCCCATGAAAGCAACAAAGTCAAAAATCTGAGGGGGTCTCTCATATCTGAAGGGGTCTGGCATTGTAATTTAATCTTAAACAACCACTCATCATCCATCCCTGTGCAATGTCTTACCATTAAAAACGTTAAATTTAAATATAGGCTAGGCCTACTACGGGACGTAGACCTACCCTACGCTCTTGAACGCAGCATGATGACACTTCACCACCACACCACTAGACTATGAGCAAACAGTGTACGATCGATTTGACAGCACTCGCAAGTCTGAAGAAGTCACCCTGCTTTGATGCGAGTGTTTTGTCTATTGAGGGAAGGATAATTGTCTCGTCAGCTATTTTTACTTAATAAATGAAGAAAGAAATGCCGAGAACATGACACAAAGAAAGCAACCCTGTCAAGAGAAATACATGTGAAGATGCATTACACTACAGCAATGTAGGCGCGCGTTATGCCAAGGCAAGGTAAAAGTAATATCTGTTGGCACAATCTGTGAACTAGCCAATTCTTCTAAAGTAAAGCAATGTTCCTTTTCCACAGGAATGCCTGGAATTTTGAGGAGATGTTGTGGACTGTGCTATGCACTCCCAGGGGGGAAATAAATTTTGCTCTAGACCAGGGGCACTCTTGAACAGGTCAAGACATAGGCCCTCAGGGTTTGGTCATCATACCACATGGAATGAGTTTAAACATGCAAGAAAGAGGCCCAACCACAAATCAACCTTTTCTCAAACTTAAAACTATCACCTGAGAGCTAACACTATTTGCCTAAGGGGACTCAAATTGTAATAGATGTTATGACTGACAAAGATTGTCACCCCAAAAGCAGAAAACAATACTGTCACACTCATTGCAGAATATCTGTCTTCAGATAAACACTGGACAACAATTACAGCTATTATCTCAGCTGATGCATTTTAGCTAGGGGGGTTTAGAACACAGAGCTGGGTTACTCCTATTACAGTTTTCTCTCTCTCTCACACACACAACACACACACACACACACACACACACAAAACACACACACACACACACACATACACACACACACACGGTTCTTAAAAGACCCATTCCCCCATGACATATTTCCAATTAAATCCAAAGTGGCAGGTGCCAAGCTCGATCACATTTGGAAGAGGCAGGGTAATAGCCTTGTGAGTCAATTCTAATTAGGAGTAATGTGTTTCTTTACCAACTGTTAAAAGGGAGAGAATAGACTCTGGGTGTCAGTGTCTAAGATAACAGAGGATGAACAAAGCCCCTTTACCTGCCACCATCTATAGGTGTTGTCGGTGAGCAAACTTCCCTTCCTGGACATCAGTGGGTGGAAGGACTGGTTGAACCTCTCGGCGAACCAGGGGTCATCCTCCAGGTCTGCCAGGCACCGCCTGCAGCCACATGGGCCCTTGGGAAAGAGGCTGTCGGACAGGCGGAAGGCGTACTTGAGGAAGTAGCCGGACGGATCGCGGAGTGTGTAGTTGAACAGCACCGTGGTGAATGTAATGACGCAGAAGAGGAGGGTCAGGGCCCGGAATTTTCGCAGCTTGAGCAGAGACATGGCGAGGCACAGCAAGGCCCTGCGCTCTAGACAACAGGACCCAGGGGGAGAGATGGAGGGAGAGACGGATGGAGGGAGGGAGAGGGTGATGAAGGGAGGGATTGGGGAAGGGAAGGAGGGAGGGAAAGCGTAGCAGAGGACAGAGGGAAGTGATGGGGAACAGACAGCACCAGGGAGAGATCAAATTGTGCCTTCACGCCAGGTTGTCCATATTCCCCATTCTGCAGGCTTGTGACAAAATCCCACTGCAGAGCCAACCTGCTGTTGGAGCCTGCATCGCACTCTCCAGGATAAATCCACCAAATCCTTGCCACATAAAGTCTGTGTTTATACCTGTAGTTGGCAGTAAGGATCCTCAGAGAGAATTAAAAACAAGCAAAAAAAAAAGTTAAACTGCCTCTGGTGTTAATTCTTTCTCTCTCAGCAAAGCCTGCTGAGTCTTTTCCAGTGCCTTGGAGATTCGCCGACTGTTAATCCATCATTAATCATCAATCCGAAATAGCTGATGGAAGTGTGTGCATGAGCCAAAATTCCAGCTCCCACATTTCCAGTCCTAGTCTTATTGGGTCCTCCCAAAGTGCCAGCCTTCCAACCAGGCTTTTATCAGAGGAGTGGTGGCACCGTGCCACCGAGCATTCCGTCTGTTGACTTAATGAAGTCACTGACCGGTCAAGTCCGTCTTTCACAATCATCCACCTGGAAAACAAACAAGTGGCATTAGTCCCAATTTCTGCATTATGCTTTTTTAGTTAGCCTCTGCTACCTAACCTGATAGAAATGAACACCAGAACACTACATGTATTTTATAAAAGACAGGAGTTGAGTCGCAGTAAGGGCTCTTTGACCGAGGCTGTTGGACAGAAGGTAGGCAGCTTGTGCTGTCACCACAGTAGATCTCTGGGTCTGCTTGTCAGGTAAATGGCCATGTTCTCTATGGAGCGTAATGACAGATGAGGTCACTTTCGCAGCAGTGGACAAGAGGCGGGGGCCATTTATTATATGAGATGACACGGCATCTGCATTTATTACAGTAATGGTGAGCATGTGGCTGCTTGGCACTCAGGGGAGTGTGTGAGTGTGTGTGTGTGTGTGTGTGTGTGTGTGTGTGTGTGTGTGGTGGGTGGGTGGGGGGAGGGTTGTGGTAGCCGAGGGCGAAGCTAATGCAGGAGACATGGTTCAGACTGGCACCAGCTACTGTAGAAGGGGGCATTTTGAAAAACACACCCACACACACACACACACACACACACACACTGACATGCTGCACTGCGGGAAGGTGACAGTGAGACTGATTCTTCCCCAAAACAGATGGTCCCTGTGTGCGCGTGACAAGGCGCAGGCTGGTGTCACATCCCCCCGACCTTGTCCTGGGGTTGGCCTGCCACGCATTGATCAAAGTTTAGTCCCACTGATCTGTGCCGCAGCGTCTGTGCAAACCTGTGCGCACCGAACCAGACAGCAACAGGAGGAAAGACAAAGACAAGAAACAGGGTCAGATGTGAGAACCAGAGGGAAGAGGGGTCAAGAACAGGCAGAAAGAGGTGGCAGCAGTAGTGACATTCTCTCCCCTTTTGCGTTTCACTCCTATTTCGAAATCATCAGCCGGTTGTTTTTTTTAGAGGGCCACGAAGAATTGGTTGTGTTTTTTTTTTTTTTTGCTCGGCGAGAGCTGTCTGTCTCTTCTGTCTGCTTCGCGTGAGCAGTTTGAGGCCCCAAGCTGTTGCGGTAATGATTACTGGAAACAATTTTTAAGCCCGCCTTTGGGCCTCCACAGCAGAAAACTGGAAATGTCTCTGAAAAAAAAGTCCATACAAGGCCAAGTGAAAGGTTTCCAGAACATTCTGTCATGCTGTCCAAATAAATCACCGGGACATCTGTGGTCTGCATGAAAGCACCACATTGAGTATAAGAATGGACTCGTACTCTGCCAACTCAGAGGGGTCTGAAAATTGCTGAACATTCAGAATTGCAAACTTGAGGTACGAATCACTTAGGGATGCCATAATTCGATTTCATTACCAGTCACATTTAGTTATGGTCATGGTTCTCGCAATTCTGGGAGACATAACAATATATTGGCATTTCTATTGATTGTTCTTCTGGCTTTAGAAATATAAAAAAACCTAAGGAAATAAATTGAAAATCACCCTCATCGCATATTCATAGTTTTAAGGTGCATTAGCCATCCTAATTAAAAAAAATACTTTTCATTCTTGCCATCTGTTGCAATTTTTACGAAGATATATCAGCATACTCAACAATACAATTTGATTCAGTTTATTCAGATACAAACTCTCTTCACTAAATCGCCCACAACCATGTGTAAACCATCTCCTAGTTGCCAAATTATCATGCAGTAGCCCTACCAACTCAGAGTAACCCTACACAGAAGAATGCTATCAAACTCTTGGCACCATTGTGGCTAACACCCATGCAGGTCACAGGGCATGATATGCTAACAGGAAAAAAATACACCCCTTTTAGCCCTGCACTGAGCCTGGAGTGCCTTCTGCACACACTGAATCAAGATTTTAGGCTTATTTCTTGTCCATTTCCCCCTTTGTACACAAGCATTCAAATGCTTCTAATCCCAGGGGCATTGTTCCAAGCTTGTTCTTGTGGTCTGCTGTGCTGTGCTATATCATTAGGATTAAGCCTTTCATACTGCCAAAAACAGGGTTGTATTCGCTTGATCTCCTACTGGTTTGTTTACCAGCACAGGAAATCGATAGGGGTCAAGCAAGCGATACCTTTACCCATTTGGATGGTACAGGGGAATGTTTGCAGCAGGGAGAGATACACTGGCACAGTCAATTATGATTCTGACTTTTAACATCGGAATGTGTCGGGCTGCTGGAAGCTATTGAGGAGAAGATCACTCTGTACTGCTCACTTCAGAAGATCAGCTCAAAACCTGGGCATGAGATTCTATTAAAAAAAAGTTATGACGGTCAGGCAGATGGAGAGTGGAGCTTACCCAGCAGCCAGGGACCTCCCTATAAGCGTATTAAAGCACTGTAATCTACAATAAATAATGGGGCAAGCATGAGGGAAGAGAGAAAACACACACACACACACACACACACACACACACACACACACACACACACACACACACACAGCATAATGGACAGCTCAGCGGCAGTGCACTGTTGGTGGGACGGAGCATCCAAACTTCCACTGGCCGTGGAAATGAAACATCCCCACAATTAAGATCTAATGAAGTGCTCAAGGGCAAGTGCACTATCCCTCCCACCAACCCTCCGGCCTCTGATTCCATCTTCTCAGCTGGGCATGTAGAGGGGGAAAACAGCATAATATCCATTTCATTATTCATTAATGAAAAGGAACACTTGAAACACTGTGACAGGCATGGAGAAGGAGAGCAGGCGTAGGCTAACAGGAAGATAAACACGTCTCTGATGCCCTGGAATATTTCGTAGTCCCCCTGCCGCTCTTAAAATTATGTGCATATAGATCTGGGGTTTCTTTCTTTTGCTTACTCTCTCTCTCTCTCTCTTGAGCTGTCTCACTCTTTCTCTTCTGCACTCTCATCTGGGTGTAACTTGTGGAATATAAAACAGCAAGGGCTTCCTTTCCCTTCTCTCATCTCTCATCCATCAATCAACATTTTCCCCACCCCGAGTAACACACACACACATCACACATCACACACACACACACACACACACACATCAGAGAGAACTGGGCCGTTTAAAGTCTTTCGCTCGGTCAGCTTTGAAACGCCTTTTTTGTTTTGACATGTTCTACACCTCCTCCTAACTCAATTCCGTGGGCGCCTTTTTAGTCGCATTAATATTTAAGGCTGAATAAGATATTCCAGGGGCGCGACGAGGGAGGTGAGGTAAACCAGGCCGGTGGGGAGCGCTGACGCTGTGTGCAGCAGCCTCCCATCAAGGTACTGTTACTGTTCACTGGTCCTGGCATCCATCCTTAGGCTACTGTTACAAAAGCTAGCAAATGGCCTTTGAAGAGAGGATGCAATAGAACTCCTTAAGGCATTCTTTCTGAAACTAAAGGTTAAATGTGGAACTTTGTCCAAACAAAGAGCCCCTTGTTGGCAAAAATGCTTCCCCAGGATAGTAAAAACTACGGTAACACTCCATAATAAGGTGCCATAATAAATAGCAAACTAGTAATTACCTAAACTTTTGTTAATATTTGTTAATTGTTACTAAAATATCTATTTGGCACAAGTTAATAGTTTTTTCATCATTAATTAAATATTAGTTGTTTGCATAAAATCTGTATGTTAATGTTTTAACAAATCTATTAACTAATATTGTATTAATATTTGTTAATAGTTAACTAAATATCTTTTTGGCACTAATTAACAGTTATTTCTTACATCATTTAAATGTTAAATGTTTATTTACAAACTATATGCTAATATAAAAGGTAATGACATATTATTATTTATGTAGCTTTTCTGATTAGCTTTGTGGAGAATTTATGGAATATGGTGTATGGCTTCATGGTCTTGTGGGGTGTATAAGGCACCCTACTGCCAGTGGTTGGTTGTGTGAGAGTTTGCGTACCTCTTCTTCCACTTCATCCTTATTGGATACCTTTGTGGTTGGCTGTCCTGTAATTGGTGACCCTCTGTCTAGTGTTTGAAAGTAGTGTACTCTTTGCCTTTGGAAGTACTATTTGGTTGCTGCTTGAATTTGGTGAAATTCAGGGGAGAGGGGTGTAACAGAGTTAGAAATGTAGTTTAGTGTTTGTATGTGATTTTCGCCGTAATTAAGCAGCTTTATTGAGATTGGTGTTTTGGAGTCCCCTTTAGAGAAACGGTATACTGCAGCTCTGCTGCGTTTTGTCCTTGTATTGTTGCCATAGCCGATCAGAAGCGGTATGCTTTGCATTGGGTAGGTTGACTGTATAAAGCACTCCCCACTTTGTTTTAATTTTGTAACTGTAAAATGTTGTTTAAGTTGAAAACTTCGATGTACCACCTGTATTACTTTATATGTATTGTTAGGATTTGGGTGCAATTCTAGCAACTTCGAGAACGTTTATTAATGTTTTCATTATGACCACGAGTTCATACTGTACACACTGAGTCTAATGCATAGGTCTAACGTGACTAGCTGTAAACTCCGCTAGCAACTTTCCATGCATTCAGTGTAGTTTAGCTTAGTGTGCATGGAAAGTGCAATTCAGTCTAGCAGGAAATGAATGTACATTTAGTTTAGCATTATGTTTATGCATTACCTCCGTATGGTCTACGTCTGTGAGTGTTTAGTGAGTCTCAGAATATTAATAAACTGTCATTCTGTGCACCTGAACATTCCATGTCGCATGTCTCCCTTGCTAGTAGGGCTGACAGTGATGGTATAGGAATGATGCATGTAATATAGCCCATTCAACTACTTTTTATTTTGCTTGTGCAGATGCTGTTTTATGTATGCCATTGCCTGAAGGCATGTTTTGTTTTAACTTTTCCTTAAGGAATAAATGTGATAAGCCAGTTTTGGTCTCAGTCCCTTCACCGTCTGACTAATAGTTATATATTACTCATATATTAATAAAGCTTAACCAACTTTATTATAAGGGTCCCCCATACTGATAGTTATATATTACTAATATATTAATTAAGCTTAACCAACTATTATAAGGGGCCCCACACTGATAGCTATATACTACTAATATATGAATTAAGCTTTACCAACTTTATTATAAGGGTCCCTCATACTGATAGTTATATATTACTAATATATTAATTAAGCTTAACCAACTTTATTATAAGGGGCCCCACACTTATAGCTATATACTACTAATATATTAATTAAACTTAACCAACTTTATTGCAAGCGGTTCCGGCGCCGACAAGAGTGGCAGCATGTCAAGGTAGCTCTGTGTTTTTTTGTTGAATTTCCCCTTGGGGATCAATAAAGTATCTATCTATCTATTGTAAGGGTCCTATGGGGAGTGGTTCATATTGGGATAGGCACAGTTTAATAACAATTAGTTAAATAATAATAAGTCATTAACTTTTCTATTAACATATAGTTTGTAAATAAACATTTAACATTTAAAGGAGAATTCCGGTGTGAAATTGACCTTAGCTGCACTGAAAGATGTTGCCGAGTACTTTGCGAAAATCGGCGCAATTCGGAATACTAGGGGGTGACCGAAGGTGCCTATTGGACACATGTAAGTACTCGGCAACATCTTTCAGTGCAGCTAAGGTCAATTTCACACCGGAATTCTCCTTTAACAATTTTAAATGATGTAAGAAATAACTGTTAATTAGTGCCAAAAAGACATTAAGTTAACTATTATCACATATTAATACAATATTAGTTAATAGATTTGCTAAAACATTAACATACAGATTTTATGCAAACAACTAATATTTAATTAATGATGAAAAAACTATTAACTTGTGCCAAATAGATATGTTAGTAACAATTAACAAATATTAACAAAGGGTTAGGTAATTACTAGTTTGCTATTTATTATGGCACCTTATTATGGAGTGTTACCAAAACGACAATTGCCAGAAGCATCCAAAAGGATTCCATGTGGAAACCTTTAGGGTTCTTTCACTGCAATCTGCAGAACTATTTTTTTCTCTCATGTTCTCTAAACAAATCTGAAAAACAAAGTCGTTGCAGTCTAAAGTACAGTTTTGACATTCAGTGTAAGACTAGCAGTGGGACAATGTGTGTCTAACAAGCGCTGAATGTAAACTCTCTTTCTGTTTACAACCAGCCATAAAACATTCTGAAAACAACAATAATAGAACAGCTTAAATTAGCCTAGCTTTGGCAAAGATACATTTGAATTAGAAGTGAGCTATTTTGAACCATTTCATTGCTGTAAATTACAGTAATTATCTTCCTCTTTGGTAAATGGACCTCATCACTCAAATTATAGCCACACCTGAGAGGCAAGGCCTGCTTTTCCCAGGGGCAGTCACATATGGTAGGCTTTGCCCTGTCATCTATTTTCACACTCATTGTTTAGCGTTGCGGAGACCGGTGCGATCCGCTTTCGGCATTCGATTACTGTGACAATATTGTACAACCCTGCACACCAGCGCAGGGCAGGCAGAGTTCAACCCTGATGCGCATCCATTTCTCATTGCTTCTAAAGAAAATGGCAAATTCTTATTCTGTTGTGTGAGGTGAGTTGTTATTGATCTCACAAGTGTCCCCATAGTAAAAATCATAGAGGTTGACAGAGGTCAAGAGTCATGACCCTGCAAGATCCGGAGGTCGAGGGGAAATACGAGTCGCAGAACATACTTCCTCTAGTGAGCCTTTTTGCTTGGAGCTTGAATTGTTGTTTGTGTTCTGATACCAGAAAGATTCCTAGATTCCAGCAGTCCATTGCTAACAAATTACAAGTTACAAGATAGGTCCTCTCTGCAAACAAGAGCATGTCATTTAAACCTCTGTGCTTAATGATGCATGCCTCTAGTGCTGCACAGTCAGATTCATTTTTCAAACAGCGCTTGCAGAACAGCTAGAAGCATTATTTACTAATTTACAAATAATAATCCCTGGCCATTTGCATTGGACTTGCTGGATTATGATGCTGTAAACCGCTTTGAAATTAAAGAGGGCCTACAGCATGGGCTCGGCTCAATCTTTTCCAGACTTTAGAGATCTTACTGACGGATGCCGTTTGTGGCCTTGTTTACCTCTTTGCAGTGTGCAGCTGACAGTTATTGCTTTGTGTAATTGCCGGTTTAATGATAATTCCGACTGTTCAGAATCACTCATCAGTGGAAATAATGGTGTAATGTCACCATTACACTGCAGCCTGTAAGGCGTTTGTGCTTACGGCCATTGAATATCGTAAAGATCGTCTGTGTGTGTGTTTGCACATTGTGTGGGTATACGAGTATGGGTATGTTTTGTGTGTGTTTGAGCACGTTCTGTGGGCATATAAGCACATTCTCAATGTGTCTGTGGCAATATCCAGCAAAGAAACTAGAACATAAACTGCACACCAAACAATGTTGGAGCTAGGATAAAATGTCTAGTCATAGTCACTCTATGAATTTCAGATTTCTCTCTCTCTTTTTATCACTATACGTGTTTGATATGCATTTGTCTACGTGTGTATGTTAGTCGTCCGCTTTGTGTCAATGATGACTACTGTTATTTTAAGGGAAACAATTGACAAGATAGGAATCTGTGCATATCCAAGACTGTGATCCCAATCTGGACTAAAAAAAAAACAACTGAACAGACATTCCATTGATTTCGATAAGAAAAGTCTATTGTGTTTGACAAAAAAAGACAACTGTGTGAACACAAGGGTGTGATGTCTCCACAAAAAATATTGTGGTGATTGAAAGGATTGGTGGGTAAAGCCCCACATAAATCATGGACATTGTTTAAAAACAAAAGGCACCAAACATAATAGGATTAGTGTCAACTTTCCACAAGAAGGCTTAGACCCTAGTGTCAGATCACTGCAGCCGAACGTGTCATGGAGCGTATTGTTGAACCAGTCTGTTTAATGACGTTTACTGTTTGTTATGCTTTATTTCATTCACCTGGGCCTAATCAAACCACTAGAGAGAAATACCAAAAGTGAGAGAAATGCCACAGGTACTACTCTATATAAATATATATAGTCACTCAGACAGACAGAAAAACAGACAGACAGACCTATAAATAATTAGAGAGAGAGAGAGAGAGAGAGAGAGAGAGAAGCCATGACCATAACGGAGGGTAAACTCATGCCCATAAGGCTGACAGCGTGTGTCCTGGGGTCCCTGCCAGCACACACCTGGACAGTTTCAAAACGCAGAGCAGGTGGCGCGCAGCTTCTGGGCCTCACTATAAGGGAGATGGCTCTGTGTGCCAGAGCTATAGCTTCTATGTACCGCTAAAGCATGACAATTAGCCACTGCTGCAAAGAACACCAGATAAGGACGAGGAACGGTACAGAGATGAGAAGAGTGAGAGAGAAAGAAGGGGGAAAAAAGGAGACGATGACAGAACAATCGCAGGGTAATTGTGCAGCATCGGCCCCAGTGGGATTCTGCCACTACCAACATGCCACTCATGGTGTATCGGCGGCCTTGAGCATGTTTCGCACCTCACGCTAAAAGCCCCTGGAAGGCAACAATGGGCTCCTGCGCACGGTGGTGGCAATCAATGCTTCTCGCTGGAGAGCGCGAGAGCTGCCGCACGGCATCTGCTGAGGGGAAAAGCACTTCCATGTCGCTCTACTGCTGTCTGCCTCAACACATTGGAGGGGATGACAACACGGAGGTGTCGTGTCTGCCTCTCTTTGTGTGTGTATCTACCTCTTTGTGTGTGTGTGTGTGTCTGTGAGAGTGAGTGTGTGTGTGTGTGTAAGTGTGTGTGTGTGTGTGTGTGTGTGCATCTGTGAGAGTGTGTTTGTGTGTGTGTGTGTGTGTCTGTGAGAGTGAGTGTGTGTGTGTGTGTGTGTGTGTAAGTGTGTATGTGTGTGTGTGTGTGTGCATCTGTGAGAGTGTGTTTGTGTGTGTGTGTGTGTTTCTGTGAGACTGTGTATGTGTGTGTGTATGTATGTATGTGTGTGTGTGTGTGTGTGTGTGTGTGTGTGTGTGTGTGTGTGTGTGTGTGTGTGTGTGTCTATGTCTCTGTGTGTGTGGGTGGGTATCAAGGACATCACATCTGGCCATTACTGGGAGAGAGAAGAGATGGGGAGGGAGTGGGGGTGCTGGTGGAGGGAGTGCCAGAAAACAAACTGTCACTCCATTCACAGCAATCTACCAAATGCGTACATGAACCTTGAATGGTCATCAAAAAGGGATGAAACATCTGCCACTATTTACACTCTTTACATAATGCATTCCACTTGTCCATGCAGACCAGCTGCAGAGCTGCACATTTCAATTTATTTCTTTATTTATGACTGAGCAACAACAACCCCCCACCCACCACCGCTACGGCCAGCTGCAGACTATCACGATCAACGTGGGGATTTGTTGGCAGTCGAAGTGCAGCAGTGTTTTGACAAAACTTAACCGGGGAGATTAAAACAACTGCACACTTGATGGTGATACAAAGAGGTGTTCGTTTCACATGCAGCCCTATATGGTGGGTTCTATAGGTGCTGTCAGGTGGTAAGCAGTCCGGGAACCGGCGTAGTGGAACCAAGTAACCCAAGCCTCCGCTGGAGGGTGGGAGGTCTTTATTTGCCTGCACGTGGAAGCAGAGATGAGGGGTCCTCCACAGGAAAGGGGCCCACGGACTGTTCTGTGCATGGGCCACATTTTTCTTGCTGCTACCCCCCCCCACACACACACACAGACATACACAAACCCACGCATAAACATGGACACAAACCACAAGCTGTTATCTGTGGATAAATGTCAACCCAATTTGTTTACAAAACAAATGCACTGAAATAAACTTTTGAAACAGCAGCAGTCAGCATTAGGTTGTAGTGAATCAGCCCAGGTAGGGAGTGAGGCCATGGATACACACATGTAATTTAAGACTTGGCCCCCGAGACGCCAAGCTTGCCTTCTCAACATGCCTTTTTTTTCTAGGTATCACTGAAAAAAAAAACTTTGCAGGCTGGCTGGAAAGAAGTCCTGCAGGTTTTTGGTCTGCGGCCAAATCTTTAAGTGGAAACAGAGGGTGAATCTAAGAGACAGAATTTAAAAGCACATTCTGAAAGGAAAGATGGGGGGGGGTGTCAGTGAGGGAGGAAGAGAGGGAGACGGGGAAGAAGGCGCTCGGGTGTGAGGGGTTAAAAAATGTGTCCTGGACCCCCTCCTGAAATACATTTTTCAAAAAATCTGCAAATATTTCTCTTTCAGCACCGGGGGTATATACAGACACTGGCCTTGCGGATCGTCTCAACACTCCAGTGGAGCCGACCACAGCTCTGAATAGTCCTGGGCCTGTGTGAGTCTCCCGACAGCACAGCCATGCTCAGCACAGAGAGTAATCATGCGCTGAATCGCACTGGCAGACGCCATCATGTCTTTCTGGTTTTTTTTTTTTGGTTTTTGGTGAGACAACCACAGCCACAGAGACATGGCGACATGAGCTCCGCTCTGCTACAGGACTGCTAGTCTTTAATTAAAAGCACCCATCATTTCCCCATCACAGCTCCTGTCCTCCTTGCCTACCCAACACAGGACACAGGAAATAGGAGATGCATGTTACCCCCACACACACACACACACATTCTTTCTCTTTCTCACCAAATCTTTGATCTTTCTGGGGGATGGACTGTGAAAATCAAGAATTTCCTGATCCTCAGGCAAATGCACGACCAACCTCCATGTAATATAAAGAAAGAGTCAGTGAGCAAGAGAATGCACTTGTCTGGCTAAGTAATATCGAAGTTCCAAGAGAAACAATGTTAAGTTTTCTCCAGCTCATTCATGGATGATCAGATACCAAACCACACCAGTTTCTCACCATGTACAGCCAATAATTATTCCCTCTCTTGATGGAAACATGCAGGCAGCACTGTACTACTTTTCATATGACCAGAATCTCTCAAGTGCCTTACAGAGAGACACAGTAATGTAAAGATCTAATTACAGAGTTCTTTCATACTTTGAAACACCAACCACATATTTCTACAGTGAGATTTCTTTCATTCCTCTCGCAAAATCTGTGGCATCAAAATCATCAAGAAAACTCAACAGATGTCTGGACAGCCTAAGTGGGAAATGAAGTATTTATGACGGCGCTTGATGGTCTAGGTGGAATGAATAAACGGAGACATTATCTGCGTGGAAAGTCAATATCAGACCTGAGAGACGTGCGCGCAAAAAAACCCTCCATTTTATTCCATAGGCTGATACCACCTAACCAAAGTCGATTTTATTGCGCAACATGGCTTTCACCTCGAATATGTTCAGCAGTCAGTGGTTTGTACAGAAGATAATGCAAAATTACTGCCTGGCGAGACCACTGCAGGTCAAGAAAGCCACGGTGACAATTCCAAACTCACAGTAAACAGAAGTAATCACTGAAATATTTAATGACGAGTAGAAAGACATTCTGATGCTTTCGACTGCTAATGTTGCAGGCATGCAAAACATGACAATGTCGTACAGTGGTAAATCACCAATAAATAGGCTACACAACTACGCATCAAATCTTTCTTTCCTGTCAACTTATTACAAACCTAAGCCAGTCTCATCGTTATTTACCTTCGAAAACAGTTTCGGTGCAGCCTGCTTTCAATAAAATAAACTACCAAAATTACAGCAAGCTTATCTGCATTTATTCTTGTTGTATACTTTTTCCCCCGCTTGTACAACGTTTTCATTAAAGCCCCGCGCTACAGTAGGTTGAAATTGAAAATAGCCAGAACTTGAACAGTTATTCTGTAACATGGAATACTGTAGACAATCTGAAATGTTGGACACATGCAGGCTTCTACAATAAAGATAGGTCGGACAAGCCTGACCCAAAACATGCAGAGGACAAAACACGAAAGGTAATGTCCGTGCTTTTCTACTATAAAGGGGCTGGCTACTTACGGGAAATCTCCTGCGAGCGCATGTAGATGGACGCAAAACCGTTATCTTGGGGGTTCGGTCTGGCAGCGGCGGGTAGTGCTGGCTTTTATATGTTATGTTGTCATCTGCACTTAAAAAACAGCTAAGACAAAACTACCAGGTTGACCGTTGCATTTCAATGATTCAGTAATCGCCCTTGGTAGGCTACAAAACAAACCCTCTCTCTCTTTCCCTAACGCGCTAACGGATGGCTCCGCGGGGGAGATTCACAATGTTCAGCAGCTTTGCGCTGCATCAAACAGTGGAGTCAACTGCTCTCCTACAAACGGGTTCCAGCTCCTCTGTGTCCCACCGTGGCCACGTGGATCGAAAAGACAGAGGAGTGACGCCCCTCTCTTTCTTGTGAGGGGATAGCCCTTATACCGCTATGTTGTAGGCCTACTTGCACCTAAATCTGTTGATTATTGTTTTAAGATTACTTCATCTTCATTATCATCAACACAACACTTCTCGTGAAGTAGATGACTACTGTAAATAAATATACCGTTACCATAGTTAAGACAGGCCTATTTCCTATGATGGAGTTAATTGATGCACTATCGTCAATCAATCATTTCTATCACCACTTCAAGAAATAATGTTGATGTAATGCGATGCCCTTGACTGAACATCATTTGGAACGGCGTTGCACACCTGAGCGAACATGGTAATAATACGGAATAGAGTTGAGTACTAGCGGTCCATATCTGGAATGCAGCAACACCGTAATATTTGTTTTGAGAGGCCATGAATTGCAAGCTTGCACCAATGACCTTTCTTTGTTAAGCAGAACTGTGTGGCCGCCCCTCCCCTTTACCCATTTTATTGAAGGTGGCGCCGAGGACAGGTAGCCTACTCTCTACTATTGTCCTGAGATGTATCCTGATCCTGAAGATATGAATGACAGTGTAGTCTAGACCAACCTTGATCAAAGACAAGTCACCAATAGCATAAACGCCCCATGGTAGGCCTAAGGGATCATTTTCAAATGGTTGTTTGGATTTGACTGTGACATACACTACAGTTAGAGGACTTGACTAATAGACCATTTTTATGCATTAGAGTCACACACATGATAACATGATAACATGATAATGCAATGATATACATCTGCAACAGCATTGAACTGCAATGCCTGATGGACATGAATAATTAACTGAATGATCTGAGGGAACTGTTGCTATACATAAAACACTGAATACATACATTAATTGATAGGCACACCTTCAGGCCTAGCTTACGCAGTGCAGACATGTTTCATGAATCATAAATTAGTTTATGTAGTTGATTAGTCAGTTTATTTACGAGGACTATACTATCCTATACTACGTCAGATCCAATGCAGGGCAACACTGCAGTACACAAATGACCAGATCAAAGAACATAATTTGGTTAATATCAGCATGAAAACCTAAAAAATCACCTGCATTAATTTTCATTTACAGCAGCACAATGTCTCTTGTCTGCTGCCTGTTTCTGACCAGGTAGCATAAACACTGCATTCTTGTCAGAATTCAACAGCAGTGTGATATATTAAATTCAGATCCTGGAATTTGGGAATGCTCACCCTTATATATTTCTCTTCTCATTTAAAGCCATCTCAGATCTCTCTCTATGTCTCTTTCTCTCTCTCTGTGTGTGTGTGTGTGTGTGTGTGTGTGTGTGTGTGTGTGTGCCACTCAGAGACATTGTTTTACAGCTTAGGTACAAATGTAAGCTGTTGGTGTATATATTTGGAAGCCTAGGTAATGTCCACAGACTAGTAGTCAGGGGGTTGCAGATTGCTGGTCTCTCTAAGACAAGAGCAAAGGCTCTAGCAAAATTCTGCTCAATTTCTGTGATAATTGGCAGTCGCCACATCTGGAGAAGGCGCTGTTTTTTTTGTACCCATGAACTGAGACCAGAGGCATAGGCTACAATGCTGGTATCTAAGATTGTTTGTGTTCAATGAAATCTATTGTAAAATGTGAACACAAATAAAGGTATTAAAGTGTTTGTGTGTGTTTAGAATCCTCAAAATAAATATGTATGAACCAGTCAGGCTGACAATGACAGTGATTACCTCAGTAGGGAAAACATTTTACCCAAGTACTTACCTTGTCTTGTCTCTTGAGCAAGGGAGAATGAAGGCTTTAAGTGACAAATAATCTATTTTCTATTGCTGCTATTAGGACCATGCAAGACATGAAAAAATTCATAACAAAATCATGACAGTTTATGACAGTCGGTGAAAATGACACATTGTTGAGCTGAGGTCTACAATATCTCAAAAGATGAAACATGGACAAGAGAATCCTATGGACCATGTATTTAATTTATCTCACCAGTAAATGAGAGTCATAATCCAGCCCTGTCAAACACTTCCATCGGAAAATCCTAAATTATCTCGGGCCGTTGAGCTGACTCAGGCCCATGAGCTGCCCGGCCTTGCTCAATACCTTTGTAGCTCTCCTTCCTCGTACCTGACAGGGATTTAGCTTCTCAAAAAAGGTTGACACTGGACTCAGAACAGTCAGACAGTATCTCACAATCCACCGGCATTAAATCTTTTCCCTCCTTGGGTCCCAGCTTGGATCAAGAAGCTATGGATAGCTGTCAGTCGCACATTGGACTCTCTGTCTCTAAGCAGCGGCTTAGCCTCTCAACAGGCTCTTGAGAGTCATATTTTTATCACAGCCTTTCAGTAACTGGACCATACACAAGGATCACTCCTTCTTGCCTTGTTCGCAAACAGAGTGCTGTCCAGGAAAGGCATTCAGTCCTGTCAACCCAGCCCTGGAACTGTTACCTATACTTGACCACAGCTGGTCAACATTTTGGATATTTTTCACTGCATTCTCTTTCTTTCTAACCTTGACTTTGAATGTCCATTGAGAACCCAAGCAAATTTACCCCCACATGTGTTTTACAAGATGAGTGAATATGTGAATGCCATACTGT
Organism: Alosa alosa; assembly: GCF_017589495.1. Taxonomy (NCBI): domain Eukaryota; kingdom Metazoa; phylum Chordata; class Actinopteri; order Clupeiformes; family Clupeidae; genus Alosa; species Alosa alosa. The sequence goes on along the minus strand of NC_063208.1, from coordinate 23,687,529 downwards.
TACCAGCAGCATTAAACAAATGGATAGGTCTGTCCTCTACCACTCCTTACTGCTGATACAGTAGACTAGCCCCATATAGCTGTAGGGTAATAGCATTTTAGAATACTATATTGGTTTGCATTTAGATTTCCCAGAGACAAGGGTATTGCATGTGGATCAATCAAGGTCTCTCTCTCATTCTCTCTCTGTCTCTTCCATGATCAAAAATTGCCCGCAGGTTTGCATAGCTTCTTCAGACCCAGAGGATGTGGCAGAAGCCTGGTGTCTGGCTCATATGTGGAATGATAATGACTGTAAGTGAAGGAAAAGAGAGAGAGAGCGAATGACAAAGAGAGAGAGAGGCAGAAACAGCATGGAGAAAAAGAAAAACAAGCAAGCCAAAGAGATCGAGAGAGACACACAGAAAGAGACAAAACGAGACAGATCCGACTGTAATTCTCCCAGAGACATGCCTCTTCTGCGCATGCCTGGTTCTAGCCAAAGTGTGTGTGCATCAAATATCAATGTCTCCCAGCATGTAGCCAGCAGCCCTTGGGCTATATCCTTCTCTGAGAACCAAGGTCGCCGAACTCATCCCGCCACACCATGCAAAGGGATTACCGCTTGTCAAATTACTATGGCAAGCATTATTCCCCAAAGAAACCCCCTTTCTTTATCAAAATGCATCTCAAGAACTTCAAAGAGATACTGGGAGATTAATGGCCATGAGTTTTGGTAGATGGGTCTTCCAGTTTGTGTTCAGCCTGGCTACATGGCTCACATGCGCAACAGGGGGGGAACATGAAGAGGACTATCAAAAGGGTGTCAGCCAATTTCCAATACTGACCCCTCCTGACAGAGATCCCAAGTGGTCCTCAACTGACCAGATAAAGACTTCAAGAGATATCAGATGGCGATATCTTGGGGATTAAACAGTGATGATGTATCATAACTAAATCGAACAGATGAGCACCATGAATTCATCTTTTTAGCTGATTAATTGATTTGACGTTTTAATGCATTTAGCATCTCACAATAATCCCAAAATGACATTGATGTTCCATAAAGAAATACAGAATTGCACTTGGCAAGTCTCAGGGCACCGTCTATTCGGAGTCATTCTTGTAGTGTTTACACTTGAACAGTACAATTTCATGTCCCACTGCCTGGTGTAATACATAATTCATCTGATAAATTTATTGTTCAGGTGGGATGAAATTCCATGCAATCCTGAGCCGTAAACAGCACATCAATAAATGCTTATTTTTTGGCTCTTGAACTGTGCTGCCATCTTAGGGGTGTGTGTGTGTGTGTGGGGGTCAGTTGTCCTTAGCCCCAGGTCAGGGGGCCCCAAAATTACCCTCTAGTCTAACAGTTAAATAAATCTACTGTAATAATTTGATAAAAATGAAACCGGAGATAATGTCTATGGGTCCAAGTCAGACACACAGGGCAGATCTGGTGAGACATCTGCGGGTGAAACAATGTTGTTAGGGAGCTGTGAGACAATTCGCAATTCACATGTTCCCACAAGATAAGAAAAAAAAAAAAAAAAAAAAACTTGGTTGCGAAGGACTGGTGACAAATTGCTGTTCTATCAGCATGGCAGTGACTACAGTTTAGGTGCCTTCAGTGGGAATGTGAGCCAACGGTAGAAGGCCACGCTTTGTTACTTCCACAATAACCTACTGGGATTCGGTCCCCAGAGGCTAAGCTCTGGCTCGCTGCATGCCGAAAACACCCTCATTATTTCTGATAGTCCCTACGGAAACCTCCTCCACAGTCTCTTCCCCATCACGGCCTCGCGGTCCCGCAGCCTCGGATTGTCCGGAAAAGGGAAAACTGAATCCGACGTTTAATCGCTTGTTCACATGCCTCTTGCATTAGGAGCACGTCACGGCTTTGTGTTTGTGTTCACAATCAACGTGCTGTGAGGATTATAGACCTGTAAGAAGACACCACCAATTTAGAAGAAGCCCCTCATTCGGGCATACATGCATGCAAGACAGTGAGAGAGAGAGAGAGAGAGAGAGAGAGAGAGAGAGAGAGAGGACCCCCAGACGTACTTTAAAGATGGGATTATCGAATCAGCGCAGCCAGGAGGAGGACGATCACTCCACCGGGACCCGTCTGTTACATCAAATCTTTGTCCAATTAGAGACTCCTTTCAGAGATGACAGTGCAGAGGCAAGTGGGAGAAAGCAAGAAAATGAGAGGTAGAGGAAAGAGAGAGAGGGGGAATAAGAGAGAGACAGAAAGAGAGAAGAGAAGAGAAGAGAAGAGAGAGACAGTGACAGATTGAGAGACAGAGAGAAGAAAACGGAGTGCCGAATCGTAGCTAAACACAGCACTTCCCTCCGAATGCCAAAGACAGGAGAAATGAGAGTCTGGGCAGCCAAGTTAGGGCCAGGCCATTTCACTAGGGACTCATTCTGAACAGCAAGAGTGAGAACCAGCCTTCACGTCCAATTGGGAACACCGTACACAATGTAGAGGTAGACATTCAGAGCTGTTGTTGGGGGGGGGGGGGGGGGGGGGGGGCAAGAAAAAGAAACCTTGGATTCAGATCGACTCTCCCTGGATTTTGCCTTTGAAGTAGCCGCCAAGTGCTCTACCATTGTGCGTGTACACGCTACAGCCAAAATTAACATTTAGGCCCCTGCTATTTCAGTAAATGAAAAAGGGATTTTGAGGATGCTTCCTTCACCTGTGTCTGAGACGGCCCATGTGAATCTTTTGTGGCATTGTTTAATGAGAGAAGGAGCAGTTGCTTTGCGGTGAATAAGAATGTTATAGTGAAAGGACCAAAGTACTTTGGATGCTTGTAACATCCAACGGGGATGATACAATTGGCCAGATTTGGTGGTTGTGGTTACTCTACAATGCTTGTTACAGTTTGAATCACACTCATATGCTCTCTGTTCAAACCGCCTGAGTCAATGAAAAAGTAAATTTTTTTGCTTGTTTTGTTTTTTTTCTAGTGTCGGATGCAACTTTTTTAGAAAAAAAAAGAATCTCAGAACAAATCTCAGCAGTCTGTGAATGAATGAGCAACGTGCGAACAAGCATGTTTATTGTTCTTCTTTCCAGGAGAAAGTGGTTGTGATTCAAGGAGGGAAAGCTTACATCCTTGGAGCGACCTCTGCTCCTGACTCCAAAGCTGATGAGTATGCAGAGACGAGACAAACAAGCGTTACTCTTCCACTAATGAATGAGAGTGAACTTGGCAATCCCCACCCCCACCCCCACCCCTACCCCCACCACCAACACTGGAGCCTCGCCTCATGCTGATAAAGCGATGCACGGAATACAATGAATACAATCAGGAGCTGAAGTTCTTCAGACGCCAAAGGGTGTCCTAGTTCAGCCCCATAAACTTTTGGAAACTTGAATAATTCTGGAGAGCCGATGTCTGCCTCTGTCTATGAGTTCATATGATAACAGGTTAAAAGTGAATGACTTCTCTGCTATTGACAGTCTCAGATCCCTTTTTTTGCTTTTAAGTCACTTTCAATGATTGCTGCCCGTCTATTCTTATTAAACCAAGTAAAAAGGGAAAATAAAATTCAATTAATACAATTTCATGATCAGTGAATCATACAAAAATCTTTACCTTATTTGTTCATTTAAACCTCCTCTGATAATTGATCATGTTGTGGGTTTAATAGCTCAGTGGATTTGAATCTGAAGCTTCGAACAAACTAAGCTGTTTGGCACTGTTTATCCTAGGTTTTCCAAGCAACGCAACAATAACGCTTCATTAGTGTCTGGAGGGAGATTTTTCAAAATGCCTCTATGCCTCACTGTACTGTTAAAATTACTTTTGTTTGCATCAGACACTCTACCCATTTGAAGTAGCAGTCAATTATAGTTTAGTCATTAACAGGACAAAATGATCCCTAATACAAACTAGGACATAAAACTGCACAATGCCTCTCGGCAGAGGCCCTTCACACTGATCTGTGAACAGGTCTTGTGCCACTGACTGTCAGTTAGAGTCTAGATAGAGCTGCAAAGGGCCCCCTGGGGGGTTTCTGAAATTGGCAGCTCCTTGACAGGTGGTGGTTTAAGTACTCGATAATGCTGTCAGCGTGCCACAGCTTTCCAGGCTTTCCCATCCCCTCGACAGGGTCCAGGGACCAGTCGCTCCTGCCGAAAAGATCGCTTTAAGAGGTTGGAAAGGTTTGCGCCGACCACAGTGCCCCCCAGTTCCCGAGCTCATCATTCCCCCGTCTATTTGACAGGGAGTCCTCGGAGTTGCTGTCAGGGGAGGAACAATATGGCAACTAATCAGTCGTGGGCTCCTCCTGGACCCTGTGATCATTAGGCATCAGCCTGCCATTTATCTGAATCAGCATGCACAGCCTGTGTAAAGGGATCATTTGAGGGAAGGCGAGAAAAAATGAGGAGACAGAGCCTTTGGATTTTAGGATCTGACATTTGATTAAAACTTTGGCTTGTTGTCACGGAGGGCAAGCTATGTCGAACCGTGGAGCCATGGAGACTCTAGTCTATGCAGTGTCCAGTCCAACGTAAAATTTTCCCTCCACTGGCCCCTCGGGCCAGTACATGAAAAACTGGCCGAGAAAAGTCACTTTTACACAAAACTGTTAATTTATTACATTGTAATGAGCTCCCTTGTTATTTTAGTAGCATCACATGCTTAGTTTCAACCAGTTAGCATCACAGGTGAGCTGACACACAGCTGTTCTCATGCTGCATTGCAGCACAGTGTTTGTTTTAGTCGGAAAAAATGATAATGGTCAGGTGTGAAAATGGCAGCAGCAATCAGAATGGCTTTTCTATGACAACATTTCAGGTGCACACCAGGGCGGGTAGGAGACAGCAATGTAGACTGGCGGCATTCATAAAACATTCATAGATCATTATGGTATTTGCAGAACATGGCCTTTCATTTCAAAGGGATAGAATATTGAACTCTAATATTTGATTTAGATGGCATTTGGCCTTGATATATATATATATATATATATATATATTATCTAGTGACTCAAAATGTTTATTCATTGCTGAAGCCATTAATGGACTGAGGGGATAACCTTAAGAGGACCCACAGTAAATAAAACACTTGGCTGTAATTTTCACCATCACAAATGGAAATATTGCTTCACATGTGTTTAATAAAAGCCAGAGACATGATTAACGATTACTTGAAAATTAATTTAATGCTCACTGGGCCATTTTCCTGGCCTGCAGATTATATTGTATAAATGGAATTTAGAATGGAGCGTTTCCACGGAACAACAAATTAAATCCAAAAACTGACTTAATTTCTAGTTCTGATCTCACAAATCATATTGACACAGCCCATCCCAGCTTTTTTAGGCGTAGTTGGTGTCTAACTATTCTATATGGGAAACAGCTACACTTTCTCTTTTTTTCTGTTATTCATGGCCAAAAGCCACTGAAAAACAAGGCAGAGAAACATGGAGTTTACACTGGTTTATTTTGTATATTGGTTGTCAGTTTGATGAAATACTATCACATTTGCCTCTAAGCTGGTTCACACTGGACAATAACTAGTTTGTTATTTCCCACATGGCTATACACTACCTTGTACAGGCCCTGATTAAGACCCAATAGAATGTTTGATTGAACCACAACATTAGTTGGCTGCAGAGCTTTTTAAAATATCATTAACAGTTACAGTGACCCTGGGTGAAGATCTCTTTCTCACTGGTCTGTACAATGCATTTGTATTGGTTACTGATGCTCATTTCAGAACTGTAATTATCAGTAGCCATCATCCATCGGGGAAAAGCTTCTCCCACCCGCAGATGCCAGAAACAAGGCATTCTGCAAATGGAAGTTAATAATATTCAACACCTTCAAAAAAAATGGTACTCTCAAGACAGTATCCCACCCACCGGAAATTTGAGATGTACTTTAATTAAGACAGACACTCTTCCTCACACAAAAGGAAGACAGAACAAAAAAAAAAGGTGCGACAAAATAAGAGAGAAAGGAGCCGGGGGTAAGTCAAGCTAAAACACTACATTACGGCTGTAGAGAAAACATCAAAGTAGGTTTGACATCGACACTTGGGAGAAGCCCCTTTTACAAGGCTAACCAGCAGTCTGTGCGTATCGCTGCTCCACAATCAGGGTGCAAAAGAACATTCTCTCTCTCTCTCTTTCAACTAAATATGTGCCATCTCACAAGCATCTGTGCTCTGAGAGGCTTCTCCTTTGGTGTGAGGTGATGGCAGACTCCTCGTTCTGCTTGATGCACAATATGTTGCACAGAGACTTGATATAAAGCACTAGAAATCAATTTTGGGTTGGTAATAGATAATTCATTATTGCACTTATCTTTCCTCCATGTTGATAAGTTTATGTTGGCCTGCTCTTTAGTAGACAGAATGTATTCATGTTCATTTCAATGCAATACAATGATAAATGGTAAGTCAATCTGGTGCATAACATAACTATTTTATTTACAGTGTTTCCATGTTTTATCACCATATTGTCATTTTTCAACACTGTCAACTGTGGCGGTCAACGTTCCTCTGCAGTAGATCTAAGGAAATTCCTCAGAATTAATTTGGTGGAATGCACTCCGAAGTGATTCACACAGATATTACAATGGTGCATAGCTGATTTATTCTGAATATTAAAGAGGAAAGGTGCATATAATATAATACAAAATTATGTATGAATGCAATAAATGTTAATTAACTTTAATATTATATGCTCCACATTTCATACATTTTCCATCTGTAATGAAACATTTATGAATAATGTTTTCAAAGACCATAAGAACTTTTACAACTACTCAATATAATGTAATTCCTGCATAATGCATGTGGAACATATGCCCACAGAATAAGTGTGACAAAACATACACATAATGTATACATTGCACACACTCTTCATCTATTATGGGGTATGGGATTGTACGTATACTGTACCTTGGCATCTGACAGAGCTTTATACATGTTGGATGAGCTATTTCCCATCTGCACACTGAGCTTGTTCAGTCAGGGTACATCTAGCAGAGGACACCCATTTCAGGGAAAATGCATAAATCAGTATGATTGAACAAGAAGTCAGAGTGACTCCATTTGCTTTTTGAGAGCAAGTCAGCCTGCATCTGTGTCTGTTATTTTACAGCACTGATTTATTCCTGAGCCGAGGGTCGTGGAGGTGGATGTGAAATTCCCGAGAACAAGATTTTGCAATTTCTGTAGTTGAACACCAAAAGCCCATCATTCTGGTGAGTTCAGATGCATGCTGTAGGAGTTCAGAATATGAGACTGATGTGACTAACATTTTGCTACCTCTCTCTGCTTTGGAAATGGAATTTGCCTGTGCAAACATCCTTCTCTTCATCGCAAACTCTCTCCCACCCCCATCCCCCTCTCTCAATTCAGTTCAATATTTGCTTTGTTAACAAAAATGCCTTTTTATTATGGTGCGCTGAAAAATAACAAAGTTAAGTTAATACGAGAATATGATCTTTTCTGGAGGCTTCCTGGAGATCTAACTTTGGAGAGCTATTACACTTTTAATTTTCATTATTAGTTCTAGCCCTAGGAGAGACATTTCACAGCAATACACAAAAAGTCAATAACGATGGCAATAACCCCCACAACAAACTAAACCAAAATAAACACTTATACTTAGGTTCTTGTCTGTGCTGCCTCCTGTTGGTGTAATATGATATGATCTAGTAGTTGATTGCAGGTGTAGTGCCAGCCACTTAGATTCTGATAAAATAACAGAGATTTTCAACCAGTGGTCCGTGAAGGCATTGCTGTTGGTCCCTGACCATGGATTCAGTAAAGTAGTTTCAGGAATCACTATTTTTTATTAGTGGTGGTCTTCAGGTTGCTTAGAATGGTGGTCCCTGGGCCACAATCAGTTCAAAAGCATATCTAACATATGTAACATACATGAGTTGGATCTTATTCTCTCCCTCTTTACACATCAAACCAATAATAATCATTTAGGGCAACAGGCAGGGGCGGATCTAGAGATTTTTTCCTGGAGTGGCGAAGGGGTGGCATGAGGTTCCAGGAGGGGGGCCATGGACATTATTCAAAACTTAAAATTCTACAGATTTCATTGAATTTGTTTTGTTTTCTGCACTACATTACACGAGGTGGGAGGCAAATCGGAGATGTAGCTGGTGTTTTGGATGGCAATTGTTACCCCGTCTTGTATATGGGAACCTGCCTTTATTTGTCCGGCTATAAATATCAATCAATCCGTAATTTGAGGATTTATGGTAGCCTAGTCTCCTGCTCAACATGACATTAGCTGTTATGTTTATTGATAACAAACTCAACTAGCCTACTGATCAACTCATTTTCACTAGTAGCCTAACTATAAAATACAAGTCTATACCCAACGTTTTTGTTCTAAGACATTTATTTCAAACATAATTTCAAGACACAAATTGGATACGTCAGTTACCTTGGTGCATACATCCCAGAGAGCAGGCTACACCCTGATGGGCCTATAGCGTTCTTACACGTTCAGTGTGAGGTATAAACAAGCTGAGAATTTAACGGTGTCACGTCTGCCTGTGGGGAGCTCTTTGAAGCTTGGGATAATGTGGTAGCCTACAGTTACTACAGTAACAGTATTTTATTTATTTTTTTTCAATTTTATAAATGCTTTGTTTAAATGCTGTTGGAACAAATAGTTGATTATAAAGTCAACTTTCTGTTGCAATTTTCTGTGTGTTCTGGACTGGTAACTTGTTAAGCCAACATGTTCTAATGTTGCATAAATATTAACTGCAAACACATAGTGGAGAGTTGATTTGGTTTTTTTTTTACCAGACAATTTAAGTATAGGCCTAACTAGGCTATTTGATCATGTAGTCTATGTTTGGATCATAGGCATGATGATTCATTCATGGCTTCATAAAATATCAACATCCCATGTTGCTTTTAGAGTAGGCCTATTCTACCATTGGCCCAAATAGTGTGAAATAAATCTAAAATAAATAAATAAAAGTAGAATTGCACATAGCAAGAAGCTGGTCTGAAGGCAGATCTGGCGTTGTGCTCATCTCACAGTTTTGACCATTTTTATCAATCAATGGTATTATCTTAATATTCTGGCAAGTTTAAAATATGATGGTCGAAAGTGGGCCAGAGGTGGCGATCCGATATCTGGAAATCTGATCTCACTATGGGTTTGTGTTCACAATTTGGTCCCCCTCACTTTCAAAATATCTCCTGCGCCCCTGGACTTGGGGATGTAAATAACGTAGAGTAACAGTGAGGTTGATGCCGGGTTAACTGACTATGGGTCTGATTATGACTTTTTCAACTTGGTGGTCAAACTTACCACTTCGTTGTACAGACAGTTGAAACCTAGTTGCATGCACTGTGCAACCTGCTGCCAATGGTGAAATTTCGCGGGGGTCACTGCGCTGATGGTGATGGGTGAAACCATTGTGAGGGGACGGGGGATTCTAAATCGGCGATTTCATTCTCACAGTTCACAGACCCACATGTATGAACATAAAATGTACTTAACAAAAATATTATCTGATTTATAAATGGGGTAGCAAGACTGTGTCCCAGGGGTGGCAGCTGCCACCTTTTGCCTCCCCGTAGAAACGCGCATGGGTGCAAACCAGGCTTGGAATTTCACCATTCTGGGGGCAAGGCCACTTGGCCTTCAGTTGGGCATATTTGGTGGGGGGCACAAAGGCCACATGTCAGGCACCAAGGCCAAAGTTAACTATACAGTAGTAGGCTAAAAAAAAAAAACCAAAGTTGTATTTAGCCTATGCACTGCAGTAAACCTGCATCACTGTATGAAACATTACAAAAACATGAAACATGATGTATTACATAAAACTGTAAATCATCTGATCATCTAATATTTACAGATGTCTAGGCTATATTTAACATTTATTTTGTATTTGGCCCGTTATGAAATCATGTGGAACAATTTAAACACATTGTAAAACTGTCAAAGCCCAAATTTGGGCCTGGTAAAAAAGCCCAAATTTGGAGACATCCATGCATGTCGAAATTTACTGCAAATTCAAAACTGGATTACTCTGGAACGGCTAACTGTAGGCCTACAGGGGACTGCTTTACACCTTTGTGTTCGGTAAGGTCTTCTGTTTATTCTGATATATGGTTTGTTGTGTGTTAAACGAAGGGTTCGTGAAGTATTCCACCGAGATGAATGGATAGGGAGATGGACGCAAAACCTTCAGTAGAATTTATGATTAAATTGAATTATATTATTTACTTTTCTCACGAGCCGTTCACCACAGCAATTAGTGGCTAACATTGTTTAAAAGCTTTTTCATGTGATACTTGTGATGTCTGTGTGATGAGTAGAGTAGTCGCGAGTAGTTCAACTGAGAAGAATGGGTGAATTTGGACGCACTTTCTTTCTTGCGCTGTCACTTTCTCCACTGCGTAAAATACAGAATTAATTTGCGCTGTGAATGCTTAGATTCTTTTGACAGGCCATAGGCTGAATAAAAATCGCTATTAGTAGGATGCAAAGCAGAATATTGAAAGAAGGGGGCACCAAGGCCACTGTGGCCTGTAAACCTCTGATTTTCAAAGGGGCATCACGGCCAACACAACGCCGTCATGACCGCCGTGAAATTCGGTGGTGCAAACCATAAGTGGTATTTATACTCTGTACACTGTAGGGGAAGCCCCATAGCATTGGATGCCTTTAAACTTTGAGAATCCAGTTTGATGAAGATCCATTTGCATAACTCAGCATAGTAGTCCTCCAGTGCCTAAAACGCCTGGTCCATAAAGACATGGAGTGGTGTGGGAGAAATTACACTTTTAACAAAGCTCTACCAGGACGACTCATAGCCACATATTTCATTCATTGCTAGCCAAATGAAACCAATCATAGCTTAAAGTAAAATCCTACAAGGAAATCATACTGCCTGCAGTATGGCATCCATCCATGCCATTCCTTATCCCATACAAAGTTCACACACATTTTAAGACCTCTTCCTCTGCCACAGACCTCAACGTTTCCACCTCCACCCCACTGCCACCAGTTGGTCCAGAGTAAATATGGTGGGGGATCAACTCCATATGAAGGGTCATGGATCAAGCTCAGATGTTCACAACAGTCACAGTCATTGTGATGATCAGGTAACCTCATACTTCTGTCCATTTTCCTTTTCTACTGAGATGTTGTATTAAAAATAAGCCAAAAAAGCCTACAAGACTGGAGTATATGTAGACACATTTTCGAGACTATACTCCAGGTGACTATACTCCACTCTTTGTCCTTCTAAAGCCTTGTAGATTTTTTTTAATTTTATTTTTCATATAACACTATTGGGGTATCAGTCTCTGATTGTGATTTCCTTCTTTCCATTTCCTTCATCTGTTGGACTCCAAGGCACCTGGTGAAACACCTTCCCTTACACAGAGCTCAACGTAAGGCACAGGCGCAAACCTCGAACCAACCTTTTTACTGAGATACCACACATGGCTTATCATTGTATTTCTACAGACCACTATTGTTTGTTGATGTGAGTATGTGTATCTGTGTGGAAAGTGAGAGAGAGAGAGAGGGCACAAAGACATTAAGATTAAAAGAGAGGATTCATTTTGGATTAACTATGTAGGACTCGTTTCTATACATATTTATTGGTTGCATGTCCATCATAAGTGATTCTCATATCTGAAAGATTACACACCGCCTGTTGCCTGGGCATTTTTCATATGATCTCATTAGAGGGGAAAAAAACGTCATCAAAGCAAATACCAGAATAACACCACCAGAGTAGTTCTCTATGCCTTCTGTTCTGTATGCGTCTGGTGAAAGAATGCTATACTGTAGTTCTTGTGACTTATGACAATACTCTCTACATCAATATTACACTATCTCATTGCCCTTTATAGTACAGGAAACAAGGCCCTCAAATATGGACATACCTCCACCCGAGGTAGAACAAAGCAAAACCATATTTTTTCATATCTCTAACATGTCTATTTCATGAAACGGATTGTTGTATAAAAATAGTTTACTGCACAAGATGTTTTTTTTTTTTTAATGTTTTTAGATCCTGCTCAAAACCAAAAATTGTGAAAATTCCAGATTTTACAAAAGGGACAGTGAATACTTTATCACATGTATCTTTGTAAATAAAGATCAGAAACTCACCAAATTTGGACTGTGTATCCACAGCAAGTTGTAAATGTCATGATATAGTAAACTAACCAATTAATGTGACCATTTCTAAAATACATACCCATAAACATGACTAGAATATAGGCGGAAATGAAATAAATGTTTAAAAAACAACATACCAGATCCCTATAAACGCATGTAGTTTTGAAAAGTAAGTCAACAGGTATCACTGAGTACAATTTACAAGTACTAGAAACCTTTGTCATCTCATGGAAATGAATTGTTTGACATTTCAGTAAACTCTCTAGTGTCACTAGCCCATAACAGACATCCTGCACCACTAGAATTTTTCAGCGGAATCCCGGATCCCAAAAAAAATAAATATGATATAGAAAGTGGCATAACATTTGAAGTAAACAACATACAGAGACAAATGAACACATTTTCCCATACAATTCTGACCCCAGGAATGTAATGGAATGGTTAATTTTGACATTTGACAACATATTGACATATTGACATATTTCTGGACAAAAATAGCAAAAAATGGCTAAAGATGTGTAGAGGATCAACTATTTTTTCGTTTTTTCAAGCACACAATTTTTTCTCCACAACCTGTTATTTCTTTATCATTCAATTGTCTATTTTAAGATTAAATTGGGTACCAAGCTGAAACAATGTCCAAAATGCTTTTTTTTTTAACCCTTTGCACCAAACCCAAAAAGTCTAAATATGATATAATATGATATCCAATAACAAATATGGAAACTAAACATTGCAGTTTTACAAAACACACAACAGTCATTCATTTCTAAAACTTAAATAATAATACAGACATTACAAACTAAATAATTTTACACATTGTTATTATGGCTCTGACATTCCCGCCCCCTAATTGTGTAGGTAGGGGGAACTACATCAATTATTTAAATCAAATAGAGCCATTCTTCCTTATTTAAAGATTACAATATACAATCTTAATCTTAATTTTAACTGAAATTAGCATTTCTTAGCAATCTAGCATGGAGTCCTTCATGTTCATTACACTGCTTCTTGTAACAAACACAAGTTGGTCACAGGTCTTTCCAGGACACTGCTCTTCGACTGAACTTGCACGCTCCAAACATTGCCTCTGGAATCCGGCATGGTCTTGACGACACGGCGTATCATCCATGGTATTCTGCAACTTTCACATCCAGTCAGCGATGGCTCAAGAGAGGATTATTGTGCAAGTCTAGTCAGTGTTCTCTTAGTCAGGTTTTACTTCACTTATGAGTAACCCCTTACAAAAAAATAACTACAGAAATCTTTTAGTGTTTTGCAGTGCTTGAATTACGCAGGAGCCAGAAGGAGCCGAACCCCCTTTAGAGTGAGGACTGGCTCCCATGAAAACAACATAGTCAAAAATCTGAGGGGGGTCTCTCATATCTGAAGGTGCCTGGCATTGTAATTTAATCTTAAAGAACGCTCATTATCCACCCCTGTGCGATCTCTTAAGCTACCAGGGACTTCGTTAGGCCTATTTTGGGGGCGCTGAAGCCACCCTAAGATGATCAAAAGCCCCCCTAAAAATATATAGTAATAATATACGTCAAAATTCACATCCATTATTCTCTGTTGAGTTGCTCACGGAATACTTATCTCACATAAATCACACAGATGTCACATGAAAGAGCGGAATTGGAGCTTTACAATGATATCAGCGGCTAGGCTATGATAAACGGGATCCACCAAAATTAACATTGGACACATTAAATTTCAGCATATTCCACATTCCATTCTGCACAATGCGCTTCCACCATCTCCAACCATTCTCGATGGTATATCTCACGAACGCGTTACTCAATACAGGGTAAACCATAAGAATAAACAGCAGACCTTACCGGACACAACAATATGAAGCATTATTCTGTACAGTAAGCCGCTCCCGAGTTTTCCAATTGCAGCAAATTTCTACAACTTTGAAATTCTAATGTTATAGCCCAAAATAAGAAACTTGGTTTCCATATCAAAGAATCAAAAGTTGATCATGACATGCACAGGTCAACTGAGCTTTGAGATATTTCTGCCATCATGCTTCAGGTGACATGAATGTAACAATCATGAGACTACAGTAAGTTTCCTTGACATATAGGCTGCCATAAGTATGATCACATCATACTTTCACAGATATGGGTAGCCTATACTGTCTTGAAAACATATATATAGCATAATAGATTACCCTTACAATGACCAAAGAGCTTAATAGTAAAATTACACTGAAAATAGCCTAGGCCTCAAAGAACTAATATATGACTTATCTGGTTAAAAAGGGTCATAGCTTAGTCTAGAGTGCAATTGTTTAGGTTTGAATATTGTTTGATGATTGTTTGATTATTGAATGATCACATAAGTTAACAGTTTGTAGTAGCTATAGTTAAGCACTACCCTAGTTCAACTTAAAAAGAGCACTGATCAAATGCTACAGGAGAGGAAGGGCAGAGAGAAAAGGCAGTGTGTAATTTCTCAATCTGTACATCTACTTTTATAATTCCATGGTATTCTGCAACTTTCACATCCAGTCAGCGATGGCTCAAGAGAGGATTATTGTGCAAGTCTAGTCAGTGTTCTCTTAGTCAGGTTTCACTTCACTTATGAGTAACCCCATACAAAAAAATAACTATAGAAATCTTTTAGTGTTTTGCATTGTATATTATTAAGCATGATCACATCATATACTTTCCCAGATATGGGTACCCTGTACTAGAGGTCTGCACTCCCGCGGTAGACCCGCGTGTCCCGACTAGTGTTGGGCGGTATGACCAAAAATGTATATCACAGTATTTTTCAAAATTCTTACGGTTTCACGGTATATGACGGTATTTTTTTACGATGCATAATCAGATGTTCACAGCATTTTCTACAGGTTGAGAGAGGAATTGCTGCAGTACATTGACTAAGGATGGTCTATTTTACTGTCATAATGTAGAATAACTCCACACTAGTGGTAATGCAGTTTTGCATGGCCCCAGAAAATGATGCTGTTTACAAAGAGCCACTCATGATTCTAATGAAGAATCTAATCAGAATGCAAAGACAATTGCAGTCAAAATGCAGAACTTTTACTGTGCAAATTTCACAAACATCTTGTATAAAACCAATACAAAAAGTAGTGCAACTTGCAATAATTATACTTTTTTGAAAATGATACAATTTAAAATAAAACCTCTCTGTTAATATGTTTACTCTGTCAAATAGGAAATGTATTGTTATTGTGTGGTTTACATGACGTTAGTGGTAGGCTAACGTTAACTTCATGTGGATGTGGATGTCTTGTTAGCCTGCCACGAGTTTCGGTTCGGTTCGCTGCGCTAGGCAAAACATTAACAAAAAAGTTTGTTTTGGTGCACTGATGACAGTCAGGATAATTTCTAACTAGCCAGCTAGTATTGCTCAGTGCACGTCTATAACATGCTTTACTTGCTACCTGGATAATTTCAGCGAATATTCTTAAGGTTAGATGAATGATAAGATCATTAAACTTCACTGTGTTCGATGGGTTGCTAACTAACGACTTCACTGTGTTCGATGGGTTGCTAACTAACGACATCACCTACTAGCCAGCTAGTTACAGCTGTTGAACAATCTCAATAGAATTGTTGTGACGGTAGGCTAAATCCTTTTCAATGCAGTATCCCTTAACGTTTTTCCTTAACTAAAGAAACAATTTAAGGTATAATTCTGTGCAACACCCTTAAATAAACCCCTTACCTAAGGAGAAATTAAGCCTTAGGGGTCATACTTCAGGGGAAAAACGTAAGGTGTTTTGTGTTTACCCTCACTATGCCTTGCAGTGGCACCATGCGTGCGTGTGAAAAAAGTCCCGTCTGAAACACTGTTGCACGGCGCAGCGTTCCAAACGTTGTGTAATCAAATACACCAGTATGGCGGTATATTAAAAATTCATATCATAACGAAAATATACACCGGTATACCGCCCAGCACTAGTCCCGACGCAAAAGAGTGCGGCGCGGGACAACTTTTGAAAGCTCTTTGCGGGAGCGGGCGGGATGAGAGAGGTGCGTTCGCGGGTGCGGGACAAACCAATGATTCACTGCACTCCCGCAAATTAAATATGTGCGTAAAATTAAATATGGAAATGATTAAAGTACTGTTCATACTGTAACTATAGTTCAGCTGGATGTTCTGTTAGGCAGCATTAAAAAACGGAGCATAACTGACGGATAGCAGGCCTATAGCCTATATTGTCGTTTACGTGGGTTCAATTTGTTGTTGCTGCTCATTGTCAAAACTCAAAAATCGAAAGCATGACAGAGGAAGAGGGCACCAGACTAGGTATACTTCAGTTGTTAGCCTACATTCAGAACCAAGAAACTGACATCTGGAGTCTTTCCCAGGTGTGTGTGCTCCTTTCGGGAGACAGAAAGAAAAGCTGAATAGGCGATCCCTCCTGCATGCGGGCTTTAGCGGGCGGGAGCGGGACATCATGTTACAGATGCGGGTGGGAGCGGGACTGAAAATGACACATTAATGCGGGAGCGGGACAGAATATTGCGGGAAAATCAGTCCCGCGCAGACCTCTACCCTGTACTGTCTTGAAAACTATGTAGCCTAGCCCTAGTATAACAGATGGGCCTTACAATAAGCTTACTGTAATAGTAAAATTAGGCCTACACTGAAAATAGCCTAGGCCTCAAAGGGTACCTACTGTACAATTCATTGAAGCCGTTTTAAGGTGTGATGAAATTTTACCTACAACCCTGGGGGCTAAGCCCCCCTGTCTTTCAATCCTGGTGACGTCCCTGTGTCTTACCATTAAAGACGTTGAATTAAAATAGGCTACTACTGGACATAGATCTACCCTACGCTCTTGAACACAGCATGACTGCACTTCACCACCACACCACTAGACTATATGAGCAAACCGCATACGATCAATTTGACAGCACTCGCAAGTCCGAAGAAGTCACCCTGCTTTTATGCAAGTGTTTTGTCTATTTACATAGGCGTCCATTGGGCTAGCCTACATGGTTTGATACGGGCTGAAAAAGTCCTGTTTGCTGTTGAACTTGCGCTTCGCCTCTTCTGTGTTTATTGACAAGCCCATACATTATGACCCATAATACAGCCTACTTCAATGATTGTGTGAATTGATCTGTAGCTATCCTCTGCCTATGGTTCCAGAGCCTATCTGAGACGGTGGTCTGGTTCAAATGAGTTACGTTGTGAAATTGAGAATGACACTCCGACTAAATCGTTTAGTCTATTTCTTTGTATTGTGAAATTGAAATGAAATATGGAGTATTGCAATCAATAATATGTTGAAATTAATTGAAAGGAATCAATTTCTATGAAAAATCTCGTCAGCGCAAAAGTGCCACTCGCGCCTAGGCTATTTAATTGTATCGCCTTTAGGCTATGCGCGGGATGTGCCATCTTTTTATGAGATAGAGAGACCCCCTTAAAGACAAAAAGATCATTCGAGCCCTGCTCCCACTCCACAAAATACTGGACTCCCTCACAAACTAGACGGCAGTCCAGTAACCGATGAATAGTGTAGGTGGTATCACCATCAATGATTCGTGGCAGGGCTTTGGGGCTGACGGTTGGCCTGATGTTGATTCCTCTTAGATGTCGGCTGTAGTGTCTGATGGGCCTGTAGCCAGACCTTCTTGCAACATATGATGAGATGCAGGATGGAAGGGACCAGAACATCATCCTCCTGTTCAGGAAACAGTGGCAGCTGATACACAAACTGGCACTGAAAGGTTGACATTGCCGTCGCTGAAGACTGGAGGGTGTTATGGGCATACTGTGCCCACAGCAGTTGAGAGCTCCAGGAAGAGGGGTTGTTTGACACTAGGCTCTGTAGTCTCCAGCTGCTTATTGACCCGCTTCGTCTGGCCATTGGACTGTGGATGGTACCCAGAGGAAAGGCTGGCAAAAGCTTGCAAAAGGCTCACCACACCTGAGAAGAGAACTGGGGCCCTCTGTATGAGACAATGTCCTAGGGGAGGCCAAAAACTCAAACATGGACAAGCACAAGTTTAGCAGTTTCAAGTGCTGTAAGCAGCTTGGGCAAAGGTATAACACTGCAAGACTTAGAAAATCTATCCACAATAACAAGTATAACTGTCTTATCTATACAAACTGGCAGCACGGTGACAAAATCCTTTAAGATGTGGGACCAGGGACGATGAGGAATCGGAAGTGGGTGCAGAAGACATTGTGGACGCTGCTTATTCTGGACACACACAGAACAGCTAGCCACAAAGGTCTTGGCATCCTTCAACATCTCAGGCCACCAAAATCGCCTCTGGAGGAATTCATAAGTTCTCTGGGATCCAGGGTGAGCAGTGAGATGAGACCGTACAGTCTGGGGTACAAAAAGACATCCTCTGGGGCCAGTTCCAGGGTCTGGATGCTTCTGAAGGGCCTTCCTTATGGTAGATTTCAATTCCTCAGCGGATGGGTGCCACAATTTAGCCTGATCCTACCAGACTCTCGTACGTACATTTCATTTGTACAGAGAGTCTGACCACTTTCCATTGCCAAGCGTTAACTTCCTTGAAGGCGGGTACTCTGTTGAAGTTTAAAACTATTGGATCTGCCCAGAGCCACTCTGGATCTGCCATAGCCAATCGCTAACATTTGGTTGTGACATACATCATGCTCAAACTAGCGCACAAGCTTGACGTTGCCATTCTCAGACACTCCCTCTGTTCGCTGATTGGACAGGTAAAATTTGGCCTGAGAAAACCCGCAAATATGTGAAAACTCAGATAACGTAATAAAGGAAAATGATAATTCAGCGGAAGTACATAGGAGGCCAGAGCCAGGCTAACCACAACTCGCACAGTGAGGATGTTAGGTCTCAAACGGCAGTGGGAGATGGCGATCTGTAGGTACCAACCTACGGCCACCAACATTCCAACACTGGCAGTTGATTTTTTTCTGTAGATTTTTTTAAATTAATTTGCTTTGTTTTGTTTACTTCAAAGTAAAGCTATTTTCAATTTCTTCAGATTCAGGATATGTGTCGTAAAAGGTTAAAATAAACACCATTTCGGGCTGCTATTAGTATAATAAAAGAGTTGCCAAATGAGCTTTTTTACTGTTTTTGACCATAGATTGTCAAGATGTTGTACAATATAACAAATACAAATCAGAATTGAAAGAAAAACTAAAGGCATATGTATATACATGCAAGTTCTAACATGTTTTGCATCCTTATTTATGCCTATAGGGCCCCATTGTAAAAATTCTGCTGAAAAATTCTAATGGTGCAGGATGTCTGTTATGGGCTAGTGACACTAGAGAGTTTACTGAAATGTCAAACAATTCATTTCCATGAGATGACAAAGGTTTTTAGTACTTGTAAATTGTACTCAGTGATACCTGTTGAGTTACTTTTCAAAACTACATGCAGTTATAGGGATCTGGTATGTTGTTTTTTAAAAATGTATTTAATTTCCGCCTATATTCTAGTCATGTTTATGGGTATGTATTTTAGAAATGGTCACATTAATTGGTTATTTTACTATTACATTTACCAACGTGCTGTGGATACACAGTCCAAATTTGGTGAGTTTCTGATCTTTATTTACAAAGATACATGTGATAAAGTATTCACTGTCCCTTTTGTAAAATCTGGAATTTTCACAATTTTGAGCAGGATCTAAAAACATTAAAAAAAAAAAAAAACATGTTGTGCAATAATATTTTTATACAACAATCCGTTTCATGAAATAGACATAAATATGGTTTTGCTTTGTTCTACCTCGGGGGGAGGTATTTCAAAAACTAAGGCCTTTTAGGGGCTTTGTTTCCTGTACTATTATGTTATGTTGATCAGTCAGAGGAATGTACCACCTGATCCATCACAGTATTGTTGCCCAAAGCCAGGGCAAGGGGCTGGAGCCTGTACTAAAGGTGCCATGTTGAAAATGAAGATTGGCATTATGGCTTTTGTTGGTTACAATGTTCTGAATAATAATATACTGAATATCAGATGAATTATAGATAGAGGAAATGCATTTGCATACTGTGCATGCTTACTGTACATACATGCTTATACAGAAGGCTTACATAAATACATTTAAACACACATACAAACAAATTACATGGATTATTTATTTTTTATTTTTGGTACAACTGCATGTCTAAATGTAAGGGCTGCAGCACATAAGTGATTTGGAAAGGAAAGATGAATGTTTTAGTCCTATACTAAAGGCTTTTCTGCGACAGAGTATAACCTGAGAGAGAGAGAGAGAGAGAGAGAGAGAGAGAGGAAAAGGTGAATGAGACCTTGATTGTAGTTATTGTGTTCTCTCAGCAGTCCTCTCAGTCTAAATGATGGACAGGTGCAGGACGTACTGCTGAAGGTCCTGGAAATATGTACATTATAAATTATTTGTACCCCACTGCTATAAAAAAAATATGCTCAACATACATACTGTACGCACTTGGACCACACACATACATTATGCATGACTTATCTCAAGGTGATTTTGTCTACTGTTTAACATCAGCTTTCATCCTGGTGAAGGAATGTGACCTGAAATGCTGAGGTTTGTGGGAGGGAGAGAAAATATGTATCAATCTGCTTATCACAGTAAACACTTTGCAGAAATGCACATTTTCTGGCAGAAGTGCCTTCATTACCGGCACGCTGCCTTTTCTTTTCACTAAGAGACGTACAAGTGACCTTGTGCCACTGCCAAGGTTTCTTTTTTTATTCTTTTATTAAATGCCTGGAAGAAGCTTACACAAAGCTTGATGTTATGTAAAGGGGATTTAAAGAAAGGAAAGGTAAGAAAATAAAAAAGAAGAAAGCAGTATGTTAGAGGGGTATTAAATTAATCATTTTCATCACTTACTCTCTTAAACTCTTGATTAACATCCCCACTAAAAAGTCTCTACCCCTCCACTCTCTGGGAGGCAGCCACGAGGAGTGGCAGGAACTGACATCGAACTGCACACTAGCCATCAAACCACGCATCAGAAAAGACCAGCGAGAAAATACTCCAAAACTGGCTTTGGCATCACTGGGCTCTATTTTGGCGATCAGAAATGCCGGCGCAAAGTGGCGCAATGCGCGAAGCAAAGCTTATTTTTATCTTACACCCAGTCAGTGGCTGATTTGTGCCAGGGGTGTGGCAGAAGGTGTGGTCTGGCGCATGATCCAAAAATCACCCTCACACCCTCTAAAAATCATTACGCCACTGACCAAGAAAAACCTGGTCTACAGCGAAAGGCACAAGCACAGCTGAAGACGCACTGACACAAGATGTAACCAGTCCTTAGCAAGCAGTCCCAAACGCCTTCTCTGCAGGATAAATAGCCTTAGGATTTTTATTCAGTCATTAGAACATTATTGGGGTAAGGGTTGCTTTTTTCAGGCTATGTTTTCGACTGTGTCAATCAGTAGTGAAAGTAACTAGATGTACCGCAGGGCGGTACAAAATTCCACAAAAATAAATCACGCTGAAAGGCATATATGATTCTAACTGTCTGACTAAATTGCATTATGCACACTCAATTCTCACTGGTATCTGCTAGACAACAAGTACCAAAACATGATTAGTTCATAGATTTCATATGTATCATTCATTTTATACAACCCCACCCCCATCTTGCCTGTTCATAATTCTGAGAAATTCTTGAATTGTGTGCATGTGTGCGTGTACATGTTTATGTTTATGTGTGTGGGTGTGTGTGTGTGCCTGCGTATGTGCCTGTGTGTGTGCATGTGCATGCATGCGTACATATGTCTACTGTGTGATCATACGTATGTGTCATACGTATGATTACTGTGAATGTATGTGTGCGTGTGTATCTGTTTATGCACATGTGTGCATATGGAATGGGTTAACATGACCTCTGGAGGCAAACATACGCAAAAAATTGGTCATCCTAGGCCCTACAGTTCTCAAGATATTCACAGAAAACTCTGTGATGATGGTGTATGGTCACTAAATGTACACATAAATTATTTTATTGTAAGGCCCCCCATGAACGAAAGTTCACGGAACTTGGCATGCATTCGGAGGGTGTCATAATGATCCTACACTTTCAATTTCATGCAGTTTTGACCATGTCCAGCCTGGAACAAAGGTTTATAGGGCTGTTTATAGGGCTGTATAAAGTTGTCCAAATTAATAGGTCGTAATTAGGCGTTGTTGTTAGATATTAGATATTAATTAGATATTGCATGTAGATGTTGTACTATGTAGGCTACTAAATTTTTAGGCCACCAATGCACGAACAAAACCGGGAAATGGACAAATATTATCAAGGCTTTGAATGTTTCCGTCTGTGCACGGGGGTGTCTGTAGATTGGTTTGCAACGCATTCATTCATGCAGGCCTGTGGTCATACATGCGCCCTTACAATAGCATCTGAATTTGCGCCACAGACTTTAGACCAGGGAGTTCCTGGTCTGTGGCGGAATTGTTTTCTGAAACTGCAAAATATCAACAGTGAGCGTTTATACCGAACACGCCCGCCTTTTGGCTGAACCGCTCCCGTGGGGCTTAATCGAATTCCCTAATTTACAGGCATGTACCTGTGGAGGAAATATTCCAATATGCACTGACTGCAAAATAGGAAAGGCAAAAGCGCGAGTATACAAAGTCAATTGCGCTGGGACACAAAAGCCCTACGTCTGTTAAAATAATCACACTATGTCATGTCTTAAATGTTCCGTTTATTTAGCTTTAGTCATTACATAGAAGGTCATTATCACGTCGTTACATGTTTGTCCTACCGGTGCACAAACTGTTGCTATAAATACCTGGCAAAGTTTCATAAAGTAAAGGCAAAGCAACGAAATGTAACGATTTATTCATAGATAATCATTCTTCCACCAAGAAATGTATTTTCTCTATCTGAATGGTTGCCAAGCAACGTCGAGACGCAGCTACTTTAACTTTTGTATCAAGTTATGGTAGCGGAGTAATATAGAACGGAATGCGGTCAAGGTGTATGTTTGTGCTGGATTTTACAAAGGCATCGAACTCGATTCAACCAATCACAATCAAGGATCAGTTTTAGAATGCCGCGTTTACACTGTTTAAAAACATGTTGTGACTTCCTGAGTTAACCGGAGTCCCCTGTGTTGTAATTAAATATTATTTAGCTGTTGGGTATTGTTTGGTTATGCCAAACATGAGCAATTAAGTTTAAATGTTTGAATTTGTTTTCTAGTTAGTTAGAATGTGTTATTTTGTGCTGTTTTTAGCTTATTTATATTTTTGGCCTCTAAACACCCCTGATGGTTTGTATTATATTGGTTTGGTCCAATTAGAAGGGTATGTTCAGGCCTATTGATACTGGGGGATTCAGTCCATTGGAGAGATGGTGAAGAGACGTAAGTCTTGTGCTCAAACTGAGAAAGTTATTGACCGCAATTAGTCTATGGTCGACAGAATTTGTTATTGAATTATTGTTTTTGACTATCATGTCAGTTTGCTTTGTTTATTGAAAGTATTTTTTTGTGTGTTATTATTTTGGTTTTGTTAAAGCTTTCTTAATTATTTTTGCCCGGTGGGCCTTAATTGGGAAAAATAAACACTGATCTTTCCACTTGAGATCTCTGAGTGCTATAACATCCACCTCACAACGCCTCAACCACGTCTACCCTTAACAAACCTCTACATTCTTTTATCAAGTCCCATCCTTCATGTGCAACATTGTTTACTTGCTAAGATTAGTTAGTTCTTGACTCCATTTTCCGAATAGATGAAGCCAAGGGTGGCCACAGAGGCCCCTCCAGGAGAGGCTGGTGTGTGTGTGTGTATGTGTACCGGAGTATTCAGAAGGTTTGGTTTAGCAACAGCAATCACAAACTCATTCGGTTTAACTTCCTGGCTTTCTCATTAGAGCTCCAAAGCCTCCCAGTGGCAAAGCAGATCTGAGTTGAGGTTACAGCTGGAGGTCAAAGTCGCCTGTGCTTTTTTTTCTCTGTAGGATTATGGCACAACCAGACTGAAAAACCAAACAGTGTATTTTTTAGATATTTTTGAGGCACTGCCCACAGCTCCCACTTAACAGAAGGTGAGATCACCAAGATGCAAACAAGGCATAAGAAGTCATTTGGTTGTTTACTGGTTCTGGAACAAACTTGGACTTATTATAGAATGTATGCAATAACATATGTGTTACCATGGTACAAACATCCTTGTGCATTTACTTGAAATAATCAATGTGAAAGTGGCAGAACAACACCACTTGTACCATTCTCACAATACACAAGGAAGTGAAGTGACCACCCAGAACAAGAAGTCAAGATAATCTGCACACTCTTCCCCTGCAGTGCCAATTCCCAGGAGGGGAGTAATCCACAGGGAAAGCCTCCTGTGGGCTCGGAGAGAGCAACTTGCCCCCTGTGCCTTGACGTGAGCCTAATGGCATTAGCGTGTGGCAGCTGAGAGCGCTTGACGGCTGCCGACAGTAATGCGTTTGGACTGCCGGGGGCTTGAGAGGTGAGGCAACGGATGATCCTCTCTCTGCTTAACGGGATATACACTACCGTTCAAAAGTTTGGGGTCACTTAGAAATGTCCTTATTTTTGAAAAAAAAAAAACACTGTTTTTTTTAAATAAAATAACATTAAATTAATCAGAAATACAGTCTAGACATTGTTCAAGTGGTGAAACGGCTAATTTTTAATGGAATATCTACATAGGTGTACAGAGGCCCATTTCCAGCAACCATCACTCCTGTGTTCCAATGGTATAGTGTGTTAGCTAATTGTGTTAAAAGGCTAATTGATGACTAAAAAACCCTTGCGCAATTATGTTAGCTGTTGTGCTGATTAGAGAAGATATGATTATGCTTTCAAAATGGCCAGGAAAAGATAACTTTCTTCTGAAAGTCGACAGTCTATTCTTGTTCTGAGAAATGAAGGTTATGTGAGGAATTGGTAAGAAACTAAAGATTTCGGTGTGTACTACTCTCTTCAGAGAACAGCACAAACAGGCTCTAACCAGAATAGAAGGACTGTCCAACTAAGCAAGAGGACAAGTACATTAGAGTCTCTAGTTTGAGAAATAGATGCCTCACAGGTCCTCAACTGGCAGCAAAAGAACGCAGACATTGGACAGAGGAAGATTGGAAAAAAGTGTTATGGACAGACAAATCTAATTTTGAGGTATATTTGGATCACAAAGGAGAACATTTGTGAGACGCAGAACAAGTGAAAAGATGCTGGAGGAGTGCCTGATGCCATCTGCCAAGCATGGTGGAGTGTGATGGTCTGGGGCTATCACTCCATTTTGCAACGCTATGCCATACCCTGTGGACAGGGCTTGATTTGAGCCAATTTCCTCCTACAACAGGATGTTGTTAAACTATGTATAAACTATTTAGGGAAGAAGCAGTCAGCTGGTATTCTGTCTGTAATGGAGTGGCCTGCGCAGTCACCAGATCTCAACCATATTGAGCTGTTGTGGAAGCAGCTTGACTGTTGACGTAAGAAGTGCCCATCAAGCCAATCCAACTTGTGGGAGGTGCTTCAGGAAGCGTGGGGTGAAATTTTTTCAGATTACCTCAACAAATTGACAGCTAGAATGCCAAAGGTCTAAAAGGCTGTAATTGCTGCAAATGGAGAATTATTTAACGAAAGCAAAGTTTGAAGGACAAAATTATTAATTCAAATAAAAATCATTATTTCTAACCTCGTCAATGTCTTCTTGACTATATTTTCCAAACTTTTGGACGGTAGTGTAGATGAAAGAGAATGTTTTTCAAGAGGGTTCAGTACCAAATGTCAAATCAAGTATTTTGAGACATTTCCAATTTTTTCAATTGATTTTAATAATGATTTTCAACTTATGAAATGTAAGCTGGGCTAACAGTACCACTCCCATCACCATGTATATATGTATGCATATATGGTTTACCTTTCTGCAGGCATCATCACTACTATTCATGCCACTGTGTCTTGTTGAATTGATGTGATGGGGAATGAATGACTCATTGTCAGTGACTCACACAAACTGACCTTCCCTGGAAAATGAGATGAAGCTGAGGCTTTGGTGGAGCCCACCGATTTATAACAGAGAAATAAATGGCATGTTCAGTAGCCAGCTGATGTAGACGTTTTATTCAGTGTCCATATTCTCTCCCCCATCAAAATGGATACTGGCTTACTGTATAAGAGCAATTAATTGCCTGCAATGTTTTGTACTTTTTTTAAAAGAATGCAAGGTCTTGCTCACCTACAGTATTTCTTTCCCTTATTAGAACTCACCTGGAAACAGTTCACATAGCAAGACGCTCCAGTGCTTCATGTTTGCACTATAAGAACTATCTTAACTTCTCATTCCGTGTCTTATTGCTCTTTCTTTCCTTCAACCAAGCCAACTGAAGGCTGAGTATTACCATTGCTCAAGGGGCTGAGAATTACCATGGCCTGTTTTTTGTTGCCTTGGCTCTCAGTTGACTCAGAGGCTTAGACTTCAGGATCAGGCTGTTCACTCAGACGCCCTTGTAGATATGCTCGTTAGTAAATTGGATGACTGCCATTCCAATCATTACTTAATTGGGAGGAGCTGGACCTTGCCGAGTTCACAAGTTTAAGTATGGATCCCTCACGCCATGCTATTTTTCTTCAGCCCGAGCTCTACTAGTCTGATGAGACACATTATCTTAAAGACACAGAGCTCAATAAGAAGGCACAATTTAGGCTGACAATAATGTGCATGCACATGGGAGCAATGGAGCAACGGAGCAAAGCAAAGCAAAAGTTTTACTCAAATTATTGGTTATTGTCCGTGACAAAGTCCTTTCGAATGATAAAGAGTTTTAAGGGAGACCTATCAGACAAGTAAACACTGCAATAAACAGAATAAGTTGTTATGTTTCAAAGTTAATGTATCCTCAGAGAACTGCTCATCACTTGAGGCGCTTTTTTCCCTTTTCTTTCGAAAATGAAAAGCGCACAATTATACAATATTGTGAGCTGTATATTCAAATTTATTGTACCTTAAGTTTTGTGTGTGTGTGTGTGTGTTGGCTATATTCAAATGTAAACAGTCTTCAGTTGTTTGTGTGTAGACTGACATAACTAATGGCCTGTGAGTCACACATGAGAGACTTACACAAAGTCCTTTGTGTAGGCAAGTCCCACCACTCGGTGCCTATCTTGGTGACGGCTTCGGGCAGTTATTTTAGGCAGCTATTTTCCTATTCAAATGAAAGCATACAGTACGTAAGAGAGGTCATATTGACATAAAAAGTACATCAGATCGAATCTGTGTTTAAATCTGAATTGAATTATATAAATATCCCCCCAAATCACTACATGTAAGGCTAAAAAATATATGTGTTTTTCTTGCATTGCTTACATTAAGGAAGGGTCAGAATATGTGTGGACAATTAACCCAATGCATTTCTATGGAGGATTCTTTGAGTGCTGTGTCTCCTCATAATAAAGTCTCTTGAGTTATCATGCAAGGGGGTAACTCAGATCAAACTACTTCCTGGTTCCTTAAGTTCCTGTTGTCACTCTCAACTCTCAATTCTATTTATCCTGTTTAAACAGTTAGTCACACATGCCGTAATGAGGCCTCCACTACATTTGCCTTTGGAATGGCATTTCAATCCATCATCTGTCCGCCAGTTAAGAATCAATTAGGAGACAATTGTCCGTAATTACAGCAACATTTAGTGCAATAATCAATGGTCCACCCCAGCGTTCCCGGCTCTATTACTGTTCAGATGGATCGGTACCAATAGAAGAAATGAACACAGGGGAGAGGTGTGGGCAATCAGAGGAACTGAACAATGCTACATTGACTTTTCTCTGTTGTTCAGTAGAGAGACATGGAGGCAAAAGATGTGCCAACATGCTGACAAAGCATATGTTAAAGGAGCACTTCATCACAAAGCATATGTTAAAGGAACACAAAGCATATGTTAAAGGAACACTTGTCATCAATTTTCAATGTCCTGGGTGCCCATTTAGTGCAAAGGGGTACCCAATTAATCATAAACAGACAAAAAGGGTCATGCTCCTACCTGTGACAACAACCTTACACAATGCAATGCCAGGCGTTCTAGGTTGCATTGGCCATGTCAGTGACTCCATTCCCCTTATCGTACAGTAAGTCAGTGTGACATTTAAAATGAGTTTGAAGCCTTTATTAAGGTAAAAGAACTATATTGTGTTGCTTTGAGAGTCAGCATGATTGCTTCACATCTACACAATCATGATCCACAGCAAAATAATGTTTTACTTTTTCTGCCAATCTCACCACAATCTTTTATCACACTCACTGAACGCAAGCATAAAAAAGGTATAGGGTGCACACTTTTATCAAGACAGGTTGCAAAAGGGAATCTTTTATCTAAACAGAGCAGGCTGCTACCATTGCCTTTATCTGACCTGCCAAAATAGAAAATCTTCTGAGAGATAAACTCCAGTCCTCTCCATAATTTAATACATCTGGGGGTCATTGTTTTTTCTCTTTACAATGGCTCCATCTCTGTTCTGTTGAAAGCACAGAACAGAGCAATTGTGTTTACTTTAGTTCTGCAGACCAATTTGGTTGGTTGTCATGAAGCTGAAAGAACAAAGGCTGTGCATGGGCTCAGTGGTGCTACTGTGTGTGTGTGTGTGTGTGTGTGTGTGTGTGTGTGAGAGAATCATAGTCGGGCCCCTAAAGGCAGCAGTAATAACATCATCCACCCAACATTACAGTACAGCAGCAGTAGAAGTCAACTCAGCTGTCCAGACACTGCTTTTAAAATTGGTCACAGAAATGTCTGTGATTATGATGTTGTGCCTACTGAGAATTTACAAGTTTTTTCTTTTTTTTTTTAAGTTTCAGGGAAGAAAACCGCTGACATTGTTTGAGCAGTCACGCATGGCCGACACACACTTCAAGGCCTGAGTGAGTGCAGGTGTGTGGTGATAGCTGCCAAGTGCTTAGCGCACACACTCTTCTCACAACGCCAAATCCATGAGCACTTTGTCCGTGTCGCACCCTTCAATGTCATATTTTTGATCAATAAAAAACTGACTTCACTGTTTTCAAGGTGATCTGAGTTTACAGAAATTTGGTTGTAAAAATGTTCTCATGGGTGCGCTAAAGCAACACTATCCAGCAACACTCAGTCAGGAGTATCTCTTCTCACCAATGACGTTTTGCACACATTATGCAACATTAATTAACAAGCATGATGTGGTGAAGAAATTATTATTTACCATCATGGATGGGAGGACTAATGAGTAGGTACAGCCTTCTACATCTGCACCATGAGTATGCTACATATCTATAGACATTGCTCATTCTATTTCCTGGGGGAAGTAGTTGGGGTGTTTGTAGGGATTTGGTGGGTGGAAAGGATTACTTTCCACTCCTGCCACACAGCCTGCCATTTTTCTTGTAGGAAAATGTAAGAAAGGCTCCTCCAAGCGGCTTTTGTTCAATTTGTTAAGAGGAGTCAGAGTTGCATCTTCCTGCCAGAGCAAAGTAAATCAATGTCAATCTGAACCTCAGAATGGTGCCATCCGTGTGGAAAACGGGGCTGCCATCAGATGGTGCCCCGAGGAGCACAGCTGACTCAAACAATTCAGCCCCCGGCTCCTCTAATGTCAGCAACAGGGAGTGCATTTACATATAGATGGCCCATGTGTGTTTGTGTGTGTGTGTGTGTGTTCATGTGTAGCTATATGTGCATCTGTATGTGTGTGTGTATGCACATTTGTGGGTTTCTGTGCATCTGTATGTGTGTGTGTGTGTGTGTGTGTGTGTGTGTGTGTGTGTGTGTGTTCACATGTGGGTTTGTGTGGATCTGTATGTGTGTGTGTGTGTGTGTGTGTTTTGTGTTTGTGTGTGTGTACGTGTCGGACACACAGAATGAAGTTAGACTGACATGAGTGGAAATGAGGTGCATTCGGCTTTCCAGATGCAACAATTCTCTTACAATTACCACAGACACCAGCTCAGTGGCTGCAGGGTTACATTCAACCAACTCTTGTAGTCTTGAACCTCATTCACAATGAAGGGCGAAACAGCCCCAGGATGATGAAACGCAACATGTTAAAGAAATGGAACAAGTTGAGATTTCGTTAAGTGGAAGACCACTAGAACCACAGGGTTGCTAACTGGATAAAAATGTAGTCGTGGACATCTATATCAGAGCGTTCTCTCTCTCTCTCTCTCTCTCTGGCTGTTTCTGTAATAGACATTTATGTGTACACACACACACACACACATACACATATACACACAAACCTTTGGTAGGACATTCTTCACATTCATATATAAAAACAAATTTGCTTGAGGCAGAGATGGAGGGGGGAAAAAATGTCATTCCACCCGAGCGGGGCAGTCTGGTTTCTAATTAAATGGGGTCATGTTCCTGCTACTGTGGCGGTGCATTGGGTGGTAAATAGGAAAAATTAAACAATGACATTCTCCCATTGCTTGATGGCCTGAAAAATCTCAAAGCTTACATCTGCCGCTCGACTAGTGCTGGTCATGTAAGGTTTTCATCTGGAGAGGGAGAGCTGTGCGCAAATAAAAAATAAGACTCTCTCTTGTATTTGCCAGCTACTTAATTGGATGTTTTAATGAGAGAAAGCTGGCAAACGTTATAGCTCATGCCTGTGTGTGCCGCGTGTCAGGCAGCGCGACGGCGTGTCAGCGAGATAAACTCACATCATAATTAATCCCACTGGCGTCCTCATACATCGCCAAAAGTGAGGGCAATCAATTATCCCTGATCCATTCTCGTGTGTCCCAACTGTCTTTTTTATTCTTCCTTCAACTGGGCATTTTATAGGTAATTAAAAATAATCAGAACATAACCACATTCCTCGGGTGTTTCTTCAGCCATTCGCAGAGGCTCTCGCACACAAGATGTACACAGGGGGAAGACAGCTTATTACATTTGCAATGGAAATGTGGTGATCGCTTGGTAATTATGCATGCCTCTGCTTCTGGAATACCCCTGGTGGTTCTTCTGACAGTCCATGCAGAGACATCTGGGAGCATTTTTTTTTTTTTAAATAGTGGACAGCATGAAGCCCCTGAGTAGTGATCAAGAGTCAAAAGGAAGAGCGGTCAGTGCGCTATGGTACAGCAAATTGTCAGCATCCTCGTATCTCCTTTCACCGTAAATATGGATTACTTTTGATTGTGTGGCTTGTGGCAGGCTGCCAGTGGCCGTGTAGTAATGCTAAGGGAGAAATATTTTGTGGCCGCTTGTCTTAGTGGGACCATGGGATCTTGTGGTCATCCGCAGGGCACTCTTGGAATCAACATCCTAAGGGCATGAAGGGTTAAATACAATATTGCAGATATGGCCATAGCAATCACCGCAAACATGGCACATAGGCACAACCAACACATCAACAGTTGATCAACAGGAGGACAGAGCTGCTAACCATCACACATTTGATTGGTGTAAGAACGCGTGGAGCCAATCAAATGAATAAATCTCACTCTTAATGTGTGAGAGTTGGCAGCTCTGGGAGGAGATGAGGTAAAAGGCTTGTCCGATGTGGCCTCTTGCCAAGCAAGTCGGTTTCAGCACCACAGTGCTTCTCTGATTTATGACCAGTGCTAACTAAACTTGCACATCCCCTGGTAAAGTCCTAACAGAAATTACCTTGGAGCTCTACAAAATATTCTCTAAACTCTAAAGCCATTTTATGCCAATCCTCGTGTAACTACTGTATGTGTTTTTTTTCCCAGACTGCACTTTAATCAACTGTCAGTGTAGCACAAAGTCAGCAGTGCTATTCATCCTGTGATCAGTGGCTGTGAGCACCTGGTCATATCCACCTGTGAAAGCGCTTTAAGTTTCTGAAAGGAACAACCCAGCAGTGAATAGACCGGTGAAATTATGTATTTTAGGTGAGTGGAATTTGCATCTTAACTTTAATGGAATTTAATTTCCTGACATCCACTCAGACAATCTCACTCTCAGTATGACTAGGCCTACTTCCACGATGTAGCCATAGCACGACGGCACGACGTTGTGTGAACATTTTTTCGCCTCTTTGAGTAAAGTGTTTCAAACAGGCCTCCGTCACCCCTGTCAAAGGTTGTGAGGCAACCATGTAATCAGTCACGCACTGCAATGTTGCATTTCTGGGTGTAATGTTCTCTGCTAATGTGCAAGTGTGACAACAGCAACAGCAGGTGTTACATGCGACATTCCCTCCGACTCAAACTCACAAACACTTGAGTTGGTACTTCTGAAGAAAAAATAAAATGATGAGGCTGTTTACAGGGAGTCAAAGAAACAAAGAAACTATGAGTTGAGCAAAAACTGCTAGTAGCAAGTTGTAGCAAGTTCTTAAATAGTATGTACTGTAGATAATGGCCTAGACTATATGCAGTTCTCAGTGCCTTAGATCGCTTACTAGATATTTAGATACTTCTTCTAGATACACCAGGTCATCATCAGGGGGTCATCCCTATGTCCCCGGGTCCTATGTTCCCCGCTCGGGGTTAGGGTTAGGGTTGTGGTTATGGTTAGGGTTTTAAAAAAGGGTCCTATGTTCCCCAGTCCCATACAAAGCGGGGAACATACAGTAGGACCCGGGGAACATAGGTGTGCTCGTGCTAACACAGTGTGTGACTTCTTTTGTCACCACAGAGACTTTTAGCTAACCAGTCTATAAGTGCAAATTGAGCTATAGTGCACCCCCTGCTGTGTCTTACAGGGGCAATAGTATATTTATGGTTGAATTATTGTCTGTACAGTGACATAAATGCCTTGTCAGTGGGTATTCATGTTTCAACTCAAGGTCCAGAGGACTCCAGAGTGGTACTAGACTTAACGTTTCTGTCCAGAGAGTACATTAACTCTCCCAAGCATACTGCCTGCATTTAAATTCAGTCTGCATATGTGCCAAGCTCTGTGTCCAGTAAGAGCAATATAGTTGCATGTGACAGCCAAGAGACTGTAATGTTACACAGACAGGGGCGTAGCCCAAGGTCCTGGGCCCTAGGTATGCCCCCATGTCCCTCATGCACTCATAGTAATCAGTACTGGTTTTACCCCCAGTCCCACGCCCCTGCAGGGGTGCCTGCAGGAATTAATGCTATGGTACGCACACCCATCAACCCCCGCAAAAACAAATTCACGCGTGGACAATATTTGTCCGTTTCCCGGTTTTAGGTCCGTGCATTGGTCAGCAAAAAAGTAGCCTAGATAGCATAACAACATCCACATGCAATAATACAACAACAACGTCTACAATGACCTATATTCATTTGGACAACTTGATACAGCCCTATACAGGCTACAGTTACCTTTAGTTTTGTTCTAGCGTCTAACGTTCTGACAAGCACACCGATTGCCTAGAACTGCTACCTTGTTCTTGCCCATCTGAAATAACTCCTCTGCTGCCTCCATCCTTTTGGTTTTCGTTGTTTAACCCTTAAAGGTGTAGGTTTTTGAACGTTCTAAGTTCCGCAACAATTGAAGGTTCTAAAATTCTATGTTGAATTCAATGAACCCAGATATTCTTTAGAACGTTCATTTATCAACATTCCCGTCGTACTCCTTTAAGGGTTAAACTTGTGATTTCCATGATGAGTTTTGAGTTAGTGAATTAGCTTAACATTGTGTGCTGATAACCATATATAGATAGCCGAGTAAAAGAAATCAAGGAGCCTAGTTGCGTGCCTGCGTGCGTATTCTGTCTCCTGCTCAAACAAATTGTGTGCGTGTTAATTTTGATAACCTGTTCACTAACTTTACGTAATAGAATATTGGAAATATCCTGATGGCATGCAGCTAATGGTATACTGTGCATAGTTGGGAAGGTATGGTGGGCCAATTTGGTGTGAATACACATTACACACATACAAAAGGGAAAATTTCTCTTGTTGTTGAGTAGCCTGGTGGTACGCACAGTGCGTACGGACGTACACAGCAGGCGCGCCTGCACAGACCAGTGGTGCACTTCACTAACTATCAGACTGACAGAGTTCTTGCCGTCTAGTCATGTGTAGTTACAGTAGAGTAATGGGATTTGATGGTGTAGATGGTTAGACTGTGTAGCAGGACTCCATCTATGCCCTAGTGTTTCGCTCAAGATGGTGATTCAACTCTAAGAGCATAGTGGTTGTAAAAAGGTATTAAACCTCCCCACGTAGTGTGGATAGCACCCTCATGGCTAGAGGCAAGGAAATAAAACAAATATGGTTGACTTGTTGTAAACACTATAAGCTACTCTGCAAGTATGCAGTATGCAAGTACAGAAACATAACAGCCCCCAAATTTGCATCAGAGCCGTATTACTTTGATGCAAGTTGTGTGTGCCTAGAAGGTCTAGAACAAGCGATGGGAAATGTTAGCTGATGACGTGACTTTCTCAATCATGCATTTTCCTCTTGGCCACGGGAAATAAAATTATGCAGCACTTTGTAGAGCATGGACTCAAATATATATGAGTGTTCAAACACTGCTGATACATTTATCATGCAGATTTCATCAATGGAGCTTTCAGAATTATATTGTGATGTCCTCCCTGAAGCTCTTCTTAACTAAAGCCTCAACCCACTCTGTCTGATGCCTTTGGAGCCATCATGATGATGACCAGAGAAAGATCTATTTAATGTAACTCTATCACCGTAAACAACAACATCACTAGAAACACGTTTGGATTGTGAATTAATTATCACTGCATGTTGATGCCAGTATCACTGGTTAAACAGCTATCTTGTGGATAATTCATTATTTGAAGCTTTCATTTCTTTCTGCAAATTCTCAGAAAAACAGCGTCCCTGAGCAGACACAGATCAATTAACCAGTCCAATCCGGTCTCAGCCTTTGATATGTGATATGCTTCAGTTTTTTTTTAATTGAATGCCAATAATAACCCACATGCTCCCCATGCCATTACACACACACACACACACACACACACACACACACACAAACATCAATTTGCTGCTCTGTGGTACAAATACATTTCTGGGCTTTGTGGGTTCAGCCCTGCTTGTGGATTCAACATGTGACTTTCATTTTCACACAAAGAGAAGCCCCCCATACTGAAGGAGAGAGAAAGATCTGAGATTCAATTTTCCAAGTAGATTGAAACCCACCATAGATGTCAGTGCAGAAAAATAACTTTGGGAGGCTGTGAATGAGGACTCACGGAAGTATGTGATGGGGGATGAAATGGCTGTGTGTGACGGGGAACTGAATGATGACAGGATGACTGTCTTCGCACCGGCAAAACAATGCCTGTGACCAAGAATTATAAACTCTTTTTGAACAAGTACTGTCTTTCACCTGCGAGTTCTTTCAAAATTGTTTGACTGCAAAACTTTTCACACTATAAATCTGGACTGACATGACATATGATTTCAACTATTTCTTTCCACCCTTTGAAAAAAACACACATATATATATATATATATATATATATATATATATATATATATATATATATATAATATATAATATATATAATATGCATATGATATGTATTTATACACATTTCTTATTTTCATTTCTTCAAATATTAAGAGAGTATATATACAGTAAACCAGGCGGACAGAGAAAAAATCATTAACTCATATCTTTGACCCCCCAGTATCTATCCTGCTTTTACAATAAGGGCCATCTTGAGACATGCAGATGTAATGCTAATTCTCAGCAGTGTAGAGGGGGGTGAGTGTCACTGTCATGCTGCAAAGGGAGGGACTGAGAAGGCCTGAAATCTGCACACCACACTGCATCTTCAAGGCCTGTCAGCCACAAGCTTGACAGCTTAATCTCCTCTCCAGTGTCTGAGAGGACAATGGGCCGGGCATTGTGAGCGATAGGCACTGTGTGCCTGAACAAAAACATTTAAATTGCCCTCACATTTTATAATGCAATGTTTAGTTAAAGATTGGTGTTGGATAATTGTAAATGTTAAGATAAACACAATGGAAATCTTGATGAAGGCCTATAAACCCAGAGAGTGAATATCTTTGTTGTGGTTGACCACTATAGACCATGGGCGTAGATTTAGGGTGGGACGCTAAGGACTAGTCCTAATCAATATTTTAAGATGACAAAATTGTCCCCACCAATATTTTAGCGAACTTATTTGTGCTGCTGATCATTCCAGCCAGCACAACGGTACAAGAAACGTCGTCATATGATTTGGTGAAAAACAGAGGGGGAGGGGGAAGGGTTATCTGACATGCACGCTACAGTAGGCCTACACGCACGGAGAGTGTCAAAGGCTACTGTAGGCTACTTGTTTGCATTTTCCTGTTCCTATATTCTGTTTATGTAGGCTAATGTATTTGTGAATGTAGCCTGCACAATGCAAAGAAATAAAAGATAAACTGGTGCATTTCCATACTGATAGAAATTAACATTGTGAGACACTTATTTCTTCTATGATCTCATCCCAGAAAGACTTTCTTTGACTAGTTAGTTTTTTTAACATTTATTTAATCTAATGACATAGCAAACATGATTGAATCCACATATCCTTGCACTTGCGAAACTATTTTTCAGACTTCACGTTCCTCTTAAAGTGACAGGCACTCAATTAGATTTACACACCAAATGTGATGATATAGACAAGTGTAGCCTAATAATTTAAATATCAATATGATGTAATCAAATTACTAAATATGTTTAGCTATTAGTAATCATGCAGATCATAAAATACTATAAATAATTATCAATATAAATGTATAGTTTATATGAATTCCAAAATATGAAAAAGAAACCTATGACAACCATCACTTTCTATGTGTGTGTGTGTGTGTGTGTGTGTGTGTGTGTGAGGGTCAATCAAATTCTATGATTGCCACTGATGTGAATGATCTCACAAATCACACAAACCAAATAAAATTTCAAAAAATCGCAATAGTATCGAAATCGAGATTCTTCACTTGCTATTAATATTGAAACAATAATGTTGGTATCGTGACAACAGGAGTTGTGGATGTGTCCCCACCTAAGCTGAGACCAAACCTACGCCCTTGCTATAGACTAACAACATTGAATCTCTTAAAGGAACACACCAACATTTTGGGAAATTAGCTTATTCACGGTCTCCGCCAGAGTTCGCAAAATGTTTACCCCTCTCAAGGTTGCCATGGTCATGGACACCTTAACAGGCAATTTTCTGGGGGAGAGGGGGCTGTTAATGGGTAAAAGTCTGCAAAATGTTCATTAGCATACAGTAGCTTAGCATAGTTCATTGGTGGGCAGTTCCAACTAGCCTATAGCACCCAAAAGTGACAAAAGAACTGTGGTCCAGGATGAGAGAGAGTTTCATATTGTATATTTTCTGTTCTGTGTTTATGGTATTGTACTTCATTTCTGTCATGGAGGTTTATCATCAGGACATCACAGTCTGTGGAAATTTCCATGAGGAAACATTAACAGTCAGGAAATACACTGTTTTTCTCCATTTCTCTCCATTTCATTTCTCTGGAAAGGTTTGTTTGTTTTGAATCTTTTTTGTCATCTGACATTCTTTTCAACCCCCCGGGCAGCTCCTGCAGAGAAAGAACTCATTTAGCACATCCTTTCTTTTCTGTCTCTCTTTCTCTCCCTCCCTCTACCACTGTGTCTGTTCTTTCTTTCCCTTTCTCTCTCTCTTTACCCCCCCTCCTCTCTCTCTGTCTTTCTCATTTAATTTCAAGAATAATCAATAAATAACCTTTAATATCCCCCGCTTTATGAGTTTGTTACAATGAATTGTCCTCAGCATAATCCACTTGCTTTTTGCAACAGCAGCACAGATATGCCAATTCATGTTCTGTCTGAAATTGTACTCAGCAAAGCTCGTAAGAGGTCACCACAGCTACTCAATATTTATGTATAAATCCATGCAACATAGTGTTTATCTTGAGTAGCTTGTCTTTCTGTGCAAACAGCCCTGGAGTCACAAAACATACACAAATAGTTGCTTTAATCTTCAGACACCTAAAGCATTGACATGTCTGACAAGGGCAGAATGGTGTTACTTCCTGTTTTATAACCATAAAGGTATGGTCAACATGTATACACTGGACTAAGCACCCTTACCCTTGGGGGCAGCCATGGCCTACTGGTTAGCGCTTCAGACCTGTAACTGGAGAGTTGCCGGTTCGAACCCCGACCAGTAGGCATGGCTGAAGTGCCCTTGAGCAAGGCACCTAACCCCTCACTGCTCCCCGAGCGCCGCTGTTGCTGCAGGCAGCTCACTGTGCCGGGATTAGTGTGTGCTTCACCTCACTGTGTGTTCACTGTGTGCTGAGTGTGTTTCACTAATTCACGGATTGGGATAAATGCAGAGACCAAATTTCCCTCACGGGATCAAAAGAGTATATATACTTATAGTCCAAAACTCTCCTTTCTGCAAGTGCAAATGGCCTTTCTTTCTTTTTGTCCTTCGCTGTCCGAACGGGTGGAGTTATTATGTAAATGACCATCTTCATGGCCAGCCAACCACACCATCATCAATCAGACATACAGGGGGTAGGGGTGGTGGGGTTGGGATGGGGTGGGAGTGTGGGTAAATAAGGCTAAAAGCAGGAATTCTCAAATGGACAAGCAGTGAAAGAGTGTGAGAGTGATGGAGGAGCAGAAATTGCTATTGAAATTGAAATTGCTAGGGGCCTTGAGAAAGAAAGGAAGAGAGAGAGATAGAGAGAAAGGGGTGTGTGTGTGTGTGGGGGGGGTGGTTGTGTGATGATTGGGGAGATGACTTTAGCCAACTGACACACCTGTTCCCCTGTGAGCCGGAATTATCTTTCCAAACACAGGGTTAGGGGCTCCAATGGGCCTTTTCATATCCATGAACAGATCACCCATCCATTTAATGCCTACTACTTTCCCCTAACCAAATTGTGAAATGAAAGTAAAGGTTAGGAAAAATAAAAAATAACACATATATATTAAAACTAGCCATGGAGGCTACACAGTCTACATTTGGTGAACAGAGCAA
Organism: Alosa alosa; assembly: GCF_017589495.1. Taxonomy (NCBI): domain Eukaryota; kingdom Metazoa; phylum Chordata; class Actinopteri; order Clupeiformes; family Clupeidae; genus Alosa; species Alosa alosa. Next base: position 23,648,517 of record NC_063208.1, on the reverse strand, counting down.
AGCAGCACCATACTTTTTGTGAGGTACATCAATCCCCTGGTTCATCACATAGTTGAAACTCAATAGATGAGGTTTTAATCATAGATTATGATCAGACATTTGTGGATATGCAAAAGTGCATGCAATTTGATTGACAAATGTCTAAAACATTTAGAGCGGCACTGTGCCGTGTCGTCGGGGGGCTTTTCCAACGTTCTTATTTGAGAGGGAAATAAGGCTAGCCTGGCGAGCCAGACCCACATTAAAATGTAGGGTCTGGGCACTCACCGTTCGCAGTGCTCAGTCCGAGGGGCGGGATAATCAGTTGTCTTTCAAATTCCCTCTGCATAATAGGGCCTTAATAGGATATTTCTTTTCAAGTAGCAGGGAATTCAAGTCAAACCGTTGCAACTCTGCCATCAATCATTATGTTAAGCCCACCAAACGACTCTATACACGATTTCAATGTCCTGATTAAGTTTCGATTTCTGGAGCTCACAAGCCAACGGAGAGTTGCTAGACTAGCCCTGGCTGCCGCTAGGGGCGCGTCTAGATTTCTAGGCTAAAATAAGGCATGAACACAGACCAACTGACTGCAAGTGACAAAAGGGGAAAGAGAAGAGACTGTCAAACAGGTTGAGCAATGAGAGTTTTTTTCTTCTTCCAAACTGGCGGCATAAGCACTAGATGAAGACAAACCAATGAGCGCACAGATCTGCTGTCATACCGGCAGATAAATGAATTTTCCTTCACAGCCGATACGTTTAACTCTGTCTTTCAATTAACGGCAGCCTGATCCCGCCCGACCCACTTCTGCTGCTCCTCATTGATGCTCTCTCTGTAACAGATGAGCTAATAAAACCCCTGAGGATTTGTTAAGGAAACCACCCAGCAGTAAACACAACCATTCCACTCATATGACACATGCTCAAACCTTTGTGACCTTTTTCGTGATTGGCAAGCTGTCCATGTAACCATCAGCCTCACAGTTCAGAATGTTTAACCCTTAGCGTGCCTTAATAGGCTTAAGGCCCATTCACACCAAGAATGATAACGATAACGATAACTATAAATAAATATTCTTGTTAATATGAATTCTTGTTAATATGAATGGTTATAGTTATAGTTATCGTTATCGTTCTTGGTGTGAATGGGCCTTAACTCCTAGACCAATTTATTGTGGATGGTGAATGAGAAAGAAGAGGGCCTGAAACCCATCCCAGCAAGCAGGTCTGGGGGACTTAAGTCTATGAGAGGTCTTGCCTTCATGCTATCAAAAGAGTATACTTATACTTATACAGTAACCCCTCACTGCTCCCCTAGATGTACCGCTTCACCTCACTGTGTGTTCACTGTGTGCTGAGTGTGTTTCACTAAAAATATGATTTCTCCAAATGATTTTCCGCCGGGATCAGTCCTGTACATCCATTCAGTCCTGAAAATAAATCATATTAATGAATTTGTCTCCATCTTCTACTCCATCCCCCACTCTTGAAACTTTTTGTGTATGCTTGTTTGGAATGTGTGTTTGCGGGCCACACACAAAGTAGCCTACTGGCGCTGCAAAGGTGGATAGATTTGTAGCACTTGCCAAAAAATTTGTAGCATTGTTATAAAACCTTTAAAATATCTAAACAATCACAAGTAGGGCAGTTCATCACAGTCCATCCATTGCAACTGGACTGATGAAAGGTACACCTGTAGGCTACATTGTATTTGGGAAAAGCAGAAGGTAGCAGTATAATGTATTTATTTATTTATTATTAAACAAAACAATCCCTGTCAGTTCCATGCCGTTTTCAACAGCTATCAAGAAGAGAGGTCATGTCATGGATTTTTGTGAATGTTTCTTCTTCTACATATGCATAAGTTTAGTCATCTAGTTCATATGATATTCAGCTTTATTGTCAATGCACAAATTAAATACCAGTAGTCTAAAACAAAATGCCGTTTTACCCAGTGGTGCAAATAACTGACATGTCCAAAAGGGCCTCCATGAAATGCATTGCTAGACTGTTCATACACATTTTAACGGGCCAAGTTGAAGAGCTACTGTTGTTTGTATTGTATTAACAAACTGTATTGTTTGTGCAAATAATATGCTGATTCATGTTCCCTTGCATTTTGCAACTATGAGGTCCATGGTTAGTCTGGCTTTCACCAGACCAAGCTCAATCTTTTAAGAAATCGAAAAGGAATCGCCGGCAGATCAGGCTGAGTTCACTGGCCTAGTCCATGGTAGGCGCCTGATAGAAATATTGTTTAATTTTGCGATTGAGATATCCATGCAAAGAGCTATTCTAAATGCAAAAATGCATAGAGGGAGTTATGACAAAACCGTGACTGTTAACAAACTATAAGCTACTATATAAGGTAGGCCCTATGCTAGGCCTATTACACAACATAAATTGTCACTAGGCTATGCTGGCGACCCAAATAAAATCTCCTTTGGGAACCAATGGCTTACAGTATCAAGCGGACTTAAGTTGTGTAGTTGTGTTGTTTTCAACACAAGTAGATGACAACAGTCTAGTAAGCGATGTCCACAGTGTAAGATGATATTTATTTTCTATAACATAACATACAGTACATGTTAAAGGTTGTGTTACGATTTGGGACTACATTACATGTCACCAGGGGGTGGATGGAGATGCATGTTTGTGGTTTTGCTGGGAGTGGAGTGGAGTGTGTGTTGTCTTGCTGAAGTGCGAGATTTAACTTGTGTTCCTGAAGCGGGATGGATTCCTCAAGCTTTATTTCTACCCACGACCCCATTGATGTCAGTACATACATAAGAAGTACATGAGAAATGTATGAGAAGATTATAATATCAAGTATTACAACAGTAAACAGTTTACCCAGAAAGCCTGGTGCCGTCCTACTGTTTCCCTGGATTGACTGCACTGAAGCAAGCTCTCCTGTGTGGAGGTTCTGTGTGGTTAACAAGCATGACCCAATCTGAGAAGCAATCCTCCATGGCTATCTGAAGCCCAATAATGCTGCTATCATCTAGTTATCTCACAACAGAAGCCCAATTAGTCTCCATTGCGCTTATTTACGAGGTAATTGCTGAGGCGACACGCCGTCAAGCGTAAATGAAGGTTAAAATGGCAAGCGCACATCTCGGCGGCCTGCATCTCGGAGGCACATTGAGCAAGACAGGAGAGAGAGAGAGAGAGTGAAAGAGGGGTGAGTAGATGGCTGAGGGATGGAGAGAGTGGGGCGAAAGAGAGAAGCTCAAATGGTGCACTGTAACAATGGTGTAAGAATAGAACATGATCAGAGCCTTTACAAGCAAATGCAACAGGAGCCAGGGCCTTAGATGCTGAATAATAGTCACACTATTCTTTGAGCCATATATTCCTATCAGATGTTTTATACGCTCTCTCTCTGTCTATTTTTTCTTTCTTTCACTTGCTATCGCTCTCTTTCACACACACACACACGGACACGGACACGTCACATGCACAGACACATACAGATCCACACACCTACACCTACAGTACGTACACACACACACACACACACACACACACACACACACACACACACACACACACAAATGTCTGTGTCTTTCTCTCTGTCGGTTTATTACTTAAGCATGCAAATTGATTGAGGACACTGCCATCCGGCAACAAAAGCTTGACTAAAGCGGATTAGGCAGTCAAATTCTTGAATAGCCTCTCTAACTCAGAACGACATTATCTTCAAAGGGAGCGCATAGATGGAGGTCTGTTTTGAAAAGGACTCACCTTGAGATAAAATCCATTTTTTTCCTCCACCATCACCTTATCTCCCGAGTCATTTTAAGTCGAGGATTCATCCCTGACAAATCCCTTTTCATCTGAAAACACATATTTTCTTGTTTTACTGTTGGCTGTAAGGTTGTGGAGAGACATGTTTTTAACACCATCTAAAAAGGGACTTTTGCATCCTCGTAAATGCTGGGAGTGATGTGGTCTTGTGAAATTCAGCAGGAAATGCCTCCTTTTCATACCTTTGGAATTGGCTTAGTGGCTCAGTTTTTATCTCTCTCTAAGGCCTCAGCGTAATGCATCGGGTTAAAAATGCATGGCTGGCAAATTTTATATTTACTGCAATGGTGATTCCTCAGTCCGACAGGCGACACTGTGACAGAGAAGAAGAAAGCTGAGGCTGAAAATAATGCAGGAATAATAATAACAATTCTGTCCATGAATACTTATCAGTAGTCCCTCAGTTTGAAGTTGTTCCACCTCCCCCGTCAGCCCTCTTTCAGCCTTGACTCTGAATTTGAGAGCCGTTTCAGTGTTGACGGTATCTTCTTGCAAAGAAAGGTTGTTTTGCACAGACTTCCACTGAAATGAAAATAATTATTTGGAGTGGGTAGTTTGGAGCACAATTTTAGCACAAAAAAATAACATTTATGTTATGGATAAAAGTATTTATCTGCAAATGGTTTTTATTTCCATCCTCATTTCCAAAGTAGGTTGTGTTTTTGTTAACTGTGCTTGTTCTTTGTCACATGTTACCATGTACTTAGACCTTATTGCTTGACAATTACAAATGCTAATGCTTGCGATATATAACAGATCATATGGTACTATAATTTTCCACAGCACAGGTTGTATTAATATTGAAAAGAAACTGAACATTAAATCAAGCTGTATCCCTACAAGACAAGAACACGGCCCCAGCCTCACACTGTATGATGAAGCTGAGTGCAATCTTATCCAGCCTTGTGAAGCGCGCCGGCACTGACGCCACTTTGCCAGGTTGTCTTCCCCGCCCCCTCTCTCGGAGCTAAGCGCCTGGGAACTCCTCCGGCTGAGGTCATCCTGTCTGACAGGATGTTCCCGCTAACGGCCATGAATCATATCTGGACTGCCTCTCAAGCACCCTCGCTCCTTCCCGCTACCAGACACACTTCATGCCCTCGCACGCTGAAAAAGCCCCGGTCCCACCAACTAAACAACTCCCCCCCCCCACACACACACACACACACACACACACACACACAGCCTCGATCCCTCTTCTGCAGTTAGGAAACAACTCACACCAAAGAAGCTGAAGGCTTCCTCTCAACAAATATAAGTTGTCCTCATCTACTCCCCTATGACCATTTGGAAGCGATATTAAACTATTTACAGCAATATTGCAAAACTCCTCAGAGGATCATGATATGCCCCCTAGGATGGCCAGGATAGCAGAATTGGGATGCCAGAGAGAAAAGCACAAGACTCCCTGGCATTGTGGGTTGATTGCCAATCTCCAGGCAAATGTGTTACTCTATATTTACTCTTACTCTTGAAAGTCCTCATTTCTCAATCATCAAATGTAGTCCTATAGAGATGGGACGAAATGGTTTAATGATATGAACTTAAAAAAACATTTTAATTGTAAACCTCAAATTTAGTTTTGTTCAGTTCCCACTCTCAGTTTATGTCCAGGCTCTTCATACCAGGTTCTTCTGTTTATCATACTGTAGGTAGAATGCTATATATTATCTCTGTTCTTACACTCTAAAAAGTGTTAAAAAGAGTGTTCAGGGACAACATATTTTAATTTCAACACACTATTGTGTGGCTGGCCGGGGTGAAAGACAGACTTCATTTATCTTAAAAAAACAAATGTGTACCTGTAAAAAAATATTTTTTTTGTTGTTAAATAGCTGAAATCTGTCATTGTATTGTCCCTGAGCTAGTACGCAATGTGTCATTTTAACGGATCACTTCTTAGAGTGTATGTTATCAATCAACATGGTGGTATCATGATGCCATACTGGGTGTGGAATTGTGACTGAATACCAGTTGTCTTTCCTGTTTCAAATAGTACTGAACGTTGTGCCCTTAAAGGAGAATTCCGGTGTGATATTGACCTAAAGTGTGTTGAAACATGATACCGAGTGTGAACGTATGTCTCATAGCTCACCTCAGCTTGTCCCCTACACTCAGAAATCTGGCGCTAGTTAGCCAATGCTACCAGCAGTGTTTCGTTGTGGTGCCTCGGGCATCGGCCTAGACGATTTATACAGACAGTACCTTAAGGAATTTTACCGTCCGACGCCATCTTTAGTAACGATAAGTCGAGTGACGACTGGTGGAATCCATGCTTTTCCACTGAATTATTTTTGGAATCTGATCCCTTATCATACCTGTTCATTCGTACTCGTCGCTCGACTTATTGTGACTAAATTCAAGATGGCGTCGAACAGTAAAATTCCTTAAGGTACTGTCTGTATAAATCATCTTGCAAATAAACTACCAGTGTTTTTTCAAAGTTCTCCATGTCTCGTTTTAAATGTCAAGGCCCTCGGAAGTCTACCAATGAAGTATGGAGCTACTTTGAGCCTCGTAAATGGTGTAAAACAGTGATTTATTTGCATGGCTAGGCCGATGCCCGAGGCACCACAACGAAACACTGTTGGTAGCATTGGCCAACTAGCGGCAGATTTCTGAGTGCAGGGGACAAGCCGAGGTGAGCTATGAGACATACGTTCACACTCGCTATCATGTTTCAACACACTTTAGGTCAAAATCACACCGGAATTATCCTTTAAGCAAGGAATTTTACCTGAGACAGCCAATATCACCATCAACAATAACAATCAAAAAAAAATAACCAAATGAATAGCAGACGTGTGTGTCAGCCTATCTGTCCATCAGTTGATCTGCATGCCTGCAGAATCACTCTGGAAATGCATGACAAATGCATGACAACCTGATTCTTCTAGATAAGTCCAATGTCTCTGGACGCACACATCTGACAGGAGAAACCATCACATGAAGGAGGATGATTGTAAGGATTTTGTTCTTTCATATGCCCATCAATAAAAATAGCTTATCCTTTCAAAAACCACAGGATCTGAGTTAGATCATCGTAAAAAACACGATGCCAGTCACAAGACATAACCCATTCTCAGCGTGCTTGCCATATTGACAGTTTTGGTACCCGAGTCACGGTGGAATGCTGATCCTCGGAGGGGTGTCACAATGACAAATGTCACACCCAGACATGATGCAAAGGAACAAATCAGATTTATGTTTCTCTCCCCATAGCGGCAAGACACTAAACTGGTGTAGCTCAACACTTTGATTTTTAACGATTCCCTGTGCTGGAGAAAAAGCCACTGTTTCTCGTCTTTCTCTGAGCTTGGTTTGAGTCGTAACCAATTCTTTATTTTCTGGATGGTGTGGGTAAAAGATTTCTGATTTCTGATTTTTTGATTAGATCATGAAATTACATTGCCCCCAAAAGGTTTTGGGGGGGTTGATTACAATGTTCAGGTCATCAGTCTCTCAAGCAGATGACTGTGTGATATTTTGAGCAGTCGTCTGTGTCAATATGCTTGCAGGCACACAACACTTATTGACATTTTAACAGTAAACAGTACACACAGCTCCACATTCTCATTATTACTACCTGAAGTTGAACAGGTCAATTTCCTGCTGTCAGTAAGTGCCACTGACACAACGCCCAGTGTAACGCTATACTGTGCATAACGCATTTACCATGAAATGTATCACTTTCTATCCTTTTATTGACTTCACTGCTCATGTGTAAATGTCAAACAAAATTAGACAGAAATATTTAGGAAAATCTCAGACACGACACAGTGACCTTCTCAAAGTAAATGGTAACAATAAAACAAGGGGCTACATTAAGATTTTTGGAGGAAAAGATCAGAGAGACCTGCCCCAATAGGCGGCATTGGACCATTAAACCACACAATGATCCAAAACATACAGCCAAACTAGGCAATAAATGGTTAACAGAGAGCAATATCAACATATTAGAGTGGCCCAGCCAGAGTCCAGACCTCAACCCGTTAAAAAAGTGAGCACAAGGCCAGAGTGATGGTAAATAATCGTTCCTGCCTAAAAACCTGGATTTCTGCTAAAAAAGATGCAGTCTAGAATCAATTGTGGAGACATGGAAAGGTTTGGTAGGTATTATAAATACCATTTTGAGAGCTGTGAAAGCAAATAAAGATGTTTCCATTGATTATTTAAAAGGGTATGAATCATTTTGTTGATCACAATGTTGTAACAATAAAACGATGTAAACGCTTCTTTTTCTGATTCGAGATTTCTATCACATTGTCTTGCAACCTTTTGGCATGTGGCAGTCTCATTTTTAGTCAGAACAAACATATTTCTATAGAGAAAATCAACATTAAATCAATATTTGCCTGGGGTATGAATAATTTTGTTCTTAACTGTATATGAGAACAACTCTGTTACTCAGGTGCACAAGTAAACAGGCCTCACTTCCCAATTGTAACTTTCCACTGAAATAGTAGTCTTACCTCTTAATACTATGAGATCTCTCTCTCTCTCTCTTTCTCTCTCTCTCTCTCTCTCTGTGTGTGTGTGTGTATGTGTGTGTGTGTCAGGCTTGTTCAAAATTCCAGAATTGAATTGAAACTGGCTCTTACAGTAAATTCCAATTCAATTATTGAATTTCACTTGCATTTCAATTGAGGTAGCAAACAGGAAGCAGGATTGCAATTCACATTTTGCACAACCCTGGTGTGTGTGTGTGTGTGTGTGTTTCTTACTCTGTCTGAGAGTCCCCATTTGCAAGTTGGTCATAGAATTTTACTGGGGGTGTTTGGTTTTAACTCAATATTCAAAGCAAGGTGGTATAGGGATGGCCACAGGTGTCATGGAAATGTATACAAAAAAACTGACATCGCCACCAAATTGAAAAGGAGAAGGGGAAATTTGCATTTTCTTTTGCTTTTTAGATTTCACGCCGTACCATGTTTCACAGCACAGTCTTACACTTGTAAAGCATATGGTTCTGCCATGTCAGTGGTGCATGGGCGTAGATTTAGGGTAGGACGCTAAGGACTAGTCCTTATCAAAATTTTAAGATGACAAAATTGTCCCTACCAATATATAAGCGAACTTATTTGTGCTGCTGATCATTCCGATAGCCAGCATGACAGTACAAGAAACGTCATTTGATTGGCTGAAAAACCGAGGGGAGGGGAAGGGTTATCTGACTACTTTGCACGCAGTCACACGAGCAGATGTGTCAATGTAAGTTACCAGTGTTGTGCCAATGCACCCCATAAAAGGCTACCTTTGCACTGGCAGTCATGTTTGCCCCTTTTTGTGGTTTGTAGATCAGCTATGCCACCCAAGAAGAAGAAAGGGGACATAAAAAGCTTTTTCATTATGCAGAGTCTAAGTAGGCAAACTAGCCACACAAACTGGCAACTGGTGACCAGGCTTTCAAATTCGGATTTTACTGTGTAAAATAACATTAGCTGTTAGGATTACCCAGGATATTGTCACAGCTAAACCTAGCTTCTGTAATCTTTCAACCAAAGTTAGGAGCCATGTTGAATAGCCTATGGGTGTGCCGCACGGACAGTCGCATAGGCCAGGGGTTCCCAAACTTTTCCACGACAAGGCCCCCCAAATACCACTAGGTTCTGGCCAACTGGCCAAGTTCTGGCCAGTTATTACTGTAAACCCATCGACAATACTACGGCATTTAGCTAATCCTAATAATTATTTTAGCCACAAGCACTTTGCCATGGAACATACAGTGTATAAAAATTGCATTTGGGGCTTTCTGCCATATCAGAGCTATCACTCTACTATTATTCCCTGTCATTATCAGGGAAAATATAATGTTCAGATATGCAACCAATTATTATAATGGTATTGTAAAACAACCCTCATAGTAATAGGTACATTTAACATTTTTCAAATGTATTTATTTGTTGCTTTTATTTTTCCTTCCAACTTGCTGCGGCCCCCTTGGCACCCTCTCGCGGCCCCCACTTTGAAAACCACTGGCATAGGCTATAGCACAGAATAGAAGTCACTGGGCTGCCAATCTTGCAGTGTATTTGTGAATGTAGCCTGCACAATGCAAATAAAAGATGAACTAGGTGCATTTCCATAGAAATGAACATTGCGAGACACCAGTGTGTGCTTCACCTCACTGTGTGTTCACTGTGTGCTGAGTGTGTTTCACTAATTCACGGATTGGGATAAATGCAGAGATTACATTTTCGGGATCAAAAGAGTATATATACTTACTTATACAGACCAGAGCTGATGCTTCAGCAATAGCCGTCACTGAAAAGCTGTGAGTGTCGTTGAACACAGCTGTTCACATTAGCTGATTGCGATAAACATAAACCATTGTTGCCTAATTACCAATTATTCATTACACCTGTGTGTAGTATCTACTTTTTTAGTGTTTTTCACATATAGTATTTTGCAGTATTTTTAAAATACAAAAATACACACCAATAAAGAATTTTGATACAAAATACAAAGCCATTTCCTTCAACCCAATAAAATACAAATGAAAATATACTATTTTGTATTTGAAATACATATTACATGTTTCAGAAATACTACCCATCCCTGAGAACAGGCAGATTACATCTTTATAGTTGACCATATGATGACATACTTAGGTTAATACTGTATTTCACCAGTTAGGGCACCAAAATGGCCAGCAGTGGCATTGTGTAGCCTATCTTGACATGTCTTTAAGTTTTTGGGTTACAATATACAGGTAGTGGGCTCTCTGTTGATTTTAATGAGTAGGCCTAAGCCTAAAGTTACAGCATTTCTATCACAATTGACCAGACTTCGACCTTTGGTCTGCTTTTAACAAAATTTTGGCTATGATTGTTCCTTGTATTGCATCATGAGCCATCACTGCGCCTATTGCATTCTACTGTTAGCCTTAAAGATGAACTGAACTGGAATTTGAAGTAAAGGTGATATAACAGATGTATTTTATTTCTTCTCATTGGTACAATGATTAAAATGGCTGAATTTATTAAAAGGGATAAAATTGTATGATTGTTGGATTCACGATCGTTTTGCGTTGTGTTTTAGTTCTGATGTCTGTACTGAAGATGGTCAATAAAGCTTGACGGCTGGATCAGGATCGGTGATTAAAAGAATTTATTGTAGATGGTACAACACTCACTAACCGAGCACAGGCTAAGTCTCAAACAGTAAAACTGCACAGAGTCTAACAGGTGTGGTAGTTAGTAGAAGCGGGCTGCTGCTGCCGTCTTGGCATAAGATGCTCCCAGCTTCTTCCTCGATCCGTCTCGAAGTCCAAGCCTGAGACAAAGCCTGTTATACTAAAATCATATCAACGTAAATCATGCCAACGTGGAAGGTACCAGGAGGTACCAGCCATAGGATAGGAAAAGTACTAGCCCTGGAAACAGAATAACAAGGTGATATCTCATTCTGCTTATGCTATGACTATGGCCAGGAACATGACAGTCTGACCTGTTGCGGTCAATCCTATGTGCAGCCACACGAAGCCCTAAGGACTAGAACTAGGGAGTGAACCAATGGCATGTAAACACAGATGAACACATCAGAATACATACAGAAATACCCCAGATTCCTACAGGGATAAAATTGTACGTTGAAAGTGGTGTTGTTGTTACACGGGCGCCGCCATGTTGGATTTCAACAATCGGCTACGTCACTGGCATGGTAAGCTACTCTGCACTAGCACTAGCAGCCATAGCAGATAATGAGTCTGAGGCTAGCTGACATGGCTGAGGAAACTAACATTAGGCCAAGCTGAGTTACATATTGGCCATAAGCCATTTATCATAGGCTAGCCTACATCACAAAATCTCATACAAAATGAAACCAAACTAGTGAAACAAAGGCGAACACTTTAACAGGGGAAATTAATTGGGCATGAATCATACTGAGCGCTATTTTGTCAATGAGCAGAAAACACACACGACATTCAAACTATTGATAAGATGTGCACTATGGAAACTGGTCTGTAACTTTGGGCCGAATAAAGGCCATTGACTTGCCATATCCTGACTTACAAAACCCTTTTCTTGCTTACTTTATCGCAAAACTTCGGTGGGGCAGCTTGTAGTCTTTTTCAATTCATAGAAGGGTGAGCCCACAGTCTATGTGCCATGGAGCCTAAGTTTCAACCCGCCCGTTCACCCAATGCAGTCACTGGTCGCCAATTACAAAGTCCGGGAAGGTTCGTTCAGTCGTTTAAAGTTTTAACGTGCAGTAGCCTATCTGTCCCCTTTGGAATAATATCTCGAAGTAGCCTCAGATGAGGTCCAGTGTTAGATAGGCTACCATACGATCCAACCTAGGAAAGGGCTAGCAGCTAAACACCTGGAAAACACTCTCATGTCAAACTCCACAAGCTAGCACTCCGACCATAGAGAGTATAAACCATGACTCTCGATATCACAGATCGATAATAATGCTTTTACTAGCTGGTAACTAAACCACAGCGGGTCTGTAAACAGAATCCAATGTCCTTTCTACTCACCCTGAAGCCAGTTGTTCACCGTCTCAGGGCAAATTGTTGATGCGAGGGAGTTTAACTTCGCAGTGCTGCTAAGAGACTTCGTGCAATATCAACATCCACAAGGTAAAATCTGCAAACTCTCCACTAACGTTAGCCTAAAATAAACGGCAAACTTCGTGTATCCTCCGTGTATCTGGGGTCAACTTGGGGGTAACAAAGTTTTTAACAGTTTCAAGGGAGGGAGAGAGAGAGCCCGTGTGAGTTGCTTTTACGAGTGCCAGTAGTCCATACTGCGTTAGCCTACATTGGCGTGACAATGCGTGTTATATATCTTATTTGTATATGCACGTAGCCTTCGTGATAGGCCTAATGTAGTGGTGGTGAGTGAGTATGCAGTTCTGTGGAGGATGTACAGTAGGCAATGTGTGTGTGTGAGGGATGGAGGAGACAGAGAGACAGCGTGCGTGTTGCCCGTCTCAAAAGCCCCTCGTCCAGTTTTTTTACATGACCTGTAGGCTAGGTCTACAGTAGCCTATGCCGCACAAAATATATCTATGTTGTACATTGCACAAAATGTATACCCCGAAATAAACACATACAAAATAAACATATTTTTCCCGTCACTTTGGCTTCCTTGAACATTTTCCCTACGTTTAGCCACTGCTTTGCAACAGATAGATTCCAGTGTCCATGCTCGGCAGCATACACAGTCATTTTCACCCAAATGATCCTACTGAAGGTTGAGCTGGAGCCTGAAACCCATCTAGTGGTAGTCAAGACACTACAGGCCTGTCCCTCACAGGCTCAAATTTGTAACCCATATTAAAATGACTAATTTTCGTGTATACATAATATGCTGCAGCTGTTGCCTATAGAACTTCTCAGGTCCTACCATGCCAGTGGCGTCATTGAAACTGGCAGCGTTCTAATACTAACAAGCGCCAATTTTAGTGTTGCTTAAAAAGGCTCGTATTTTTTTTTTAATTATTTTTTTGTGTCATTTATTTTTAATTGTCATAATCAACACATTATTAATGTTGATTCTTTCAGTTCAGTTCATCTTTAAGCCTAGCTCAGTCATTGTCACCGACACAGGCTCAGACAACAGAGAATTGGGTTAAATTGGTTTATTTCACAAACTGGCAGGGTTTAGTAAGTCCAATGGAAGGCAGGCAAAGGAGAAAACACTCAGGGGGAAAACACTACTGAAGCACTGGAGTTTCAGGTACAGGAGGTGACCAACAGCCAAACAATACTCACAAAAGGCCCACAGGAATCAACAAGGTCTCAACAAAGTTTGCACGTAACACTCAAGAGAGCTTCCAGGTAGGAGTCTGAGTCTCTGGGGAAACCTTCTTCACGCCAAACAGGAATGAGGGGCTGCCAAAGATGAGGCCAGACAAAGACTGAGGGGAGACTGGGGTTTAAGTAGGGAGTGAGGCTGATTGGGAACAGGTGCAGGTCATTAGTAGACTGGGGAGTGTGAACGAGTAAGGGGAGCTTCAGGAGAGTGAGCAGTGGGTGTGGCTGGAGGGGAGCCTGGTGTGGCTGTGACATTACCCCCCCCAGGAGTTGCTCCCATGGACGAGGGGCCCCGACTGCGAGGGGCAGGTCGACTGGGATGGGTCCGATGAAATTCAGCAAGCAATACGGGGTCCAGAATGGAGCGGTCCTCCGGACCATAACCTTCCCAGTAGACCAGGTATTCCAGTCGACCTCGGCGTTGTCGGGAGTCGAGGACGTCATGGATAGCATAGACTGGACCCTCGTCCAAGAGAAGCGGCGGAGGGGGCTCCACAGCAGTACCAGGCTCTGTAGAAGGAGGAGAGTGGGGTGAGTGATAGGGTTTGAGGAGTGATACATGGAATGTGGGATGGATTTTGTAGTTTGAGGGGAGTAGGAGACGATATGTGACCGGGTTTATTTGATGTGTAATGGGAAAGGGACCGATGTATTGGGGACTTAGCTTTTTTGACGGGAGCCTCATCCGGATGTCCCGGGTGGAGAGCCACACCTTCTGGCCAATGGCAAACTCGGGGCTGTGGATCGTCGAATGTCGGCCTGGTGGCTCTGACGACGGATAGCTCGCTGCAGCTGGTGGTAGGCATCGTTCCAGACCCTCTCACTATCTCGGAACCAGGAGTCTACTGCAGGAACATCCGAGGGTTCACCCGACCAGGAAAGAGTGGCGGTTGGTGACCGAGCACACACTGGAAAGGGGTCAAGGGGAAAGGGGTCAATTCGTCTGGGGGTGGTACCCAGAAGACAGACTCACTGTCACACCCAGCAGTCGGAGGAAGGCTCGCCAGAACCGGGAGATGAATTGTGGTCCTTGATCTGAAACAATATCTTCTGGCAGGCCGAAGTTGCGGAACACGTGGGTGAATAGTGCTTCCGCAGTTTCCGCAGCTGATGGGAGTCCTTTCAGGGGAATCAACTTGCAGGCCTTGGAGAAGCGATCTATGATGACCAGTATGCACGTGTTGCCATGGGATGGCGGGAGATCGGTAACAAAGTCCACTCCGAGGTGTGACCATGGCCGCTGGGGAATGGGCAGAGGTAGAAGTTTTCCTGCAGGTAGATGTCGAGGAGTCTTTGCCATGGCACAGTCAGCACACCCTGCAACGAACCTTCGAACATTCCTTGTTATGCCAGGCCACCAGTAACGTTCCTGGAGGAGTGAGAGGGTGCCATTTGTCCCAGGGTGTCCAGAGCCTGGTGTGGAATGTGCCATGGTGAGTAGATCCATGCAGAGGGTCTTAGGCACATACGTGTGGCCACCTGGGGTATCTGGAGGTGCCGGGTCTGTCTCTTGTGCAGCAGCTATTTGCTCCTCCAGGGCCCACTGAATGGGGCTCACCACCACACCAGCAGGCAAGATGGGTTCAGGTTGCTCACTGCATTCCTAGGAATTGAAGACACGTGAAAGGGCATCAGCTCGACAATTTCTAGAGCCCGGTCTGTACTTTATGGTAAACTGGAAACGAGTGAAAAACAGCCTGTCAAGGGTTGAGTCTCTTTGCTTCCCGGAGGTACTGCAGGTTCTTGTGATCTGTGAGGACCAAAAACGGATGTTTTGCCCCTTCCAACCAATGATGCCACTCCTCCAGGGCAAGCTTGATAGCCAGGAGCTCCCTGTTACCGATGTCATAGTTCTGTTCAGCTGGGCTCAGCTTCCTGAAGAAGTACGTGCACGGATGGAGCCGGGGTGGATCACCATGGTATTGGGATAGAACAGCTCCCACTCCTATGGTGGAGGCATCAACTTCAACCACGAAGTTCCGATCTGGGTCTGGATGGCGGAGGACAGGTGCTGTGGAGAATGCCTCTTGAAGTGTGTGGAAGGCTTTGGTGGCTTCGGAATTCCGGACTAGGCCTTTTGGTTTCTTGCGAAGGAGGGTAGTCAAGGGTGCAGCAAGACGACTGTAGTTGTTGATGAATCGTCTGTAAAAATTGGCAAAGCCAAGAAGCGTTAAAGTTCCTTTACAGTACTTGGGACTGACCAGGACAAGATGGCGTCCACCTTTTTGTCATCCATGCTCACACCATGGGGTCCAATGTTATAGCCCAGGAACTGGATGGAGGACTGGTGGAAGCTGCTCTTCTCTGCCTTCAAGTATAGGTGGAACTGGCGCAGTTTATCTAGAACCAGGTACACATGCTGGATATGGCTAGTTAAGTCAGTGGAATAAATTAGGACATCATCAATGTACACTATGACAAATTGGAGGAGGTACTCACGGAGGATCTCATTCATGAAGCCCTGGAAGAAGGAAGGGCGTTTAAAGCCCATAGGGCATAAGGTATTAGTGTGCCCTGTGGGTGTAAGCGAATCTGCGGTCTTCCCTCATCTCCTTGGTATGTCTTGGACTAATTTGTAAAGCTGCTTGCAGGTCCTAGAGAAGATGGTGGCTCCTCGGAGCTGTTCCAGGGCTGCAGGAACGAGTGGAAGGGGATACCGGAACTTCACTGTGATCCGGTTGAGGGCACGGTAATCTATGCAGGGACGTAAACCCCCGTCTTTCTTGGCCACGAAGAAGAACGGTGAGGCTACTGGAGATGTTGATGTAATGTATCCTTGCTTCAGAGCTTCATTGATGTACTCAGTCATTGCTTTCTGCTCGGGAAGGGAGAGTGGATAAATCTTACCATGAGGCAAAGGTTGATCTGGGATGAGGTCTATGGCGCAGTCCCAAGGTCGATGGGGTGGAAGTTGGGAGGCTCGTTTCGAGCAGAACACATTGGAATAAGTAGCATAGGTTGGAGGGATCGAGACTGGCTTATTCAAATCAGGGCTTTCAATGGAGGTTGCTTGTACAGAAATCCTTGTCAGTTGCTGGCGGGAAAGTGGAAGTTGAGGAAAGCAGGATGATTGGCATGCATCACCCCAGCACAAAACTTCACCGGTGTCCCAGGAAATAGAGGGTGCATGTTTGACTAGCCAGGGACGTCCCAGGATAACATCTGCAGTGGAATTTTCAAGGACAAAGAGGGTGATAACATCAGCTCGCACCTCGGCGGTGAGGTCTGAAAACATATCTGAGGGTCAGGGGTTTTGCCTACTATGACTGCTGTTGAATCAGAAGCTGGAACGGCAGAGTTGGCCGTAGATGAAGTTACCCAGCGATGAGGGCTGTGGCTGAATAGGTGGCCATGGAAACAGTAAAGGTTTTAAAGGTTTTAAAAAAGGAGGCATTTGAATAGCACTCACCTGAGGCCGTGGAGGGCGGTGTAGGGCAATGAGTGATGATGTGGCCAGAAGTACCACAATATAGGCAGAGGCCGAAGCTCATGCGATGACGTCGCTCTGCAAGGGTGAGCCGTGTGGAGTCAATCTGCCTGGGCTCCTCTTGATCTCCCCTGGTGTCTTCATAAGTCTGATAGGTACCTGCAGGGTGGTTGCGGAGCTCATGCATACAGTTCTCACGTCGGTAAGCCACTCTCGTGGCCAGCTGGATAAACCTCTCTAGGCCCAGGGCGTCATCATAGGTAGATAATTGGAGACGGAGACATGGTTCCAGTCCCTGGCGGAAAGCTGTAATCAGGGCTGGCTCATTCCAGCCACTGGCAACAGCAAGAATACGGAATCGCAGAGTGTATTCGCCAATGGGCATCTTGCGTTGTCGTAAGGCATATAGCTGTGCTTGCGTGGAGGTGTCGCCCTCAGGAAGACTGAAGACCTCTCTGAAGTGGGTCACAAAGTTTTTAACTGACTCGGTGAGGGTCCTCCCTGGATCCATCTGCTCTCAGCCCATGTTAGCGCACGTCCAGCGAGCAGGGAAATTATGTAGGCTATACGAGAGCGCTCGGTGGGGAAGCGATGGGGTTGCATCTCCAGCGTGAGCGAACATTGCAGAAGGAATCCCCTGCAGGCGTCTGGATCACCAGAGTATGGAGCTGGATTCATCACAGGACTATGTTGATCAGCCGGACGCACAGGCTGCACGGGAGGATGTTGCATCTCAGCAACGAAATCCTGGAAGTGGTCGCCGGGAAGTTGGTTTGTGGGCTCCATTGCCTGGTCTGGCCTTCTGTCACCGACACAGGCTCAGACAACAGAGAATCGGGTTAAATGGGTTTATTTCACAAACTGGGAGGGTTTAGTAAGTCCAATGGAAGGCAGGCAAAGGAGAAAACACTCAAGGGGAAAACACTACTGAAGCATTGGAGTTTCAAGTAGTGATGTGACATCTGAAGCGAGGCTCCGGAGCTTGTGTCGAGCAAAAAGGGGCGTTCCAGATGAAGCCCCGATTTGAGGCTTGGGTCGTTTCCCTGAAAATCACGTGACGATGACAAACGAGGCCTCGGTTTGTGTTGAATACGTCATTGCTTCATTCTGAGTATCGCTTCCGGATAAAAGTGGTTCGAAACCTCGCGCCTCTCGTGGGTTTTGCAGTAGGCGTTTGCATTGGTGTTGAAGTGTTGGTTGTACGTAGTAGTGAGTAGCGAGTTGTAGCGAGTTTGTAGTAGCATAGTTATCATTATATATCATAGCCTGTATTATATATTATATTACATTATACTTAGTTTAGTAGATTATTAGATTATTAGAGAAAAGTATACATAGTTCAGTAGATTATTAGTGTAAATTAGCCTATATCTAGTTCTAGTAGCTATATATATATATACATATATTGGTAGTAGTGTTATTATTGTATATATATATATATATATATATATATATTGCTATTATTATGGTAGATTATTAGTAGATTATTAGATTTTTAGAGTAAAGTATACATAGTTCAGTAGATTATTAGAGTAAATTAGCCTATATCTAGTTCTAGTATATATATATATATACATATATTGGTAGTAGTGTTATTATTGTATATATATATATTATTGCTATTATTATTATTACTAGCATTATTATTATTATAAGACTAGACTGTAGGGAAAGCCTTAGAGTGCAAACGTTAAAGGCAAACCTAGAGCCCTTACAATGGAGCCAGCAAGAAAGAGGAGAACTTCTCCTGTCTGGGAGCATTTTGAATTGATTGCTCATAACAAGGTTTGTATACATTTATATAATTTATTATCATAACATCACATAATCCTCACCATATCGCTGTATAATCACAATGTGTATTATCTGCATGTTGAAGGTGAAATGTTTGCTGTGCCATAAAGAGCTGACTTACAGCAACAACACCTCCTCAATGCTTAGGCATTATCGTGCAATGCATGAGGATGCCCAACCTGCTGCAAACAGACCAGCCACTAGTCAAAGTAATATTTAATCTTTATTTCATTATTTAAATAATGTGTTAGGCTCCTACAATACACCAGCATTGTACTGTGTTATAGATTACAGAAAGAAAATGGTGGATGAGGCTTTGGTCAACATGGTCATCAAAGACTCCCAACCCTTTTCTGTTGTGGATGACGTGGGGTTTAGGGAGCTTGTGCATGTGCTGGATCCATCCTATGTTCTCCCAACAAGAAAGGTATGTATGTGAATAGTTTATTGTTATAAAGTCAAAATGAATAGTAACAATTAATATTTTCGTTCTCAGGCTTTGAAGTCCATGGTTGACACCCGGTATGAGGAGGCTAAGGAGAAGGCCAAAGAAAAATTGGACAATGTTGTTGCTGTTAGCCTTATGTCCGACATGTGGACGTCCATCAACATGGAGGCTTACCTGGCTGTGACTTGTCATTTTATTGATGCCAATGACCCGCTTGGGACAATCTTGCTTGGGGTGCAACATTTCCCAAACACTCATACGGCAGACAACTTGGCTATTGCCCATACCATGGTCATGGAGGAGTGGGGCATAAAGGATAAGGTGAGGTGCCTTGTCACAGATGCTGCTGCCAATATGATTGCCTGTGTGAGGGCATTGAATATTAGGCATGCGATATGCATTGCACATGCATTGAATTTAATTGTCAAGAAGTCTTTCGATGATGTGCCAGGCTTAAATGAGCTTCGCACCAAATGTAGGAAGCTTGTAACCTACTTCAGGACCAGCACAACAGGAAAAGAAAGACTGGCCCGAGTGCAGGTGCAGATGGGGAGGCCTGCTCTGAAAATGATTATTGAGGTGGACACTCGATGGAACAGCACTTACAGCATGCTGGAAAGGCTCTATGACCTGAGAGAGCCAGTGTGGGCAGCTCTAGCCTCTTTGAGGACAGATGTAAGCCCTCCTTCTTCATTGGAGTATGAAACAATGAAAGATGCTCTCGACCTACTGGCCCCATTCCACCAGGCCACAGTAGAGCTTTCTGCAGAAAAAAGAGTGTCTGCTTCAAAGGTTATTCCCCTAATGAAGATGCTTAACCACACAGTAGCAAGAAAGTCCGAGGGCATAACATCAAATATGGCAAGGCAGCTGGCTGACAACCTTTTCCGTCGCGTCAGAGAGCATGCGTTATAAATGGAATCCATTAGTGTGATGACGATGCCTACATTGCTGGACCCTAGGTTCAAAAACTAGGGTTCCTAAGTCCAGGGAAGCTCCAAGAAGCCATTACAAGACTAAAGTCAGAATGTGCCAATGTTATCAGAAATTCTGAAACAACACCCCCAGCTCAAGTACCTGCCTCACAAGCTGGGCCATCTACAACCTGTGGTAAGTAGTCTATGTCTTATGTGAATTTTCACATTTGTAATGTCATGTAATGTGAACCATTGAGAAGTGAGTGTTTTCCCTTGTATAATTATAGGTGACCTTTGGCATCTACTGGACAGCACAGTGGATAACAGCAGACGGAGCTCCAGTGTGACTGCAGATGCTACAATTGAGGTGGACCGTTATTTGTCAGAGACAAATCTGGCAAGGACTGAGGATCCGCTGGGTTATTGGAACAAACAGAAGCTCCAACATCCCAATTTATATAAGCTGGCACTTACGTTCTTATGTTGTCCGGCATCATCGGTGCCCTGTGAAAGGGTGTTTTCTAAGGCTGGAGAGGTGGTTTCCAAAAAGAGAAACCGCCTCAATCCAAATACTGTCAAAAAACTTCTGTTTTTAAATAAAAATCAGTAAAAATGTTCCCATCCCTGTTGCAGTTTGCTGTTCCACACTCCCAGTTCCATAAGCACTACACAATTGCCCTCCCAGTTCCATAAGCACTACACAATTGCACTCCCAGTTCCATAAGCACTACACTATTGCACTCAGTCAGAACTGCACTCAGTGATTTCTTTACACTCATTTGGGGCATTCACTGTCATCACTAACCCAAAGAACTACTGAATAGTTGAACACAAAGTTATGTGTGAGTGAGTTGTGTGTGCATAGGTAAACACAAGCAGAGTAAAAAACTTTGTTTAATACACAGGCAATAGAAAAAGGGTGTGCCCACACCATGACAATTTGGTTGCTCAGGATGAATAGATTTGTGTGCGATACATTGCTTTGCACAGCAGGTGTCACTAGGGAGCACACTGTTTCATGAGGCTTCAGGTAAACGAACCTTTTCGTGAACCAATGGGCTGGAAAGCCTCAGTAGTTCAGGAAGCCTCATTTGGTCATCACTAGTTTCAAGGTACAGGAGGTGACCAACAGCGAAGAGTCCAAACAATACTCACAAAAGGCCCACAGGAATCAACAAGGTCTCAACAAAGTTTGCACGTAACACTCAAGTGAGCTTCCAGGTAGGAGTCTGAGTCTCTAGGGAAACCTTCTTCACGCCGAACAGGAATGAGGGGTTGCCAAAGATGAGGCCAGACAAAGACTGACGGGAGACTGGGGTTTAAGTAGGGAGTGAGGCTGATTGGGAACAGGTGCAGTCATTAGTAGACTGGGGAGTGTGAACGAGTGAGGGGAGCTTACCACATCGCCCTCCATTAGAAGTGCAATGAGCTGCATTGAGCATAATAAACTGCATTTAGAATTCCAAATCCATATTTCTAGATATTTTGGTAAAAGTAACTTAAAAGTAACACAATAGTAGTGTAATGTCTTACAATTGAGATACAGTAATATTATAATGTAACAAATTACTTTGAAATGACAGTAATGAGTAATACATAATACATTACGATTTTGAAGTAACTTGCCCAACACTGATGACAATCATCACTTTCTATGTGTGTGTATGTGTGTGTGTGGAGGGTCAATCAAATTCTATGATTGCCACTGATGTGAATGATCTCACAAATAACACAAACCAAATCAAATTTTAAAAAATCGCAAAAGTATCGAAATCGAAATTCTTCACTTAGTATTGGTATTGAAACAATAATGTTGGTATTGTGACAACAGGAGTTGAGGATGTGTCCCCACTAAAGCTGAGACCAAACCTACGCCCTTGCAGTGGTGTTCATACTGATGTGACCCTCCTCCATGGGATGACATAAAGAGTTTCCTTTTTGTCCGTAATTATCTTAATACCCAGTATAACTGACCTCAATCCCCAGTATAACAGGCTCAACATACTTGCCCTCCACCTTAAGCTTGTGTGTGTGGTGAGCATAATGACTGCCATGCATCACCCAGGTGGGTACTGGAAATTGGTTGTGGTGGTAAGGTTGAGGTGGGGGAGGTTTTTCAGTAACTACAGTAATGCTAGTATTTGATAGAAACCAACCAACTAGCCTGGCTAACATCATTGAGATGGGGTCTGGGAACTACACGTTCATTTTCTCGTATTTGAAACGTGATTTACGAATGCCCAGAGCGATTCGTAATTCGTGGGCATTACGAATGTCTATCAAATGCGTCTGTATAGCTCAACTGCTTCGGTGTATCATCATCATCATCGTCTTGCTGTCCCCTGTAGTAAAAATTATTTGTAAGAACATACTGTATACAAATGTCATTTTAACTGTCTCCCTCATATTTGCATTAACTGCTGTGAAGACCCGCCTCGACCATTTGCAAATCAAGTCTTTTGCCATGTACAACGGCCCAGCTTTTGTCTTATGCCAGACTTCACCATAGGTGGTCACCGCCAATTAAAGCATATGTCGAGTGTGTCTGAACTTTCCACTGGCACAGACAAAGACCCTGCTAACT
This sequence comes from Alosa alosa, assembly GCF_017589495.1. Taxonomy (NCBI): domain Eukaryota; kingdom Metazoa; phylum Chordata; class Actinopteri; order Clupeiformes; family Clupeidae; genus Alosa; species Alosa alosa. The sequence goes on along the minus strand of NC_063208.1, from coordinate 23,625,787 downwards.
GAATATAAGGCTGTGAGGAACTACAATCGGGAGGTGATTTGAGGCAACTTGTTTCATGTTTCTCCTCCGAGCCGGCTTGTAATAAACCTGGGAACGTTTCCCTTTCTTAACACGTCATTTGTAATTTTCACCACACCCCCATCCGTTCTGTGATTGGTTCCTTCGTTGAGGTGAAAACGAGGTCCATGGAATCCAGGCTGCCTAGCAGCCTGAATAAAATTGCGCGCAAGGCAATTGGGAAAACCCAGGCTAGGAACCAACAGCAATGCACAGAATATCTAGATAGATAGATAGATACTTTATTGATCCCCAGGGGAAATTCAAGGTCTCAGTAGCATACAGACAACACACACACATTCACTAAATTGTGTAGTGCTTATGGAACTGGGAGGGCAATTGTGTAGTGCTTATGGAACTGGGAGTGTGGAACAGCAAACTGCAACAGGGATGGGACATTTTTTACTGATTTTTATTTAACTAACGAAAAAGTAATTAAAAGTATATAATATAAAAACACAACTAAGCAATAAGGACAGTAGAAGATAAAGAATATACTAAATATACTAAAATACAAATTATACTAACTAACACTTAATCTAAATGGTTGTTGTGGGGAGCTACTATTATTTTGCCCAGCTTCTGTTTTAAAAGCAAAGCCATGTTATTAATGAATTCATCACCATGTGTCTCCTTTTTAATCACTCTCCTTTTTCATATTTTCCTGCATTCTCTTCGCATCTTCCCAGTGTGTGCATGTGTGTGTGTGTGTGTATGTGTATGTGATTGGTATATGTAGCAATGGAGCCAGAGCCACTATGGCAGCAGCAGCAGCATTGACGTGCGTCGGGACAGGAGTTAATGGTTCTGCCTCGGTGACACAGGCGGCTAGTTTTTGAAGGGGCTGCGGCGGCTCATCTGTTTTGATTGGCTTTTCGTGTTGGTGCCGCTTTCACTTATGCCAGGGGGCTGTTTTCATGCTGTAAAACAGATAATTTACTCCCTCAACCCTAAACAACACCCCCCCCCCACCAACCCACCTCTCCACCACCGAGTTCGCTGGCCTGAAAGAGGTAATAAGGTGCCTGCGGAGGGCACAGAGAGGGGCATGGATCAGCGCCCACGCCACACAGAGGGTGGCACTGTGAAACTGCAGCATAATGGGTTGTGGGGAAACACCTGTGGGTGTCTGCAACTCTCTATTTTTTATTTTTTTCACTCTGGTCTTGCCTCTTGTGTGCCAATTACGGTCCAGATAATTCAGTGGAAATATCTGAGCTGGAAGTATAGACTACAGTCAACAGCAGAGCTGAAGCCATTAACAAAGCTGGGAAAGTTCATGTTTCTGCATTACCCGCTTCAATACGGATGTGATTAAAACCAGAACAAGCAGAGGCAGTTTGTGCTCAAAGTTTAAACATCGTAGTCTTCTCTCTTGGCCACAGTGTCCTCGTTTTGAAACTAGCTGCCGTTAATTCCTGAAGCATCTCGGAGAAAATGTCTAGAAATCACTCCAAAAGCCCACTGATGCAAAACTGAGTGGAACGTTGTTGTGCAAATGAGGGGTGAATGTGTCATGCAGTTGGCCTCCTTATTAAAGGTCCAGTATGTAGGAAATAATGGAAAATAAACTGTAACCATTCCAAAAATGGTCACCATATGTTGTCAGAGAGTAAGGAAACACGATTAATTGAAGTAATGGCTTATTTGACAACATTACTCTAACCCGTAAAACCCATAAAACCCATGAAAAAAATGAGTTACGGGCGGAATCTCTTGGAATTTTTCGTTTATGTTTTGAGCGATTAATTCTAGAATAAGCGTATTAATAATGGGCCAGCGCGTCCTCCTATTTGGGTTGCCAAAAGCAAAGGCCAACTGTCAACAGCTGTCAGTTGTAGGTCATGAACAGCCTACGAGAGGCAGGCAAATTTCCAAAATTAAAACAAGAAACAAATTAAGTGGACATCGGAGGAGCTTCCTGAGATGGTGACGTCTTAGTCAAACGAAGAATATCAAGTCTGACGCAGAGCTGGCCATATTTCTCCACAACAGGTAGCCTAGGCTAAACTTCATCTGCATCGCTAACTTCAGCTAAATATGTTACGTTGGGTAGAGAGGTATGTTTTGTTTTCACTGTTTCCATAATGTGTAGCTAGGTCATGGTTGAAGAAACGTTAAAGCAGCTGCAGGTCAACGAACGTTAGCTAAGTCTTCATTACATCTGGCAACCCAGAAGAGGCTCGCGTCTGGTAGTCTTGAGAACGTTCACCAGTGTTTTGATTTTGGCCTACAGAACGTTCGGTAACAATTCTACAAATCGCACCTTTAAGGTTTTGCACCTCCGTTCTAATGTTACGTCACCGTTTGTTTACAACTAGAGTGGTAGGCAAGAATGGTAAGCAAGGCACTGCAGAGTAGTAGGCAAGCCTACAACAGTCGGGTTGCATACAGGCTACACATAGTTACAAATAGCTTCCAAATTGAAATTTTAATATCAAATATTGACCGGGATGCCGACCACTTGTGTAGGCCGTAACAGTTGGTTTTACAATAAGAAGCAAAAGGCTGACGACGACCGTTTAGCCTACCTATCCTCATGGTTGTGGAGGGATGATCGTTAGCAGCTGTGAAGTCTTTTATTCTCAAGATGGCCTAATGGTGTAGGCTACTGTCTACGAAGACGTAGGCTAAAATACAACTATCTACAGTCATCCAAAAATGAATGGCAAGAGATAGGGCTATGAAGGGAAAAAGTGCAGCATTTTAAACATGGCAAGTATATGTTTACCGGAACATGTTTTGTCTCGTTAAATTCGTGCTTGTGGACATCAATCACCTATCTCCTGTCCTTCTATTTCAAGTTATCATGAGTGCCATTTGATTATATAATCACAACAAATGCTAATACATGAAAACAGAATAGACTTATGTGCTATAGCCTACAGGGGCCTGTAGCCTACTACGAAGCGGGGTTAAGCTACTGGCTTATCTGGGTAATTTCGAGAGAGTAACTTGATCACGTGTGGCCCGATTAACCCATTACTCTAAAAGGTGGATAGGTTTTAACGAGGGTATGCTGCCATGGCAATTTCGCTGCATCTCAAACCTGCTCGAGCAGGTTATGTTCTTAGTTAACCCGAGGGTTTCATTAACCACACCATTTATAAGTACCACCCCTCCACTAACAATTTCTCGAGACATGTCGGTATTGCCTGGATGATCCATACGACATTGGGCGCTAAATCGTGAGGACTCTCTTCGCCCAGGGGCGAGGGGTTTTAGAGACCGCCAGAAAATATATATAGCCTACCGGACGATATTCTCTATGAAGATAGATTGTCAGCGAGGGGAATTCGTTATCTTTATCAGATGATCTAGGAAGACGTCTCATAGCAGTGCCCGTACGTGGACATTCATGTATTCCATCTGTGATGCTGAACATCTGAGCAAGAATACTGCATGTCCGAAAATACATCGGACATAGGCCTACAGTATGCTGAACATCTGAGCAAGAATAACCTAAAATAAATCGGACATTTTAACAAACTTATTGAATTGAATGTCATATTACTGTACCCTGCACATAAAGGCATTTCCACAGCACCAGAATCCGACCGAATGCCTCCCTCAACCCCCTCCATAATCGGCCTTCCACTATTATTTGCGATGGCCAACTCCTCTGCTACTGTAAAACACTCTGGTGCCTTTCCTCCTACAGTAGTGTTCAAAGACACCTTTTTCTTGTTGGCTGTAAAACAGAGGCCAAGTGAAGGCTATAAATGAGCCTACATGTTTTCATAATTAAGAAATATTAATGCAAGCTACTATATAAACCTACTATTCTGAATAATGTTTTTGTGTTTCATTTTCACCTGCTGCCACGTGCGTTTGGCAATGGTGTTGCATCTGACATGTTCACAGGATTAGGCATACACTAAATCAGTCAATGGGGGCTACTTAAACATTCAATTATCCTTATTACTGTAATCTATATGCCCCACTTCAGAATTGGGTTGCATCTGTAGGCCTTTCTATGAACTCAAAATAGGCTATTTAATTATTTCAACTCATTTCAGACATTCCATTTAAGCTAATCCTCCGTAACACATATTTGAAGAACATGTGGGAATAAAACTTTACTTTTAGGCATTTAGGCTACCCGATCTGTCGTTGCCAACAGCCTTGCTTTATTCACTGCCGAAGTATTTGATTTTTTGTAGGTAGAGTGGGTTTAATTCCTCATAACTTTGTATAACTAGATGTACCTTAGAAGCGGTACAAAATATGACTGCTGCCCAGTCCAGCACATTTTTCCACAAAAGAAATCAAGCTGAAAGGCCTATATGATTCTAACTGTCTCACTAAATTGCAGAATTGCACACTCAATTCTCACTGGTATCTGCTAGACAACAAAATTACCAAAACATGATTAGTTCATAGATTTCACATGTAAAATTCATTTTATACAACCCCACCTCCATCTTGCCTGTTCATAATTCTGAGAAATTCTTGTGTTGTTATGGGTGTGTGTGTGTGTGTGTGTGTGTGTGTGTGTGTGTGTGTGTGTGTGTGTGTGTGTGTGCGTGCTTGCTTGTGTGTGTGCCTGCATTATGTGCCTGTGCATGCAAGCGTGCATATGTCTACTGTGTGAGTATGTGTCATACACATTATGATTACTGTGAATGTATGTGTGTGTGTGTGTGTATTTGTTTGTGCACATGTGTGCACATGAAATGGGTTAATATGACCCCTGGAGGCAAACATAAAGGAAAAAATGGTCATCCCTAGGCCCTACAGTTCTCAAGATATTCACAGAGAACTGTGTCTGCCCTACCCTCCTTTCAGGGGTCCAGTCCAGTCGGGGGCTGCAGATCAAAACGAAAAATAGCCGGTTCCATGCTATCCATGTGGGGGTACATGCCCACCAAGTTTTGTGTACCCCGGTCTTTCAGTGTCAGGGAATCCTTGTTGGTGTGTCAGCGTCACTAAATGTACACATAAATTATTTTATTGTAAGGCCCCCATGAACGAAAGTGCACAAAACTTGGCATGCATTAGGAGGGTGTCATAATGATCCTACACTTTTAATTTAGTGCAGTTTTGATCTTGTCAGCCAGAGATATTGTGATGAAAACACCCAATTTTTTGCTTTTGAATTTTTAACTAGGTGGCGCTATACATGAAATAAGTGGTAATGGGATGGGTTGACACGAAGACGATAGACTTTCTTAGAAGCTGTGAAATTTGGCCAGAAAGGAACGTCTTTCCTCTGAAAGTTGACACAAAATCAAACAATATTTGATCATTCAACTTCAACTGAACAGCGACAGTTTTGGTAGGCATGTAGACTCAGCAGACGTTAAACGGTAGCCTACAGTTATAGCCAGCGTCAGTCAGCATCATGTAACATTAATGGCGTTAAAGTCATGAATGTTGAGCCGGGGTTAAGTGAATGTTGCCGGGGCAGCGCAAGTCACCACTTTCAATGATGACGCGATCACCTTATTTTACGGATGAGGAATGCACAATTATTATGACCGCCAAGAGCTAAGCGGGCGGGTCATAGGTTTAGATCAGATTGTTTTTTTTTTTCGCATGCCCAAATTTCCGTCCAATGATTCCCGGGACACTGAAAGACCGGGGTACATCAAACCTGTGGGCATGTAACCCCACATGGATAGCATGGAACCATCGTTTTTGTTTTGATCTGTAGCCCCCGCTGGACTGGACCCCGAAGGAGGGGTAGGGCAGACACAGTTTCTGTGAATATCTCGGTAAAACCGTGAGGGTTTAGGAGGACCATTTTTTTTTGTATGTTGATCTCAAGGGGCCATGTCAACCCATTCCATAACCACTCATTTCATGTATAGCGCCACCTAGTTAAACACAAAAAAGTAAAAATGAGGTGTTGTAAGGTATCTGTGACCTAACATAGTCAAAACTGTGTGGTGTGGGATCATTATAACACCCTCTGTATGCACGCCAAGTTTTGTGGAATTCCGTTCATGGGGGGCCACACAATAAATTAATTTATGTTACTATACACCAACTGGCCTGTAGGTGGCCGGAGACAGTTTTCTGTGAATATCTTGAGAACCGTAGGGCCTAGGAGGTCCACCTTTTTTATGTATGTTGGTCTTAAGCCAACCGAGTTTGAACAGAGAAAAAAAGTTAGGCTATTAGGCTACATGCAGGTTCTCCCATAACGTTATCGATACAGATCAATGCACCAAATCAGGGCGATTTTTAGCGAAATAATGTTCCTGTGACAGGCTATCAAATATTGACCAATGGGATAACGTTTCATCATCACCTTTATTGATGCCTGAAATGTTGACATTGCTGAAATACAGAGATGTAGCCTACTGAGAAGCAGCTGCAGACAACGATGTTCAATGGGTTCAACTTGTCCCTTGCCAGGTGGATGTAAACAAAGCTATAGAACCTAGAATATGTCACATGAAAAACGTTAATAGAATGTTGCCCTTGAGGTGGCAAAGTCTGAACTCTGAGCACCGATAACACAGACATCTCCTCACAGACATGGCAGAGGCTTGATAAGAGGCAGCAGTGAGATGCGCTAGAATCTCACAGGGGAATACACCACTGCATACCTGTCTCTCAAACGCTCCATCGCACTGATGTGACCAGGGCAAAACTTGGCTACATAAACACACAAACACACACAAATAAATGTTTTATTAACAGTGGAAAAGAAGGTAGTGATTGATGTTGATAGAGCTGACTGAGAGGCTATAATAAAAGAGGCAGTATTACATTATCTAATGTTAGTCATTTATGAGAACTGAGGCAACTCTGTACAGTATAGTTTAAGGGAGGAAAAAATGTATTACCACTATTTTTCTCTTCACTTTCTTTTTGTCGCTCTCTTTCTTTCATACCCCCTTCCCACACATGCACGCCCATGAGCAGCACATCATCTCCAGCTCTCCCACCCACCACGACCCACAGGCAGTGTGGCAGAGACAGGCCCCAGCACAAATTGCACAGTATATGCTGACAAATCACAGGATCACAGGATGAAAGACCACCGGGAGAGAGATTTCTAAGTGTTATTCTAGCTCTCTCATCTCTTCTCTTAATCATCTTCCTGGATGTAGGCATTAATGTTCCCATGATACTGCCTGCTAACTATGATGTGATAGAAGGATTTTACAGGATAACAGCGAAATTAGGATCCCTGATGTTTAATGTGTAAAACATTAGTAGTGAAAGCTGTTAAAATCTAAATGCAACTCTGCCTAATTTTTCTTTTCTGCATATGGAAATATATGACAAGTGTTATGTAACAAGGTAAAGCAACAGTGTAAGTACCAGCAGTTAGAGTAATGACAATGGTGTATACATTACCTTGTGGCGGTATTTTCAAGGGCCATGGAATACAATTGTGATAACCATGCTCCATCTTCCTTTATGATTATGAGATGATATATATACCGGTATATATATATATAATGTTGCCCTTGATATATATACATGCATAGCTTAAGTTCCCAGCCGAAGTCAGACTTTAAGAAACATCAGTTCAGCATGTACTTCATACCAATTCTTACCATTAGTGTAGCGCAGAGTAGATGGTCTGAATTTGATCAGGGAGTAAATGGCAAGGGCAAGTGAGGTCTCCAGTGAGCAACAGAACAAAGAGAAGCAGTTGGACTGCAGAAATTTCATGGGAAGCCATAGCAGTGTTTCAAGGGCAACCTGGAAGGCTTGTGTGTTTTTTTTGCTGAAAGAAACACTCCAGAGCTTTGGAGTTGGCCGATGTAAAAATAGGCTGTAAATTGTCAGGCTTGGTTTCATTGAGTGCCTTCACTGGTTGTGCAATCTCCATCTCCTATAATGCTTAATCCCATGCAAGGACCCATGCCAGACTTCTTTGTCTCTCTTTCAGAAACCCCCCTCTGCTTAAAATGAATAGACGTCGCCTGTGCTATGGAGCCCACAGACAGAGAGGGTGGCTCGTGTGTGTGTGTGTGTGTGTGTTTTTGTGTGAGTGTGCGTCTCTATGTGTGTGTGGATGTGTGCCTGTATGTGTGTGTGGGAGTAGGGTGCTGGGAAATTAAGCTTTATCTTCTGTCTGAAGAAATCTGCTTTGTCAAAATGCATTAGTTTGTCGAGTGGGGATGTAGGTGGCACAAATGGCAGTGCTCGTTATCGGCGACAAGGCAAGTAAATAACGTGCCGCCTTGCCACAAATCTACTGGGTGTTCTGGTCTCGCATGGAGGGACACAAAACAGGACAGCAAAGGAAACCTTTACTGATCTCTTCATTAAATATGCCACCACAGGGTGATGTGGCAAATTTACATGCAGCATAGCAACATGGGCTTGGGACCTTTGTTCTTTAATAACTGAAGGACCTGAGTTATTCTGTATTGTCGAGGTATTGTAATGAAATGAAGGAATGTTAACAACTGACGACACAGGACAAGTATATCAATTTAGGATTCTGACGTTTTGTTAATGGAACATATCAAAGACGTCTTTGATCTCCAATTGTATTTTTTTTGTGTTACTCACATATAAAGATGTTTAACATTTCAAGGCAAATCAGCTCAGGAATGATCTCATTAGGAACTGCACGATATGCCATCTGCAATACTTCTTCTAACAGTGTATTCCTTCCCAATGAACACAATCATGAGGACCTTTCAATCTTGTCCTCAAGTGTTTCATTTTAACACCCTCTAGGACTAATGAGAGGTCACAAGAACTAATCCAAGGACACGTTAGATCACTGCAAGCATCCTGGGGAAGCATCCTGGGGATGGACTAATGCTAGTTAAAAGGTCATCTCTCTGGATCAAGATGTAAAACACGTTAATCACTAAAGACTATGGTCAAGGATATGGAACATTCTATTTACCGCTTCACTAATCAATGTTGGATTTTTTTCACACTGTTTGTTCTATGCTGTGTTCAGTCAATTCATCACAGTTCACCATATTGTTCAAATGTCAAACCACTGACTACTTCATACATAAGGGCATACACACAAACACACACCCACACACACACACACAGTATTGGCAAAGTGAGCAATTTTCTTCTTGTTTTTCATTTTCAAAATGCCTCTCTCGACCACACTTTGACTGAAATGCATTCTGATGCCACTAGAGCTTATATGGCTCTACCCCATCCCCTCGCTTGATTGTGTGTGTGTGTGTGTGTGTGTATGTATGTGTGTGCGTGTGCGCATGTGTGTGTGTGTGCGCGCGTGTGTGTACGTACATGTGTGTGTGTGCATGTGTGTGCGTGTGTGTGAATGTGTGTGCATGTGTGTGTGCAGCTCAGCTCTGTACTGCCTGCGTTTTCAACAGAAGTGAGCTGCTGTCTCTCTGCAGGGTCTTGACACTGACTCTGGATGAAGCCCCCTCTCTCCACTTCACATATGGCCTTTTATTTGATGTGGCAGCCAATCTTTTGGCTCCGACCAGCCATTCAAGGTTGTGCACAGCGTCTGAAAACCAGCAGCGATCGGCGAGGGCGGTCTGATCCGCCATTGCTTTGGTGTTTAGATGATTTAATGGAGCACCGTTATCTTTTAACAAAAAAAACTTGCTCTGCTGTGATCTTTGTGTACATGGCATTGGGCATTAGAACCACAATTTGTTATCACACAGCCGGTAAAAAAGATTTAATGTTTGTATCCACACATATAACATCTAAGGTTTTAATGCCTCAGTGAAAACAGTGCTCCTATCTTTCCTTGACCTTGAGTAAGTATTGTTATTGTTTATAGATATTTACAGTATAGGTGGATTTGGATGTAGAATCAGGGAGTTTGATTATTAGCAACAATGTAAAATAATGAGACATTTAATTAAATGAAAATGTACAGAAATACAATAATATAATCTATACAGAAGCACATTCACTTCAACTACAGCAAGCAGATTTTCTTGAGAGAGCCAAGCAACATGAATTGTAGCAGAATCACAAAACATACAGTACCTCTCACTTTGACCTTAAGACACCAGAGGTCAACATAATTTCAGTGCAACAAGTAATCCAAGCCTTACAATCCTAATGGCCATATTTGTTAACAGCTATGTGTCATTTGGTCATCTTTGTCATTATTCTGACCATTCTTATGAGCTTTGCCATCTATTATCCTGTTCATATTGTTATTGTAACATGTTTTAGGATTTAGGACCACTTTCCGAATAAGGTCACAGTGTTACAACAGAGGAAACTCTCGATGCATGCCAGGACTGTGACAACCACCATAAAGACAAAAAAAGCAGAAATGTCCAATAGCTTTCACTTGACTTCATTTGGTCCATCTTTTTAACAGAGGCCTCGCTCAAAGACTTACCATTTACCCCCCAACTCTCTCTCTCTCCCAAAGATAAAAAGAAAAACAAAAAAACACCCAAGTGTGGTTTCACCTGTGATGAATGAGCAGTATTTGGGGAACTGACAAATGGGGGTGCTCTGAAAAACCTCACTGACAACTCCATCAGCCCCGACGATTACATCAGCATCCATCCAGCTTGTGGCAATTACACTATCACTCATCTCCCTAAAGCAATTACATTACAGCTCATCAGGGCCAATGGCAACGGTCCCCCCTCGCACTTGTGGCTCCAGCATCTGCAGCCGTCGTCACGGAAACTGCTGCCATGGCAACTGTCCCATGCATGTGTGTGTGTGTGTGTTGTGGCGGAATAAGGGTTGGGTTGAGTGGGGGGTGGGATGGGTGGTTAGTAGATTGGAGTTGAGATTCTATGACCCACAGACAACACTAATGATAGCCTGGGACCAGGCAGTCCCTGTCCGGATGGAACTCACAGAAGGATAAATGACGTGTTAATTAGGGTTGTGTTGAGTGTGGTTTGTGTGTGTGTGTGTGTGTGTGTATGTGTGTGTCTGTGTGTGTTTGTGTGAAAAGATATGGGCAATACACAAAAAATAAGAAGTGCAGATAAGAACTTTCACTTATTTAGACAAAAATATCTACTTCTTGAAAGCCTTGTGTGTACTGCAACATCAAGCCAGCCCCCGGTTTGGGAAGTGACATTGAAGTCAGCGCTGAATAGCCTGACTATACAGTGCAAATGCTTATAAGGCCGGCTCCCTCTGGCTCCTTTGTGCTTGTTTGGTTAGCCTCGTCTTTCAGAGAATGGCAGGTTGTCTGAAAAGCACTAACCCCCTGTGTCCTTGCTCAGACTGGTCAAAGGCTCCAAGTGAAACAGCATAAATCAGCATCACTGACATATCTTGGTTCATGTCGGTTTTTGAACAGTTCTAATGTCATTAGAGAGATCTTGGCTAGATCTGTTCGTAGAGACCTCAACCATTACTCTAGGTCTAGGACTTACAGGAACACTACTCGTGTCGGGGAGTGAGGTTTACTAACGTTCCACATGCACAGCTATGCTAGCTGGCGTCCGTTACACATTGACATTGACAAGCATTAAAAAAGAATAAAATAACTAAATACACTAAAGTACATACTGTATTTCATGATACAATCTTTAACAATGTTTTATTTGGGTAAATGTGTAGCCTGTGTAGCAGTTAATAAACTGTGGAAAAAATAAATATGGGAGCTGCACATGTGACCAACTAGGTCTGAGAAGAGGGGGGATGGAGGAAGGTCTGGGGGTAGGAGCATTAGAAAGATAGAGGGAATGGAGCTCATTATGTGTGTCTGTGTGAGAGAGAGAGAGAGAGAGAGAGAATGGGTGCACGTATGCAACCAAAACCAATTTTGTAAGAAGTATTTATCCTGGGGATAGTATGTTGTGTTTTAAAGGTACACTATGCAAGATTTTCACCTTTACGAAGCCAATTTGAAGGTAAACGAACTTGTAATAGGCGAATCGTTCACCTAGCATAGCTATACATTATAGACATAGCGAGTCCCAACTGAGAAAACCAGCCATGCAACTTCCAAGAACGGCGACCCGCCAAATCTCGCGAGAACCGTGCAATATTACCTTGTCAGTAGATATACTGTAGCTGTTTGGAGATAGTTTTTGCCTGTTGTTAATCCTTCACCTCCACAACAAAAGCATTTACAGTACATTGTGTACATTGGGGATAAGTCGTGAGAAGTTTGCTATTTACAATATCAGCGCATATAAATACATCGCGACTCTAGAGGGAGCTCTACAGTCACCAAAAATACCTAAACCTGCATAGTGTACCTTTAATGAACTCTGTTTTACTGAATTGTGTCTATAGTGTGTATATTGTATGTATTGTCTATTTTATTAGTGAGACGAAGACAATGTCTGACATGACAAAATAGTCATTCTATTCTATTCTTTAAATACTACACTGTTGTTTTATGTTTAAGTTTGTCACTAGGTTCATTGGGAGTTAGGAATCTTTCCGTTATTGTCATGTGTACAACTTCTGGTTTAGAACTCATTGAATGGTGCTACAGGGAGCCTTTGGACTCTAGGAAGATGTGCCTGCTACTGACCCACTTAGGTAATTTTGTGGGTTTGAGAGTCAATCCCCATGCCAGTTTGCCCATGTGTTCAAAAGTGGATGGTTAAAGGGGTGAACGCTGAACACTAAGTGAGCCAGTATTAGCTTCCCAGGAATTAAATTTAACACCACTACTTAAAGTCACTGGACCTACTTTGGACCAGTGAGACTTTCTGGGTTATTGGAAAATTAGGGCATGAGGAACGGAATGTTGTGGGGAGCTGATAGGAAAAGCCATTGCAGGTGAAACTGACAAAATATATAAATATTGCTCCTCTGATATGATGGAATAAATGGCATGGATTGTCATAAAACAAAATGATGGTGTTATGCTCATGCTAAGAAAGATTATTTACTCCCCATGTGGTCTTTCCAGCATATACATGTAGTGTCATATATCTGTTTTCTTTGCTGTTATTATCCATTTAGTCTTTCTTCCATCCATGTTTCTTACCCTCTCCTAGCCTGGCTGAACCTGAATTTGAATTTGCTCTTCAGGTCAGTCTGGGAAAGATCCCATTGATGTATGTCTCTTTCCTTGGCTAGCTTCAGGCAGATGATTCTTCCTTCCATCTGCACTGGGTTTTAACTCAGGTTTTCAACCACTAAAAAGTTTTAACCACACATTTTCAACCACTAAAGGAATTGTTCCCTTCCATTGTGTCTCTCTGGCTCTGTAAAGTTCCCTGAGACAATGTTCACTGCTAATACTGACATGTAAAAAAAATGCAACTACATTAAAGACCACCTCCGGTGAAAATCTAGTTTTTATTAATAGGCCATGAGGGTTTTTCAAAAATGACTAAAGAAAGAAGAAAAGATGACAGATTTATTGACAGACAGATTTATTTAGATGAGAGATTAATGTTAATGTATTAAATGTTTTATTTGAAATGCTAACAAGTCTTAAAGTAAAAAAAAACACACACTTGGGAGAATTCATTGTATTGCTTTAAATATTGCCGAATGTAATGTGAATATGAAAACATAGGCAAACATAAAATATGAAAACGTAAATTGAACATGCACATATGTGCTAGGGCTCAAAACTGAAATTATAATAAATAAATAAATAAATATTTGATGTATCATGTTGTGTGACAGAGCTGGGATGTTTAGGTCAGATCTATTAGTGTCTAAACAGTCTGTATGTCAAAAGGTTATCTTATACACACGACTGAAGTTCAGCTCACATCCAGGGTAGAGAGGGCACTAAAATGTACATCATCACAAATGTACATTAACCACATGAAGTAACACCGTAAGACAAGTGACAAAAGTCACACCAAAAGACAACCATGACAATAGGCCTGCATGTGCAAACATTAGCCCAGATCAGTCATCCAGATGAGAGGCCCAGAACAATGAGACCCGATCATACTGGGCCTCCATTCGTTGACAACTAGTTTCACAGGGTCACAGCAAATACTCTGAGTTTGTACCAATACATTGCTGTCACACATTCAGTCAGTAAGGAAAGATTGTTCAGTCAGTAAGGAAAAACACTGTTCATTCTTCCTATGTTATATAGAAAGTTAGTTCTTAGTATAGCCCTATTAAATTTTGAAACCCTCACATTATGTGGATAGTATGGAATGTAAATGATGAAGTATAGCAATCTATCCAGTTCTATCCAGAACATTTGTAATTGCCAAATATATGATAGAACAATATGTACAACCAAAAGTCATTAAATCAAGCAGACACACATTTTAGTTGATAAATTCTTACTGTAGGTTGTCAAATCAGTGCCCTTCCTATGGTTCTGAATTTAAAGGCACCTTCTTTCCCATGAAGGTAAGGAACAGTTCAAGACAGACCCACAAATACATTATCGCCCCCTAGCAGACAGCAGTGGAAGCAACCAAACTCTCAGCGTCAGAGCTCTCTCTTGACAGACTGTTTATATTAGCACATATGATCATTTCATGAGAAAAACAAGACGGAAGATGGAAATTCCACAACTGTCATGTATGTACTGTAGCTCTGAACCCAACAGGTCCAACAACTAAAAGACCACCCCCCAAGCATACTTCAGAGTTCCTTTCCGTCTTGTCAACACAGGTAGAGCCTACTGTAGCAAACATCCCATAATATTTCTCATACACAGCACAAGCTGGTGATATGTGTGGAGGATAGCTCTCCGACTACTGCTGGTTAATGACACAGACACTTCAGCTGCATAAATCAAATGAGCTCAATATCCCTAATGCATGATCTCTTATGAATCCCCACCCCCAACAGAAATTAAAAACTTGTCATTAGCCAACATGAAAAAATGTCATTAGCCGACATGGGGTAACGGTAGGATTAATATGTTCACATCCTGAATATCCGGCTATTGTCTCATTTTGGTGAATTCCAGGAGGTGAAAATTCTCATTTGTAGCTGAAATGAAATGAGAAGTGTCGGTTGGGAGTGGAGAGTAGCAGGGTTAGGACCCAGACAAAAGCCATGTGGGGTAATGGGGTAGCATCATAGAAATGACACAGCTATTATCCTGCAGATTTAGCCTGGCTAACGCCAGACCTCATCTCACTGAGATGGGGTCTGGGAACTACACATTCATTTTCTCGTATTTGAGACGTGGCTTACGAATGCCCAGAGCCGTTTATTGGGTGCTACGAATGTCTATCAAATGCGTCTGTACAGTACGTAGCTCATAACTGCTTCGGTGTGTCATCATCGTTTTGCTGTCCCCCCTTCGTTCTGTGATTGGTTCGTTCTTTGAGGTGAAAATTTGGTCCATGGATTCCAGGCTGCCTAGCAGCACGAATAAAATTGCGCGTGTATGGCAGCGCTACTGCGGATTATCAGATACTGCACGTATTGAGCTGAAATGTGAGACTATAGTATCTTGTGAGACTATAGTATCTTGTGTAATCCCGCTGGATTTTCTTGTGAAAATTGAAAAAAATGTTTTGCATATTTTGCTAGTATAGCGTCTAAGGAACAAGATTCAAAGGAAGACGATCCATTTTCACACTTAGATGACATCATCATTTATATAAAGACTGGGACTTCTATCAATCGGGGGTCAAATGTGAGAAAATGCTGGTAAAGAGGGTATTTTGCCTAATTTTTGGGTGCTGATTCTGAATATCATATTTACTTAGCTGTTTGTTAAGTTAAGGCAACATAGAACAGGTGAATAGGGCAAAAATTAACTCCTTGATATTCTTATGAAACTTCACTAGTTGATTATTCATGTTGAGACAATACTTTTTTGCATTACAAGTTTTCTGAAAATGTATGTTTATGGATGTAATTCAACAATGTCTCATTAATTATGCACTAATTATGCCCAGTTACAGACATCTGAACACTGGATACCCACAATTTGTCTGGCCCACCTCTGGGCCACTGCCTTGTCTCTTTGTAACGTCTGTGTCTTTTGGACTGAGTGCTAGCCTCCCAGAATGCAATGTGTGTGAATGCTGGTTTGTGTAATGTCGGTGTTACATGGCAACTGTCTCCCGTGTTAACTGGCTGCGTTGATGACGTTTCATGATTGATGACGAGTCTTTGACAGATGTGGCCGCTTGCAGATTTGTCACTTTCTGGTAGAGACGCACACAAATATGCATGACATGTTTAAAAGTCAAAATTGTATGTAGTACTACATGCACTGGACCATGAATATGCCACCCAAAAAACAAACACCTAAATAGCATAAATTAACTTCACGTGGGTATCGAACCACGAATAAATTGACCTGTTTGCTTGGTAATCAGACGTCTATCAACTTGCGCCACGAGCCAGCTGACGGCACTCACAGAAATTGACTTCAGTTGTATGATTAAAAGAAGTCAGCTAACGTTATGATAATTGTAACAAGTTAACATAGCTGTTCATGTTATTTGGCTACCATGTTATCATGCTACCGTTGCCCAAGCCATTTAGTAGGCCTTCAAAGTATCATGGTTAAGTTTTACAAACGTTTCATTGAGGTTAGGCTGTGGCCGCCCCTACCTGAAGTGTCTGTAGAGCAAATAAATCAGCAAATAAATCAAATAAAAATGTGTATCCTTGTGTTGTGTATCCTTTTGTCCAGCCTATTCTTTTAAGAATTCAGTTCATGAAACACAGGCATTGACATTGAAACCCACACTGCAATGGGCAGAAGTCTATAACGTGTCCATATTTTACTCAAAATTTGCGCACAGGGAGAGTCAAAACTCTTAAGCTTATAGGCTATTAACGTTAATGTTGCTGACATGTAAACATGGGTTTGATATTTTATTGATATTTTATTTCCCAATTCTCACGTTCATGCTTCTCTTGTGGTGCAACAGGTTAATGCTTATAGCCTATTACTTTTTCACGCAGTCGACATGTGTTCAATCCTCCCCATTACACGTTTTTTTATTATTATTTATTTATTTTTAGACCAGCAACGCTTCCTCAATTTAGGCTACAGATACTATGTGGCCACAGAGAGCCTGACCAGCAGTCAGTGAAATGTTTGAAAACTTAACCATGATACTTTGAAGACCTACTGGCTTGGGCAACTGCTGTAGCAAGACAACACCATCAGCCATGCATGTTAACTTGCTACAATCATCAGCTGACTTCTTCAAATTATATAGACTAAATCAAATAAAATTCATTATGACTGCTGGTTCGTGGCGCAAGTACATAGATGAATGGTTATCATGTAGCCTAAGTGGTTTCATTTAGGAAGCAGGTTCGATACCCACGAGTTATTATTAGGCTATTTGTATTTATGTTTTTGGTGGCATATTCATGGTCCAGTGCATGTAGCGTACTACAGACAATTTTGACATTTAAATATGTCATCCATATTTGTATTGTTCGTCTCCAGTTTCCATCAGAAAGTGACAAATCTGCAAGCGGCAACATCTGTCAAAGAAACGTCATCACTCGTGAAACGTCACCAACGCTGCCAGTTAACATGGGTGCCAGTTGCCATGTAACATCGGTTTTAGTGAGTGTAATTGCGTCTACTTTGTCATGTATGTGTTCGCTTGTGTAGTCTTTCTTTAGGTTGTACCTCATGTGTTTTACCCAGTGTATTGTATGTGACTACCCTGCTTGTGTATCGTGCTTGTTTTATTGACTGCCCTTGTGTTTCCTATGTAATGGTGTCTATATGTTTGACTGATTCCTGCTTCCGCATTAAATCTTTGATTGGATAACTGTGTGTGTCGCATCAAATCGTTACAATATCAAATGCACCTCGATCCACTCGTCGCACCCACAAATCAAGCTTGGCTTTAAATGCAGCGACTTTATCTGCCAGTTTAAAGACAGTCGTCATTCTCCCCTGCAGTGACAGGTTGAGGTCATTAAAAAGCGAATATGTCACACAGGTAAGCGAGTTTTGACACCCAGCCCTCATCACTGAAATATGCAGCTAACGGTGACTTTTTTCTGTAAGAAATCTCTGCAGCGGCTCTCGCAACTCAAACACTCTGGCCAGTGACCTGTAACCAACCAACTTGGATAGCGTACCACGGTGACCCATTCACCCTCTCTAACTGTGCCTCAATATCCTCTGACATATCATCAATTCGCCTATGGACAGTGCTTGCAGAAAGCAGTACCTGAGCTATTTTTTTAGCTGCAGCTTCCCCAAGGAGTTCATTGCACATGCCTTTACCAGCAGGCAGAATTAACTCTTCCCCAATAGTAAAGGGCTTCTTAGATTAGCAATCCGACTAGCCACTATGAGGCTTTTAGCGCAGCCACGTTCACCGATGTGGTTGCTTTACGCACTAGTTTTTGTCCTTCTTGCTCGCGTTTCTTACGCTCAAAGAACTCAAGGGGTTTGTCTTTAAGTGTAGGATGCTTGGACTCTAGATGTCGAATTAGCTTTGATGGTTTCATTGCTTCGTTTGACAACTTATCGCCAAATACCACACATAAAGGACTTGGTGCATGTGAGTCACCGGTCTCTGCGAAACCACATTTTAAATATGACTCGTCATATTTCGTATTGAATGACCCCTTCTTTTTCTTTGAGGTATCTGACTCACCATCGTCAGTGGGTATTATTGCGAATTAAATTGAGCTTATTTAGTTTGCATGATTTTTTTTTTAAACTCTTGTCGTAGGCTACGGCCCGGTTAGGAATGTCCCGGTGGTGGGGGACCGCTGCTTTAGAGAGGAAATTTCTGTCATCATAAGGAAAAGGGATATCACCACTCTGGTTCAGAATTCAGCATGTAAAGAGTTGATATTTGCAGTTATTCCCTTGCAGTATGGTCCTATAACATGTTTAAGCTAAAGTAAAAAGCAATCTGGAAACATTGTATAAAGACATGCAGTTTCTTTTCTCTATTAAATTCTCCTCTTTGGCAGGTGATACAATTCTATTTTATCAGCATTATTAAACAGATCTGAGACTGTTAACTTGGCGTCCTGTGTCATCCCTTTAATTTGACAGCATATGAGAAACCTACACTTGATTATTGTGCACAGTCCATGTAGCTGTCCATGTAGCTTACATGTGGTCATTGGTTTTTAATTTTCGATATATATGATATAATACGAAAGGCAGGCATCAATATAGTCAGTGTGTTATTAAAATTCGTCTGAAGCCTTAATTTTAAGGTAAAAGAATGGCATTGTATTGCTTTAAAATACAGTATATTGTATAGGCTAGTAGCCACAGACCCTTTGATGATTTAATCAAGAGGGGATACACCCCCAGGTTCTAAACAAAAGAATTGTCATGCACTAAAACCTGTGACGATTCAAAATCACCTTCTGTGAGAGCTCACCGCAAAGATCCCCATGGTATGTTGCAATACTCCCTACAGTCAGCATATAAAGAAAATCACTTATAATTTTATAAAATATAAATATTATAATTTGTATTCAATTAAGGATGCAAAGCAGTTTCAATGTCACTAGGATTATCAACTAATCCATCATTTGAATGATGCCTCTCTTACAATGAAGTATTGCAGTTACAAGACTTTCCTAGACAAGAAATGTCAGCATACAACAAATAACCTGCAGAAAAATAATCTCATGAGACCAGTAAATAGGAATAAAAGGGTTTAGGTACTGTGCCTGGTATCACACCCCACCATTAGGTGGCCCTTTAGGGGTGAACAGAAACCCACCACTGACCCAAAATCCTAATAAATAAGAACACCTTTTAAAATTGGCCCAACCAAAAGGGCCTTATTACATCAAGACATGTCACAACAAAACATTAAGTGAACACAAAATAGACAAAGTCCAACTCAAAACAACAAGACAAAATCCCAGGCTGAGAGATAGCAAGACAGCAGTCCCCACACCAGAAGCCTCTCCCATGCAGGAACAGTAAACTAAACTTAGAGTAGGAGAAGGCACATGCCGAAACGTGTCTGTGCTAATAAAAGTATGTATCCATAGTGCGGCCTCTCTCCTACTTTACATATTCTAACTATTCAGGCCAGTTTAGAAGTATACGCATTGAGTGAAGCCTGCTCCTATCTTCACTAAACTAAACTTAATCAAAAGTTACAGAGCATGGCAGTTACAATGAAGATCAGAAAAACAAAAGAAAATGCCTCAAGCTTCCTTAGTCAGGTTTAGAGCAGCATCCTCAATCCATGGGCGGATTATGAACTTTCGGGCCCCTGGGCCCAGATGTATTAAGGGCCCCCCACTTATTATCGTATATGTGGGAGGGGGGGGTTTGGGGGTCCCCAAATTTTTAAATTTGCATTTAAATTTTACTGTTTGATGTGATTTCCTGTATTCTGGTGCATTTTGGGGATGGCCAATACTAAATTCAATCAGATTCATAGCCTACATCCTGATTTGTTGATATTGAGGCAATGATTCCATGCAAAGGCTTGGGCTTCAGGGCCCCCTGACCCCTTGGGCCCCTGGGCCTGGGCCCGGTAGGCCCGTGCAGTAATCCATCCCTGCCTCAATCCCAAAGAAAAGAAAAGACGTGAGTGTTCCGGTCTGCTTGCTTATCTGCACGAGCTACAAAAAGTGCAAAAAACAGGCAACCACCAGGGTCAAGGTGGTTCGAACAAGATCTTACAAACAGGCCAGTTAAGGTCCTGCCACTAGTCCAGCCTTCATGAGACGTCGGATATTCTGAAATCCTGACCTCCGATAGAGGAAAACTGACTTGAGCGCAAAGTCAGGTCGAATTTTATGCTTAGAGACTCGTGCGGAACTCTTGTGCCCCGAGGTACCTGACTTGACGTCTCAATCATGCTCTCCAACCACTGCAGCCTCCCTTGCAACAACACAACTAGAGGCGAAACATACTCTCATTACCAATAGGCAAGGTTATTTATCACTAAATTAAAATTACAAATAGAAACATTCTCCTTCTCTTCTTGCTCAATCATAGCAAGCAGTTCTAATCACTTATTTCAGCGTACCCTGTAAAGACAACACTAAAACGCAATCATGCTACTGGGGCATCCATATTTGTTTTCCAAGCTGATCTCATGAACACACTTTTTTTGGAGTTCGGGATTTTTAAAGTCAGGTCCTTTAAGTTTAGGGTCAACATGAAGGCAGTATAGAAATATAAAGACTGAGCAGCCAAAGATGTAGCCATAGCAGTGGGCGTCACTCCCACTAAATACAAAAAATGACCATGAGGTGAACAAACAAAACAAAACCAGATGTAACCATACCAGTGCCACTCCCACTAAATGCAAAAGGGCTACCATGAGGTGAACAAACAAAACCAAAAATCACTGCATTTCAACAACAAAACAGTAACGTAGGTGACCAACACAAAAGGGTCAATACAAGTAGACCAACTACAATATTGCTGCCACAGCAACACACAAAGACATAACAAAAGTGAACTGCCACTACCACAACACAAAATGGACACCATGTGGTCTTCAACAACATACACCAGTTACTGGTGTGATGTGTGCAGGGAACCAGTAACACAAAGTGACTGTACAGACACCCACCCACTACACAGACACCCACTACCCACTACACTGTACAGACACCCTCTACTGATCTGTGGAGTACTGTAACTATCCCACATACAGAAGGTCACAAAACAATTAATTAGCTGGAATTATACACACCAAAACAATAACACAAGTGACCTAACCGAAAGTTCACTGCAACAACCATGACACAAAATGGGTAGTCACACTACAGTCAATCACTACGAACAAATGTTGCCAACTTATACAGTACTTAAGCTGCAACCAACAATTGATACTCCATGGACCAGACTAGATGTGGGTACCAGTCAAGGTGGCAAAACTTAAATTGTGCCATTTCTTTTGTTAGACCAACAGTAAAATAATACATTAACCTTTTCAAAAGAGCAGTTGTTTCATTCCCTTGCAGAAAACCAAGGTGAAACACGACTGGCGAATAGGGTCAAATTTATCACAAATAGATATCACCATAAAACTTACCCACTTGTTTACTCATATTAGAAGAATGAATTTTTATATTACATAATATATACACGCATATGTTTCCAAATTAGAAATAAGAAAATTGGAAAGGTAAATTTGAAAATCAATGTGGCTTTTTGTTGACATATTAGATACAAAAGTTTTACAAAGGTTTTATTAAGTGTGCTTGCTGAAAGCAGCACACTTATTGTTCTTCTAGCGCTACGGAGGTGCTCTAAGCAATGCCATGCGTTTTTAAGCTAAAACATTTCACTTACTGCAAACATCACCTAACCAACCACTAACTGTCTGTGTCCTGAATACCCTGTAAAAAAACGTAATCTCTGTGGACAGCCCAGGCTCCAAAAACGGCAACAAAAGCAACCTGGGCAAACCTAGCCCATGAAAACATAACAAACAAAGCGCTAACCAGTAGGCCACGGCTGCCCCAAATCCATCATGCTCGGCAGAGCAACACCGTCTCAATAGCGCTACGGAGGCAATAAATATGTAAGAACATATTTTGCACTAGTTCGAAAGAATAAATTAATTTATTAGGTCTTTATTTTTGGTAAATCCTTAATTAATCTAAGGTTATTGACATATTTATGGATAAAAAAAAATCTATAGCCTTCTAATACATTGTCTTATTATGTTACTATTCTGTAACTATAAGTCACAGACAGTGTATTAGAGTCCATCAACTCTTTTGATCCACACCTTGGATCAAGGACAGGTATCAAAGTTTCATATTCTCACCACAGATATGCCTCAGGGATCAGCATAAGGCCCCTTCTTTTCTCTATTTATACCTTTTCCTTGAGTCCCATTGATTTGCCTATCACTGCTTTGCATATGACACTGAACTTTACCAGTCTTTTCCACCTGATGACATTAATTAATTAATTGATTGGATTTTTCCATGCCCAACAGTTTTTCCCACAGAATTTTATTGAATTTGTGGCGGTAGCATTACGGTGGACAAGCGCACAATTCATAACGTTTTGTATGTAGTGGGAAAAGCACTTTTGACTCTTGGAAAACACTTTTCCATTTACATCGGGATTTTGCAAACATTCCGTGTCAGAGTCAATAGAATGAGCCCTGCATAAGTAACGAAATTTAAGTAAGGCTAAGTAACGTTAGCTTTGAGAATACTGCTTGATTGCATAACTTAACTTAGTTTAGTCTCCTCAATGTACTATGTTGTGAGAAGACCCACATAGTGCACAGAGCATATCAGTGAACACCCCTGACCACTCGGTGAATTTCGCGTCTTTGTAAACGAAAGTTTAATGCGTTTTAGGAAGGATTGTCCCAGTGCACCAAATTTCAATCTTATTAACCATTCTATTTCATCAGAAACAATATGAAAACAGGGCTTTAAGTGTAAAATACCGAACTTGTCCTTTAAGATATAGGCAAAAAAAGCATTATAGGCCACGCCCCAAATGCAAATTGACACTTAAAAACTTAAAACCAGGCGATAAATCAAAAATCAGAAAAAGCCAATCTGTTAGGCTTGGTCTGTAGATGATGTTTACCTAATTCTGTGGGAATCGGAACAACTGTCTAGGAGGAGATAGATTATTTTCACTGTTTTTGAAAGTTTTTTTTAAAATGGTGGGAAAATTTGCAATATGGAAATTGCCGTGGCTTGGGTGAATTGGATGCAGGAGCGTTTAAGGAACAAGAAGAAAGAAGAATTTTGGAAAAATTTCATACGGATATGGGCAAAAACTTGAATTTGATTATAGCGCCCCCTATGGACAGAAATAGGTCATTCCTGTTGTGTGAGATCATGCACTAAAATTTAAGACCAAGTTTGGATACAATTTGACATATTGGAGATATTGAAGGCACCCCCTGTGGACAGAATTTCACAAAATTTGGTGTGCATCCAAAGAATGCCGTAATGATTATGTGTACCAAATTTGAATAGATTGGACCTTTACAAGTTAAGATATAGGCAAAAAAAAATCTTGGCCACATCCCAAATGTTAATTGCCACTTAAAAACTTAAAGTGCCCATATTATGACTATTTTTCAACAAGTTAAAATAGGTCTATGAGTTCCAGAAAACATGTTTCTGAAGTTGTTTGCTGGAAATAGCTTGTAGGAAAAGATTCTTACCTACCTCTATTACCCTCTGTTTCAGTCCCTTTCAGAGTGTGCCGTTTCTGCTGCTCATTACATATTTATGAGCTGCTGCTCATTTGCCCTCACCCCACTCCATTAACTGTTACCAGGGTCATTCGTGCCAAATCAACAGATGCCTCCCGCCTGACCATCTTGGATTTGCTTCATACTTTATGTCAATAATGCTAAATATTACCCAACAACTACTGTGCAAAGGCTTAAGCTTGTATGTACATTATTTTCTGAGATATGGAGGCTTAAAAACAGTTGAACTGGGGGCGCTGTGGTGTTAGTGGTGTTACGGTACTACGACGCTGATTAAGAAGTTTACTTGTTGAACTGGGGTTAACCTAATTGGAGTTTGTGCGCGTTCACATAAAAGGGGCGGGTTGCAGCGCAAGTCACCACTTTCAATGATGACGCGATCACCTTATTTTACGGATGAGGAATGCACAATTATTATGACAAGTTACGAAGAATTAAAACTCACTCTACAACAAAAATCAAATACGTCGGCAGCAAACAAAGCAAGGCTGTTGGCAACATATTGCAGATCGTGTAGCCTAAATGCCTTAAAGTAAAGTTTTATTTCCACGTCTTCAAATATGTGTTACGGAGGATTAATAGCTTGCGGAATGTCTGAAATGAGTTGAAATAATTAAATTGCCTATTTTGAGTTCATAAAAAGGCCTACAGATGCAACACAATTTAAAAGTGGGCATATAGATTAATAAGGATAATTGAATGTTTAAGTAGCCCCCATTGACTGATTTAGTGTATGCCTAATCCTGTGAACATTTCAGATGCAACACCATTGCCAAAAGCACATGGCAGCAGGTGAAAATGAAACACAAAAACATTATTCAGAATAGTAGGTTTATATAGTTATAGCTTGCATTAATATTTCTTAATTATGAAAACATGTAGTATGCTTATAGCCTTAACATTAAAGACGTCTGCCTACATCAGCTGACAAAGATAACAAATTCCCTTGGCTGACAATCTATATCTTCATAGAGAATATCGTCCGGGTATATCAGCGGATTCTGGCAGTCTCTAAAAACACTCGCCCTGCGAAGAGAGCCCCTCACGATTTGCGCTCCAATGTCGTATGGATCATCCAGGTACGCCGACATTGTCTCGGGAGAAATTGTTAGTGGAGGGGTGGATTTATAAAGGGTGTGGTTAAACTTCCCATAATTTCAATATTTTACAACAAATGCTCAGAATATGTAGCCTAGATGCGATGAGTGTTTAGTGAATAGGCCTAAGCTTGATGAGCCATAAATTAAATGTTTTCACATCACATTAGGACATTATTGCCATTAAACACTTTTACAAAAGAATAGCCCTAGCCTACAGTTAACACTTAATCACCTAGCAAATGTCAGCGACTTAAGTGTGTGATTAGATAAATAGGCACTGGCAGATGCAATACAGTAGGTAAATAGATATCTTTCCGTGTTAGCATAAGCAGTAGCCTGTAGGCCAATAAAGGCAAGCGTGTTTGCCACTTACATTTCTGACGTCTGACACTTCAAACTGCTGCAAGTGCATCAAGAAAGGTCCCGCCTTAGACCATGTTAATAGCCAATCGTAGACTAGGATTTGGGGGTGGCACCTGGGGTGGCCAATCGAATCTCAAGGGTGGCCTGTGCCACCTGGAGCCACCCCTCTGGCTCCGTCCCTGCTGATTTCAGTATAACAGACCTCTCCAGAATAAGTCCCGCCTCCTAACTTCCGTATCCATCCAACCTTCGGTCGTCAAATGTCTATGGGAAATAACATGGCGTTTTGAAAGATCATACCTGTCAAACTCTGTAGGTGACAAAGTAGAAAAAGCTGGTGGGCAGATTGGCCTACACACTTCTACCATCTAGTTTCCACTGGATTTTTTGATTGTCGGTGCCGTTTAAGTAGTATAGTCTATAGTATACTACTTAAACGTCACTGAAAATCAAAAAATCCAGTGGATTTTACGAATTTACGAATCTATACAAAATGCAACTCCCATGTATTCTTCACAGTCACTTTGTCTGAAATGAAGGACATATTTTTTCAGACTGGAATGTATTTAAATTGTTGACCATAGAACATATCACCTTTGATTTATTAAATTATATATTTTCTTATGTTCATGTGTTCTGAGATTATTCATTAGTATCTAAACATAGTATTGTGTAAGTGCTGCTTGTAATGACCACAGTGAAATACACAATGTGTTGTGAGAGCCTTAAAGATCATTTTATTTTAATTTCACTGTAGCAAAATTATGTATGAAACGACCACTGACTGTGTTCTATATACAGTCAATGAATCAAATGTTAATCCTTCTCACAGGTGTCCCACCAATGCAGATTATGGACAGAATAGGTGGTAAGGATCTAATGGCTACGTAAGTTAAGTTATTATTAAGTTATTGTTTTGTAGTGAATAATGATGGTATTTTTTTATTATTAATTATAAACTACACAAAAGTATTGCATTGTTAAATTAATCATATAATGTATGTATGCTTATTTTTATCCAAGAGTAATGCAATTTATATTTGTTAGGGCTATATTTGTGTAATTTTATTGTTGTGTTATTTTGTGTAATGCTATTGTTCTATTGCATATGGCATCTTTCTGTTGCACTTTGAGTTGCCTGCATGGAGAAGACCAAATCAAATTCCTTTTTTTTGGGGTGTCATGTCATCTGCTAGTGTTGGTTCACTGTCCAGAGTCAATGCAGCCTTCAGGAGATTTTAGAGCACTTCATGCTTCCATCTGCTGACAAGCTGAATGGAGATTCTGATTTCCTTTTCCAGCAGGACTCGGCACCTGTCCACAGTGCCAAAACTGCTAGTAACTGGTTTGCTTACCACTGCTCACAATCACTGTGCTTGATTGACCAGACAACTCATCTGACCTGAATCCCATAGATAATCTATGGGGTATTGTCAAGAGGAAAATGAGAAACACCAGACCCAACAATACAGATGACCTTAAGGCCACTATCATAGCAACTTGGGCTTCCATAACACCTCAACACCTATAAGTATTTTAATACTGAGGACCACACAGATGTGAAACAATGCAATCTACCATGGTGTTCACTTGTTAATTCCTCCAATGGGAGAAATGTAACTATCTGTTCCAGCCACTGGCCCAAAGTAGGTTTAGATTGAGATCCAGTTTGTGAGGATACATTTTTTGCCAAAATGACAAAGTATTGTGATCACAGTTTTCCTTTCCAATGTAAACCAGCTGTCCTCGTAATTCATCAGGTACAGCATAGGATTCAATTCAAAAACACAATCAGTGATATCCTGAATTGCCTCGTGGACCATCTCCCAAAAACAGTAAACAGCTTTACATTCCCAAAACAAATGCATAAATGTTCCAAGTTTATCAGTACATTTTCTACTAACATTTTGGACATTTTTTTTCCAGAAGTCAGGAATGTAGATCAGGGAGAATTTAGTGATGATAAAGCATGAATATAGTGGAAATAACTTAGTATTATGCTCAGAGATGGCAAACAATTAAATACTGGCCTGGCACATATAAAATATTTTTTCTTCCCAAGATTACAGCAGCAAGGGTCACAGGAATGTTGGCAACAGGCCTGCCATAAAAAAAAGAACACTCCTTATATAATAACACTCAATAAAACAATAACAAATATAGCCAATATTGACAATTTTGTCAACTAACGTCAAGAATAATTCTCCTCCAAAATCGGTGTCTGACCTCACAAATCCTCTTTTGGATTAATGGGCAAACAAAAATCCCACAGATTCCAAAAATCTTGTGAAAGGCCTTCCCAGAAATGTTCGAGCTGGTATACAGTAGCTATCCTATGCCAATAGATATTAGAATGGGGCATCAAAAGTTCCTGTGGTTGTAATCACTGTGTGTCCCAATACTTTTGTCCATATAGTGTAGCCTGCCTTCTTGCAGCATCAAACAATTACCACCAACATTGTTTTGTGGCAGCATTCAGAAAGTCTCAATGTTGAGACAGAGTTAAAACAGTGTAGTAGTGACATCTAGTGGTTCAGTACTTAAGTGACAACATGCATAATTGTATGGAAACTTCATAAAGGTGTGTATTAGTGAGGGACAGTAGGCTACCTCACAAGATGCCATTTAAAATATGAACGGCTTTCATTTATTGATGTATTATCTATTGATTTGTTTGAATACATTTAGATAGATGAACACATGTACAGTATATAGTATGGAGCGCCAGAAAAGTGAAGTTAAAAAAATAAACTGATTTTACAAAAATGCACTCTTTTATGTCAAAGTGAAAACAGATTCTACAAGGTAATATCAATTAATTAAAAAATATAATGTATGTAGAATAAGTGGTTGCATAAATATTCACCTCCCTTAAAGTGACTAATCTAATTCAACAGCCAATTGATGCTAGATATAGAGCCTGATGCAGTGAATGTGTATCGTATAGTATAGTAACGACACATGTGTCTGGAAGGTCCAGTCACTGGTTAATCAGTATTCCTGGCTACAATTACACCATGAAGACAACACTCTAAGCAACTCAGAGAAAAAGCTCATTGAAAAGTCAGGGGATGGATACAAAACAATTCAAGAACATCCCCTGGAGTTCATCCATCATTAGAGCACATTAGAGCACCCCACAAACGGAGTGACTGTTCAAGAACAAAAACACAAGAATTTTACTCACCCGTATAATGAGATGTAATAAAGACTATCTTGAAGAAGACTGGGGGAGGCCACCAAGGCACGTATGAAAACGATTCTGCATACAATAACTATTGCCCACATTCCTCACCAATCTCTTTATGAGAGTGTGCAAAGCTCATATTAAATATTGACTGGAGTTTGCCCAAAGACATGTGGGGGACTCCAAGGTGAAATGGAAAAAGGTTCTTTGGTCTGATGAGACCAAAATGTAACTTTTTGGCCATCAGACTAACTGTCATGTGGGGCATACACTAAACACTACACATAACCACAAACACGCCATCCCCACTGTGAAGCATGGTAGTGGCAGCATCATACTGTGGTTATGCTTCTCTGCAGCAGGCCCTGGAAGGTTTGTAAAGAGGGTAAAAATGAATTCAGCATATACCGTAATTTCCCAACTATTAGCCGCAGCTTATACATTGATTTTGCTAAATTTCTTCAGCTATGAAGCTGCAGGGGCAGTTTTGTTTCTTTTAACTTGCATAAAACACTGTCCTGCGGCCTATAATACACAATGCGGCAAATACACAGGAAAGTAGCCTACTGTAGGCAAATCCTGGAGGACAATTGGATTGAGTCTGTAAGATAACTATGACTCAGGAGAAGATATCTCCTCCAGCAAGAGAATGACCCAAAGCATTAAACGGAAGCTACACAAAAACGGTTTAAAGTGGCCAAGTGAAATCCCAAACCTCAATCCTATAGAAAATCTGTGGCTGGACTTGAAAAGGGCTGCTCATACAAGATCCCTGTCCAGCTAGAACAGTTTTGCAAGGAAGAATGGCCAAAAATTGCAGTATCCAGATGGACAATCCTAATAGCAACCTATCCACACAGTGCTGTGATTGCGGCCAAAGGTGCATCTAAAACGGTAATGAACCAGTGTAGTAGGCCTACCTCACTGAAAGGAGATCTAGTGTGAGCGTGGTCAGACTATCTCTGCTCCTCTTGAAAACAGCATTACGGCAAAGGCCATACACGTTATAATTGATGACAGTTAATAATGACTATAAGGGAATTTAATTTGACACCCCTACAGGGTACTTTTGGACAATAAAACAACAGTAACTTATTCATTTGGGTTTCCTTTATTTGTTCATGACACAATCGTTCGACACATGCCAAGGAAGAAAAAAACACATCGTACGTAAAGGGATTGTGAGCTGGTAATAACTGCAACTAATTCTATGACTGTATACTAAAACTGTTATGTCAACAGAATCAGCAATTTTACAAACAAAAAGTCATGGCATGGAAATAACAATGTGTGCAAGTGGATGCTAGAACCCTAATGACACGGAGTTGGTAAATAGCCAATAGAACACTTACAGACCTTGCACTTTATTGAATCTGAAGGCCTATCTGAATGGGGTAGTTTCACAATCAGGATAAGTGCTGAGTTTCACAAGGCCTAAAAATTACCGTCTTAAAATCCTGTGATTTTTTTTAACAATCATAAAAAGGATAAAAACTGTTTCATGGCAACTGGTCATGAAACAGATATATACAGATAGGTGGACAAATTAGTTTTTCACTATCAGTACAAGGTTAAATATTTGCATACAATATTTGTAGTGTTTATTATTGTTCCTTAACATAATTTAAGTAAGACTGGTTAAGTAAGTTGCATTATCATACATGATATCATAATGATCAATTTACACAATTTTAACAACTTGTACTTTTTCCAATTGTCAAGGTGTTAAGTCTAAGTCATTAATAACAACATAGTTATCCAACATACTCACATATTATCAGGTACACAGACATGTATGCAGAAAATGTCAAGCCCTGATTGGGAAAACTTTCCAATGACAAGATATTTATACAGAAATAGCAGACAATTTTCTTAGTGAGCTATAGGTTATAGATTACCTGCCTCTGATGTAAACTGCATTTCCAGTCATATACTTTTGATGCAGTCAAAATGCATCAGCAAATGTCATCAGTTTTGGTGCCATGTTGACTCTGAGATGCATAGATAAACTGTATCATGCGAGTTTCACTGAGCCAGTGAAAGTAAACAGCCCTCTCCCAGCCACTGTGCCAAGTCACAGCCGAGTGTAGGGTGTTTACATTAACTTAACTCTCACAATTCCTCATGTTGTCTTGTATGCGGCAAACTGCCAACATGGTTCATGAGTATGGGACTTAGGTCCTGTTCACATTAAGCTGGTTAAATCTAAATACGCATATTTAAGGTGAAAATTATCTCGTCCACACATCATCATTTTTCAAAAGTTTTGGGTCCACACTAGAAGTGTTTTCTGTTGGTGGTGTCTGCAACACTCAATTTTATCAGCATTGTGGCAACCGCATATCATCGTATCTGAAACTCTGCGTTCTCACTGCGCAGACTACAATGTGAACCTGCTGTTTTCAAATGTATGCACATCAGAGAGCATTTTCGAAAAGCATAGTTTTTTAGAAAATGCTCTCATTTTTAGAAATGATTGTGCATATTCTTATTTACTTGGCTTAGTGTGGACAGGACCTTAAAAACAAGGGGGCTGAAAGTAACATTTGTTGTAACACGCTCAATAACACAGCCTAAACCAAAACACTGCTATGGCAGACCTGAGGGTCTGTAACTGAAGATAACAAAGCACCTGAACACCAGCTTAAGTTCCATAAAGACAAGCACATTACTTAATAGTCTCTAGCCTTATGCCATTGCATTTAGATGACAATTACAACAGTTGTATTTGAACATGAGATTTGCCATTTTCCTTTTTTAATTGTGTTGATTGGTTAAAAATGTAATATATTAGCTATAGTATAGGCCTATTTTTGCGTGGTGTTGAAAACATTGCTTTTCAATCTTGCAGAAAAACAACCTTTATGTAACGTGACAGAAATAGCTGAGGTTGGCTGAAGGACTAATTAACAACCATGAAAAAAAAGCTACAACAACAAACTGAATGAGGCACAACTACTCAAAAATTATTTTTTTAGCATTTCAACGGAAGGCAACACTGGATATGGAGGCCAGCAGGAGGGTGAGCATTGTTGTTCCATGAGGTAAAAGAAGCCACCGGCAGCCGCAAACATCTGACTGAAAGCCAAAGAGTGTGTGACAAAGCTTCCAATCAGGGATGTTTACAGCCACAGATTGCCCTCAGCCAGCGGGGATCTATAACACATTGCCAACAACAACAGCATGTCAATATGATACACTAGCACAACTAAACATCACTGAACTCATTTTCACTATCAGAAATGAGATTTTGCTTTCATAACCGTATATACTGGGGAAGCGTATTTGTCGTGTCCATAACATTTTAGCCTTCTTGCACTGTCGTGGGCCTAACTCAGCAAAGGCTGCTTTGTTAGTGATGTGTTCTGCTGTCTTTGGTTCTTTGGTTGGACATTCAACGGGGCCTAAGTACTTACTAAAGAAGCCTAAAGTTACTAAAGTTGCTCATGAAGGTTGTTTTGGTTTTTTGGTTGGACCTTCAGGCTACTGGCTTTGCTTATCAACAGGGCATAAGTACTTACTAAAGAAGCCTACTTGTTCCTCATGAAGGTTGTTTTGGTTCTTTGATTGGGCATTCAGGCTACTGGCAGCACATGTTGTACTGAAGAGAGCCTTTAGAGATCCCAGGGGCTGTTATACCCTGTCATGATGGGTCATGTTAAAGAAACAACAAAGAGTTTTTTTTGTGCCTTCAAATAATGTTTCCAAAATCGTTTCAGTGGTTCATCAACTCGTAACAGGGTGAACAGGGCACTTCTGCATTCACTTCGCTGCCGTCTATCGGCTATAACCGCACTATGTAAGTTTGCCAGATCGGGTAGCGGATCTGTAGTTTGATGGAATGAGACATAAGAAACTACAAATTTGACATCTAATGTCGCAATAAATCATACTTTCGTAAAATCATGCAACATATTCTACCTTGTCTTTGGACATCGTAATTTGCAAAGCCTGTGCTGGATAAACAAATAGCGTGCGTGCGACAGGAAAAGTTATTTGGTGTTGCTTTAAATAGGCTTGTTTGTTGGTCAGCCACTGTGGGAAATCCGCTACCTGCAACACAAGTACGGTAGTATAACATCTTTCCTGTGTATATCCGAAATAGGTGACATCACATCAAAACACCATCACACTTAGACACACCTCTGATTATTAATTGGAATTCTAGGATCTGATTAGAATCTAATTTGTCATAATCTATTTTATCTAGGCCTATTAAAGGTGCACTATGAGTTCTTGCATGATGTCACTTCTGTTGACATTCAAAGTAAACAAAACAGAGCATGCTCCCCCCCCCCATGTACTAACAGCGCATCATTATACCAATGGAAAAGACAGTCATACATACGTCTAGTTATTAACTCACAGCACAGGACATTCAATCCTTTTACTAATACAACGGTTATGAAGAAATATGTACTGTATATGTAACTGACTGATGTCGAAACTATGTACATTACCAACCTAATTAGTTTCCAATACCCCGATGTTGAGGACGTAGCTAACTCCAATAATCTCCAATGTAAAATGGTTAGCTTGCTAGCTAGCTAACTGTTGAACTTCAGTATAACATAATTATCTAGCTGTACGAAATACGTTTGTATTACAACTGATATAGAATGTTTGGTGTGACTTATGTTTAGTTACTCTTATGACATGAAAAGTTAAGCTTGCCGAACTTAGTAAAAAGGACAAACATCAGTGCAGAACTCCACCAATGAGGCCTTTTTGATAGAGTGGACAGATGGAAGCCATTTTTGCCGGGAGTTTCCCAAAAAGCACCTGAACGACTCTCAGACCATGATAAGTAAAATCATCTGGTCTGACGACATGAAGACTGAACTATTTGGCCAAAATTCCAAACGACGTATGTTGAAGGCACTGAGCTGCACTGATGTTTGTCCTTCTTTACACTTCTCTCATCCTCTCAAAGGAACTCTAGATGTCATTCATAGTGACCATTGGTTACATGTCTGACCAAGGCCCTTCATGTTTTGTTTACTTTGAATGTCAACAGAAGTGACATCATGCAAGAACTCATAGTGCACCTTTAATAGGCCTAGATAAAATAGATTATGACAAATTAGATTCCCATTTCTCAGATTGGCTGAGCAGCCAGATTTAGGAAGACTGTTGGTGGTTTTAAACTTTTCCATTTGAGAATGATGGATGTTACCGTGCTCTTGGGCACTTTCAATGCTGCAGAAATGTTCTTGTATCCTTCTCCATATCTGTGTCTTCACACAACCCTGTCTCGCAGGTCTACAGACAATTCTCTCGACCTTGTGGCTTGGTTTTCACTTTGACATACACCATCAACTGTGAGACCTTATATAAAGAGATGTGTACCTTTCCTAATAATGTCCAGTGAATTCATTTAGGCACAGGTGGACTCCAATCAAGATGAAGAAGCATCTCAAGGACCATTGATAGAAGTAGGATGCACCAGAGCTCAATTGCAAGCATCATAATAAAGGGTCTGGATATTTATATAAATGGAATATTTCAGTCTTTTATTTTTTGTCTATTATTTTTTATAAATGTATTAAAAAAAATGGAGTGTTGGAGTATTGTGTGTATATTGATGAGGAAAAAAATGAATTGAATCCATTTTAAAATGAGTCTGAAACTGTATGTTATTTTTTAAACGAATAGAAAGCATCTTTCTGCGTTCTGTTTATGTTTATGTAGCCTATAGGATGTTTTGAATTTTTGGATAAGGAAAAATGCTTCAGATGAAATAATTTGGCAGACCTCCTGCAGTACCTCTGCGGACCCCCTAGGGTTGCGGACCCCGGTTGAATATCACTGAGCTAGGCTAATGATTAGACTTAGCAGCACCTAGACAATTGAAAAAAAAAAAAAAAAAAAAAAAAAAAAAGTAGCACAAAAGGCTAAAACACATAGAAAAATTCAGTGAAATGTAAAATTCCATGACTTTTCCCTGAGAAAACAAACTGAATTTTCATGACTTACTTTAGTAAAGGGTAAAATACATGATCAAAGATTTCAGAACAGTCCCGTAGCGGTCAAGAATCTTTTACTTTTTTAGAGCGGGAGATGAATAAATGGGCATTGAATGAACACAGTTGGGCTAACCACAACTACTCAAGCAAGCAGTGAAGCTATAAACCATACACAAATTATGAGTGTAAATTTGTATTAGTGCATTTTGCAAGTTTAAACTGCTACAACAAAATTTCCTGATATTCCATGATTTTGCCCCAAAATGATAAAACTTTCCATGTCTGGAATAGACTTTCCAGAATACCATGATATTCCAGAAATTCCTTGATCTGTGAGAACCCTGTAATAAACCTGGGTTCATGTGGACGGGGGAGCAGTTTCAAAGAGGGACCTCAACTGACTACCATGTCTATACAAAGAAGAGTGTGCTCTACCCAATGCATAACTCAGTGGCGCAAAAAGTGGGTATGCGCTATATGCGGCGCAGCACCATGGGGGCGCCAAAGCGATGGTAAAAATAATAATAATAATATATTTGGTATATTCTATATGTAGCTACTGTTGTATGTTTCTAAATCATTTCTGCATTTCCTTAATGTTAAATAACATTTTAGAGGACTAACAGGCTAGAGTAGGCACCCTATCTCATAAGATTCTATGATAGAATTTTGACATAGAAGAGGGAGTGGGGGCGCCGTAAGCGCTGAGTAAACAGGTACTTGAGCAGGTGAGTAGTGAGTTTTCGTCTATGGACAAAGAGTTTTCGTCTATGGACAAAGATGGATAAAGCAAAAAAGCTGTCGGGGGCTAAAAATAGAAAAAGAAAGGGAAAATGAGATGGCATGTCAAGGGATGCGACAGTAGTTAAATAAGTGGATGGTGAAAAGCAACAGGTAGGATTTAAAGTGTGACATCTGTGCTTGGAGGCACACGTTTCATGTTCATGTTATTCATGTTACCAGACTAACTAGCGTTTGCTAAGCATATGCCGATTGAAACATAGCCTATTCCATTCAGATAGCTAGGTGGCTACCATGCTCATACTGCACTTTTAATGGCAAACTGCAAACAGAAATGTCACACTAACAACAACTCATTACACGTTTCCTTTTCCTAACAATGAAGACTCCTTGTAATAACTTAATATTGTGATGTCAATGTGGTGCAAACAAAGGCTAGAGTTGGATCAGCCTTATCCTTTGTGAGCAACAGCTGGCAAAAGGACGTTATGAGAACCGTTTAGACTCTCTTAAAGTGACGATGAGAAATTCAAGTTCAAATCGGCAGAATTTCTTTAAAAATAATAATGTGTAATACATTGTTGGCCTTTTGTTTTACTTTAGTGGTTTGTGTTTTTTTTTTTTTGGGTGGAGGTGGGGGGCGCCAATTTGTTGTTGCATACCCCTCAAAAAATGGGTAGCTGCGCCCCTGGCATAACTCAAACCCATCTTTAAAAAACTATGACTTACAAGCTTACAAAAAGGCAAGCGAAAGAACAGACATCTTAATGTTAAATATATTAATATATATCATATATTAATATAACTATATATATATTGCTTGTTTTAATTTAATACCATATTCAGCAAGCCATAACTTCACAAAAATATTAATCTGTGGGCCAAATAACTTTGCATTCATTCATAGTTGTGATGCCTTCAGTGAGAATCTACAATGTAAATAGTCATGAAAATAAAGAAAATGCATTGAAATGAGAAGGTGTGTCCTGTACTACACACACACACACACACACACTTTTCAACACAAAACAAAAAGCTCACCCTATGATGTTGCAACAAATATAAGCAGGAAGTGCCTCTGCATATTGATCTGCACATTACTATTCTCCTTCAAGACTTCTTCATAATATAGATATTAGGCTACAGATACCACAAAAACATTGATATACTAAGCTAGGATATGTGTCGGGTCAGTTATTAATTAATGCTGACTCAAAGCAATAGGTCTAATTTACCATTTGGATATAACTGATATAGTTAACAAAATACCAATCAGACATCTGAAATGGGAATGCTAATACGTGAACTTTGACCTGAATGTTCTTGTTTTTCAGTCCATCCTGGGAATAAAAAATATAAATAAAAAAGTAAAACAAGCCGATTTATTTGTTTCTGCATTGTTGTCGCGTTCAGATTGTTTTGTGAGTCAAGACTGGCCACCCAAATGTGAAATGTAGAAAAATGTGTAAACATTCAACACATTAGAGAAAGCAATGCTGTGCTGAAGGTCATGGAGGTCATCTGAGGCCTTGTTTTCACACAATGCCAGTCAAAAAACCCTCAGCACTGGGCAGATGGTCTTTCATTTGTTTTCAGCCCAGGCACAGGGAGTATGAGCAGACCCAGTGGGGTCTGCAAAGCTGAAGTGGGTCAGAGCCAAAAGAGGGATGAGGACCTGTCATATGACCTTTGACTTTTAACCTCAATCTGGCAGCTGGAAGGTTAGAGATGCACACATCACAGTTGGGGTATGGAGACTCTTAGTCTAATTATTGTGTTGTTTTTTTTGGATTTCAGACATACTAAATGAAAAGAAATACAAACATATATTTACTATTTGAAATGGTAAGCTTAGTTATTAAAGTGCAGACTAGAGAAAGTTGGGCAAGAGACTTTTTAAACTTAGTCCTCTGGTATGTATAATACATTATAATGTGCATTTCTCAATATCGTTTTAGGCTACATATCACAAAGTATACAGGTGCCCTGTGAAAGCAAACTTAGGCATACTATCTATAACATATCCTGTTAAAAGCAATGCGTTTTTTATCACAAATTAACCTGGGCGATAAGAATACGTTAGTTTCAGGTAATAAATAAACTATCCCCAAAAAAACCCGCATCAATGTTGCACAATTACTGTATGCAACAGCTCTGTGTAACAATGTTGACATTGTTGCTCATTCCAGGTCATAACTAGTCCAAACCATCAAATTTACTGAGTCCCATTAATCTTTTTCTGTTTACCCCAAACTCTCGCAAATGAAAACAGTAACGTACAGGTCATTTGTTCAGTCCTGTAACTTTAACACTTCATCTAGCCAGCTAGCCAACATCATGAAGAGTACTCTCTGTTACAAATAATTGTGCCAAGTTTTATCTCGGTGTAAATCTAAATGTGTTGAAATAATGCCATAAGTGGCCCTTGCACGAGAGCATTCACGCAGTTCTTTTAAATGAAGCAACCTCTGGAACTTTTCAGGTGGAATGACCAAGTATTTAAAACTTGACCCTGAATCGACTAGCCAAATACATACCTCAGTTGGGCTGACAACCATTAGCATCCCCGCTATCCTTCGCTTTCAGGCTATGACACGTTAGCGCAAGCTAACGTTTCTGAGCTGGATAAGAAATATTAGTGACCTCAATGCATGCGTTCAGACTTCAGCGAATGTCATCTAGCACGACAAGCGTGTACTGAACAGTCCAACAAAATCTTTTAAATTGACAACATTTCCCAGTCTCTGGAGTCTTCTTTGGTCCACCTTACGTTAGTTGCTTCCGTTTTTCGTCTTTAATATGACCTTTAGCCATCGAGATTAAACACTAGAGGGGCAATGGAGTGACGTATCTTGACGCAGATTCAAAAACCCGGAAGAGGTATCCACTAGTGTCCGCCATACTATTGGGGCGTTTCATTGTACAAATAAAAAGCAATGTCCCTGTCATATGCCACCCCATAACTTTAAACAGGGCATACCATTTGAGTTGAAAGAAATGTATAAATTACAATGATGATAAATGGATATAAGAATGTATATCTTAAAATATGACAAATATTTTACTTATTATGTTTTATAATAAGGTAGCCTAGATTAAATTCATTAAAAGCCCTATTGAGATGATATGGGGCAGTAGGCTACATAGGCCTAAAATTGGTATGGCAATTTTAACATACTGCTGTGACTCAAACCGCCTACTAGCACACTTTAAATACTTTGTTTAAGTATGTAGTGCAAATAATGGAAAAAGCTCAGTGTCAAAAAGTTCAGTGTGGAACAATGGGTACTCAAACTAAACAGGTGCCAATGAGCATCACTTCTGGTAAGTGTTTTAATATAAGTGTTTCTTTTGGGACAATAGCCTACTAACCATCGAAAAGTGGGCACTATAGAAGTAAGTGCTCAGTGCACACTTGCAGTGTACTGACGGAAGTATGTGGTTTGAGATACAGACTCGTGAGAACAGAGGCAAAAGCCAAAATTTCAAGGAGGTCTTCCTCAGAAAAGCAATAATCTCCAATTGGGCATATTGAAAGACATTGGAAGGATTATTTTAAAACTTAAAATATCCAGATGTTATACGGGCACAAAGCTTCAATAGGCACAACACCATCTTATTTACCTATCACACAAGATTATTGTAAATTGTTCATGCAGTCCTGACAGGACATTTTTTTTGCAAGTTGGTGATAGTACAGTATTCTTGTTATAGAATAGATGTGAGAACAGTTATTTATCCTGTACAATGTTTGTTCACAGCTTTAACATAGAACTTTTCCAGTGTGACTTTAAATGAAGCATTAGTAAAAATGAATAGCATACATCCACGTCTCACCCTCTGTCCTTGTCAAGACAAAGTACACAAATTTGTCTCCATCTGACACTGTACATCAAGGACAGCAAAGTGCAAGCCACGGTTTACCAAACTCAGTTTTAGTGCACAACAACAAACACACAGCTGGTGCAGTGACACACTTGCATTGTCATGTTTGTATTTACTGCAGGTGATCACACAAACAAATGCATACGTTGAGGTCCATTGGCATCATAAACACATCACACATCAATCGCACAATCATATTAGCAATGCCCCAAATCTTGTCATTGTGTGGGTGCAGCTATTGTGATAGAAAATTATATCTTCACCAGAGGGCAAATTAAAATAAATACATTGTATGGTTATCTCATACAGGGACAACAACACAAGTTCACTCGTACACTGCACTTTGATGTCCTTATACCAACCTCTCAGTCTGTCACTCTATCAGAGACGACCTGGAAGGAGAACATGGCAACACAGCTGCTTCCTCAAAAATCTTTTAATAAGTGGGGTGAGAACAAATCAATTAGCATTGACAAAACATTTGTTTAGTTTATTTTGCTTTGCTTTTTGGATACTGTCTGCTTTGTCTCATGTTTAAAAGAGAACAGAGGCACTTCCTGCTTATCTCACTTCCTTTATGCTATGGTTCCAGTGAAAAACAAGCAAGCATGATGTAGATATTGTTCAAGAATAGTCACAAAACAAATAAGGCCAACTTAACTTCAATGGCAAAATATACATATAAAAAATACCCCCTCTTTTGAATATAGCTATTGTGAATCATATTCAAGTTTATTTAGTATTTACAACTTGACTCCACATTGGCATTCCTGAACCAAAGTGCTTAAAGCATGGAAATAGGCTGCAATGCATGCATACTAGCATTGCATGAGCGAATATAATACAAATGCAATAAAACATAATCATGAAATTAATAAAAGAAACAAAGTCTAAGTGTGGAATTCCAGATCACAAGTCCAGTGCTTCTGCCACTTTTCTCTCTTCAGGAATACCATTTACCTGTGAAAAAGAATGTGGATCAAGTCAATTCCATAATACAAATACAAGTACAATATATGATACATTAATACCATTACATTAAAAGAGTTTTGATGACTAAAATGATCATCTGTGCTCTATGTTCATTTTGGACGAACCAGCAGGTATTTCAGAAAAGCAACCTGACATGTTGAATTAATATTCCATATACTTGCCTCCAGCCTTCGAAATGTTGACATACAATAATTATCTCCTTTGTTAGCAGTAAATAAATGGATAGAAGTTGATGTTAGTGACTGTGTTGCACAGCATATGTCCACAGTATTAATGTTTGATTTTTAGGGATAAATCATGTTTCATTATTTCATTATTTTACTCACCGGGAGGTTGCTGTTGAGGTATTTGGACTTGATTTTGTAAATTCCTGAAAGGGAAAATATAATAGCCGAATTAATTCTGAGCCTCATATTTTTAATCACACAGATTTTGTCATCCATCATTTTTGTCATTTTGCACATCAATAGATGTACAACCACTTTCAATCTCAGTAGTCCAATCCTTCTAGTAAACCACAAGTAACCTACATTTCTATCTCTTCCAATATTAGAACCTTTCCATCCAGACAACTATGAGCTGGCATAAAAACTCTTACAAGGTCACAGGGGCACAGATAGCCCTGAGGTGCGTTCAATTTCGCAAACATAGGCAAACGTTTGCCCTTGTCTTTAGTATTTAGTATAATATAGTATAGTATAGTATATATACTCTTTTGATCCCGTGAGGAAAATTTAGTGAAAAACACTCAGCACACAGTGAGGTGAAGCACACACTAATCCCGGCGCAGTGAGCTGCCTGCTACAACAGCAGCGTTCGGGGAGCAGTGAGGGGTTAGGTGCCTTGCTCAAGGGCACTTCAGCCGTCCCCACTGGTCGGGGCTCGAACCGGCAACCCTCCGGTTACAGGGCCGGAGTGCTAACCAGTGGGCCCCAAACACTCGCCAACAGCCTGAGGGGGTAGTTATCCATGAACATACAGTGGAACTGGACATGAGCTTGACAAAGTGTTACCATTACAATGGAATGTTTACATCAAATCGTTCAAATGTTCCTGTTCAGAGAAAACATATTTGCCACGAGCGTTCGCCACTGTTGGTCAAATTTGAATGCATCTCTGGTTTCCTACATGTATGAGATTACTGTTCTCTAGAATAAAACTCCACCTCCCACAATCCCACCAGCGCACAACACTTACGTCTGTGTCTGCATGAGGGGCATGCTCGTGGTCTCGTAGTTGTCCGGGTGCAATGGCGGCACCACCTCCCCGCTGACCGGGTGGAAGACGGGCAGCGTGGACAGAGGCCAGGAGATCTCGCGGTTCTTGGACATGCTCCTCAGCTCCTTGGTGGACTTCTGGATGGAGCTATGGTGCACCAGCTGGATGCTAAAGGAAGACGAGGTGTGGAGAAATGAGGGAGACAGGGAGGAGGAGGAGGAGAAGGAGAAGGAGGGGAAGTCTTAGACACCAGACTGCTGAGTCAGCACACATGTATTTCACATTAACAGGCAGCATGGCCCCAATACCAGACCAGCATCGGCTTTAAGAGAACTGTTCATATCTTTCTTGAACTGAATGTGTAACCAACCATCCTATAGTTCATGCCACTACACATCGAGTAGAGGCTGTTCTAAAACATATTTCTGTCCTGAGAGAGAAAAAGACCGACAAGATAGAGAGATAGAACATGTGCATGTCTGTGTGAAACAGCGAAAGAGCAAGAGATGGTGCACCATTAGGGCAAGGAAAAGAGAGAACACGACAGAGAAAGCAAGAGAGAGGAAAAAAACAAGAGACAGGAAGAAGACAGGTCAGAAACAAGCAGAGGCGAGCAGAGCCTTCTATTTCTCTCTTTCTCTCTCCCTTTCTCTCTCTCTCTCTCTCATGCCCTTCTATTAGATGGGCTAGCACCTGATGCTGTTCTAACCATGTACTAAACAAAACCTCTCGCTTTAAGCAGCTGCCAACAGGATGGCAAGGTGGAAACAGATTTGTATGAATGATTCTGATGGATATGAAGATGTCATCACAAGGAGGGTTGGAGATGACATAAATGTATACAGGTAAAACAAGCAAATAAATAAATAAATAAATAAATAAATAAATAAATAAATAACACCTATAAGATAACCTATCCAAAATGAACAAATAAAAAAAATAGATCAGCAAAAAACAAAATCCAAAAAAAGGAGGCAATAACCACAGGAGAGGCAACACTTACTCTGGTGTTTGCATGTTTCTTTTTTCCCTAGAAACAAAACAAAATTACTGAATTAAAATTCTAA
Source organism: Alosa alosa (assembly GCF_017589495.1). NCBI lineage: Eukaryota > Metazoa > Chordata > Actinopteri > Clupeiformes > Clupeidae > Alosa > Alosa alosa. Next base: position 23,583,256 of record NC_063208.1, on the reverse strand, counting down.
TATTAATAGTTGAAAAAGACATCCACACAAAAGCGAATGAATGGGAGGGAGAACACGGGCACACTGAGGGAGAGATGAGGTATGCTTTGGGATGGTGGGGTTGGGGGTGGGGTGGGTGGTTCCTCCGGCTGATTGGGTAAATGACGATGTACAAATGCATGGAACAGACTGAACTCAATCTGTTGATGTATGTGCCAGTAATGGTGCTGATCATTGCGATGGGTACAGGATGGACAGCCATGTCGCTGATTCCAGAGGACTTTCAGCAGACACGAGCGGTGCAGACTATGGCAGGATGCTTGATGAGCTGCTTTCCTGTGACATCACTTAAAACTCTGGCCCTTCACCTCTGACCAGGGGAGCCCTGGGTATTCCTAAGATTCAGACACAGAGGTCTAGAAACATCATTTTTCCTTCTTTCAGGTATTCTGTCTAGCACCTTATCGATTCCCATCTGGCATTGCTAAAGCTAAACTCTCTTTTTGAGCCCGTACGAGCATAATGGGTGCAATTGTTCTTTAGCGCATCAATATAACTTTCCATTGTGTCAAAGTGTGTGAGTTGAGAAAAACAGACTATGTGTGTGTGTGTGTTTGTGTGTGTGTGTGTGTGTGTGTGTGTGTGTGTGTGTGTGTGTGTGTGTGTGTGTGTGTGTGTGTGTATGCATATCTTCTCAACCCGAGACAGCACGATGTGCTGACTGAGGCATGGCCACTTACACCCCCTCGCGGCGACAGCACATGGCGTAGCCGAGGACGGCGAAGAGCACCAGGGCCACGGCCGACGGCACGGCCAGCGTCACCACGAAGTCGGAGAAGTAGTCGCGGCTCTGCAGGGCCTCGGACGGGGGGTCGTACTCCCCAATGTCTGGCAGTACGCCTGGCCCTGGGTTGGGCCGCTCGCGATACACCGTCACCACTTTGGTGATGTCCACCTGTAAGACGTCAGTGAGGTGAATGGAGGGATCACAGGACTAAAAAATCAAAAATGTCCTTTATTGATACATGAATAACACACAAGAAGTGCACACGCGCACACACACACACACACACACACACACACACAGCAGCTCATGTGGAACTGTGCACATAAATGAACTGTGCACATTTTATGACCTGTGTTTTGCACGACTGCATCCATGCTCTTTGTGCGTATACATGCGTTTCTGCTCACCAGATTGATTTTGCACCAGTCAATGTGGAACTGGGCACGGAACTTCTTGTCACAGCTGATTGCCGGCTCCATCTCCTGACTGCAACGTAGCTGGTTCTGAGGCGTCTCCACCTCCCGCAGGCAAGATGAGAATGGTACGTCAGCCCCCACCATCACATACACACTACGCACACAGACAGAGAGATAGGGCGGTCAGTGAACACATTCACCCACCCACACACACACACACACACACACACACACACATACATACATACACACACACACACAGGCACAGTTATATACATGCCTCAGAAGGAGGAGAGGATGAGAGAGATGTCAGGTAACATTTGCAGTCACACGCGTCACACAACACTCAGTCACACTAAATGCTCGTCATTTACGATGTGTGACTGCAGAGTTAGGTTACCACCTTTCACCATACAGAGACAGATCTGAACATCGGTGTACATTCACCCACACACTGTAAGTCACACTGAATTTAAGAGAGGGGCAAAAGTAAACACACACACACACATACACACACACACACACACACACACACACACACACACACACACAAATATACCTCAGGCATAGAGCAGGATGTCCGTGCACATGGGTTTTGTTTCCACTTAGTCTATGCCTGCCAGTTATCCTCTAGAAGCTTTTATCTTCCAAAACTGCATTATGAATAATTAACAGACAGCTTGTTTCCACCTGTCAGGGGAATTCTTTGATGAGCCTGTCAGACTGCCACTGACTGCAGCAAATTGCATGGTAGTTACATGCTAAGGCAGCTAGCTTGAGTAATGCTAACTCAACACCAGCAATGTGAACAGGGACAAAATGGGCCCTAATTTTGACCCAGCAAAGCGTATTCTTATCTTACACTCGAATTTTTCGCCATGCGGGTCTCTTTTCTTGAACAATGCACTCAGGGGTGTGGCATTTAACGACCTGTGGTCTGGTGCATTATGTAAAAATCACTATTTTACACCATCTAAAATGCATTACACCACTGACCAAGAAAAACCTGGTCTATAGCGAAAGCTGAAGATGCACTGTCACGAGATGTAAGCAGCAACTCCTCTGCAGGATAAATGTCCTGTGTTTTATTCAGTCATTCGAACATTATTGGGGTAAGTGTTGCTTTTTTCAGGCTATGTTTCCAATGGTAACCCATTGTCAAGTCAATAGTGAAAGAAATTAACTGTGTATAACTGTTTTGTCGTTGACTATGACATCGCAGTGAAGTTAGTTTCACTTTGCCTGAGTTCAAATAATAGATGAGTGCAGATGCGTGTAGTCTATACTCTGCTAGGTTTTAGTAAAGCATGGTTTAGTGGAATACCTGTTCGATATGGTCTCGCAAGCAGATTCCTTCAAATGTGCCGCTGACTATCAAAATACCGATACGCCGTTTGATGTTAAAGGGAATGACAGATGTCATTCTCATTGGTTTAAAGGATGTTATGCCCAAAACACACCCATGACTAATTAAGAAACATAAGACCAACCTTTTTGCGCCAGGCGCCCGACGTTTGATAACAAAACCACCCAATGTGGACTGGACAAACCCCTAAGCTATTCGCCAGTGACCATGCGTTTTAGATTGCTAAGATCTAAACTTCCTTGTTTTTTTTTCCTTTTTATTACCACATCTTACAGTAATATCCCTCTCCAACATCACAGTTTAAATTAAATTAAAAGTAAGAAAATATAACCTTTTTGAAACTAGTACTGGCTCAAGAACTGACCATTATAACTTATTTAGACTGTCAAGTTTGTCTTAGTCTGTCAGTGTTTATGTATGTGTGTGTGTGGGGGAGGTGTCAATGTGTCGCAGCAGTGCGTAACTCACCCCTCCTTGAGGTCGTTGATGGGGAGTGGCACGCGGCCACCGCGGTCCAGTGCCGAGGTGATGTTGATGGCGTTGAGTCGCTCGGGCTGCCACACGTTCTTCACGGCGCCCAGGAAGTCACCGAGCACCTCGCTGGCCAGCATCTCTTCCACATTCATGTTCTTGATGTAGAACTCGGCCTGATAGGGCAATGGAAACTCTGCAAAGGGAAGAGATGGAGAAAGGTTAGAAGGACAGGAGGAAAGCAAGAAAGAGAGGTGGAGAAGCAGAGAGAAGGGAAAGAGAAAGAGAGAAATTCTGGAACAGAGAAGGGCATTCAAATGAAAAGAAGACCATTAAAAGGTAAGACAGTGGCAAGAGAGAGAGAGTGATGGAACCACCACATGCAGATGCAGAACATGAAAAAACATGTTGTGCAGATGAGAAGACACGGGTAGCTTGTAACTCAACTTTGACGTCCTTCAACTGAAAGGTATATCCCTCTTTGTGTAGCACAACTTTGATATTTTGAGCTTGCTGAGGTGGCAGTGTCCTCACGGCATCGCTGCTTTATAAAAGCAGAAGTGGTGAATATTGGTGTCATTGCCCGTAATTCTCCACAACGTCCCTGCTGGTGCACTTGATCTAGCTAGCTCCATCCCCCTGGGGAACACATGGCTGATGGCTTGTCGGACTTGTCAGTCAAGTTTCCCCACTGGGTAGTCTCGGCCTTAAACACCAGACAGCCTTGCCTTTAGTGGGGCGAGATCAGCGGGCACAGCGTGACAGGCATCTGCCCATCCAGAGCGTCTGCTGTCTGCCCCGCAGTGAAGTGACGTAAGGCGAAGTGCAGGCGACCGCTGGCAGATGGCTGCTGCCGTCAGAGTGAGGTCAGGGCTGGCACACAAACAGCTGGTCGGAGCGAGGTCTCCAGAATGCTGCTCAGCGGCCACTACCCTCAGCAGCAGCCACACCATCAATCACTAGGGCTGGGCCTGGGCAGTGCATGTGTCATATCACAATACATGTTACACATTATACTGTACATCAAGCATTACAACTCCTATTCTTTTGAAAATCCTTTTGAAAAATAACAATAGTACAGCTCAGAGGATTACACTGAATAAGGTTAATCAGTGAGCCACCATAGCAAAACTGCTACGGAAGTATGCTATGGATATCAGTTTCATTCCCAAGCAAGTACTACTTAGTAGTGCCTTTATTTTTGTCGTTGACCATGAGACATGAGAAAAGAAAGATCTAGTCAAGAGAAGACACAATACCTGTTCATTATCCTTCATTTAAGCAATAAGCCCCGAGAGGCCGTAGGTTACACTGATTTTAGAACAGCTAAGGGGCATTGTTAGGCACGGACTCGAGTGGCTTATTGCTTTTCTAAAACGGTTACTACATATCTGGCAAGATTTCATAAAATAAAGGCTCAGCAACGAGAAATGTAACGATTTATTCATAGATAATCATTCTTCTGGCAAGAAATATATTTCCTCTATCAGAATGGTTGCTGAGCAACGTCGAGACACAGCTACTCCCGGCTTTTGTATCAAGTTGTGGTAGCGCAGTAATATAGAACGAAATGCGGTCAAAGTGTATGTTTGTGCTGGATTTTACAACGGCATCGAACACGATTCAGTCATAATCAAGGACCAAACTATCTGTTTTAGAATCATCATATTATATACAGTATTGGCACCTCTGCTAAAGTTGACTAAAAATAATCTGTTGGTGATTTATTGTAATCTCACAATGAAAAAAATGAGGAAAAATACAACCTTGAAGGGAAGAACATTTATTTTGAGAAAAATTAAAATCTCATAAAGAAATAAATAACTAAAACATGTTGCTCACAATTATCCGGAATCATTCAGAGTAAACATTGTTCTAGTGTTATCCAATTGCGTGCAGTGAGATTTTCAAATGCATGCTTGGTGCCTCCCCTCGAGTTGGGCCATTACATTGTTCGTGGCCAGACCCTTAATCTTTCTAGATTACCAGGGTCTGGATTTTCCAGGCTATAAAGAATGTTCAGTAGGGGAAAAAATGCAATTGATAGAATTGCTGTAGTAGATGCTTTATCAACAACCCAATAAGAAAAGAACATCTAAAAAGAGTCTCGTATCTCTCAAATTTTTATGTGGACCAAATTTCTCCTCTGCTGTTGTCACATATCTTGCTCAGTATTTACTATGAAGATGGTTAGACATCTCAAGACAACCTTGGTGTTTAAAGACACAATTTATTTGCGGTACAAATTCACAATAAAGTCTGTATGTACAATGTAAACACGCTGTACAAAGCTGTTATGGATAGTGGTAGCTATGGTTGATCTATTTTACAGTTTCTAAATGATCTCAATAATCTGTTCGTTCAAAAATGCTTATCAGGTCCTTCAATTTAGTTTTTGAGTTGCTGCAGAAGAATAGGCTTTCTATTATAATTCAAGTTTAGAACATTACGTTTACATTTCTGGCATACTGTGTAGAATGTAAAGAAAATGTAAGAATGTAAGAATGTTAGAAATGTGTTAATGGACTGCTTATTGCATGAAAACACATGAAATATGATGGCATGGAAACATGGTATGGCCACAAGTTTTGAAAATGTGACTACAGATTGTACAAAGGCATGGTAGCCACTGAAAAAAAAAAGGAAGGTGAAAAGTTTGTTTATATTAAATAATGAATTGAAATGTGATATGTAAGGACTCCATTCATGTAAAGTGTGACCTCAACTCAAAATACCAACACTCTCACCTTCGGTAGCCATGATGTTTATGACCAAGTTGTTTCTGGCCGTTTCGAAAGTGCGTCTGTTGTAGGCTGTAATCTGCAACACATAAGGGTGAAAGTTTAAGCCCAGATCAGGGCCAGGCAGCTTATAGTGTGTGCATGGGTAGGGTCGCAGGCCTCGTCTGAGCTTGATGCAAATACGCCTTCTCAAAGCCAAAGGAATGGGAGCAATGACAACGTTTTAAAGCCTCTGAAATGCCCACCGAAAAACCACTGGGAAAACTGGTCCACAATACAGGCATAAGCAGCTATCACCCTAAACAATAAATGGCACAGAATAGTCAAGGCTGGCAGGATAAAAGCTTTATAATGAAACTGTTGCACTAAGAGGAAATGGAACACTGAAATGTACTTATACTAATGTTTTTTTTTACTTATCTGTGCTTATCACTACAGCTGTAGAGTTCAAAATGGAGTTCTGGTGTTTGCTACAACTGGTTTCTAATCATAGCCTCACCATATCAGGACCAGAAGATGCATGGTGATTCTGAAATGGCTGGCCCTCCAGCATTCACTCATGTGAAAATATCTGCACAAATGTGTGAACTTTCTCACACACACACACACACACACACACACACACACACACACACACACACACACATGCACATATACATATACACACCTCAATTACAGTGGGCTTGCCAACGTGTTCAGCCGTTGGGGAGCCATAAAGTACTCCGTCACTGTGGGGAGTTCTCTGGATGTAGCGCAGCCAGCCAGGCCTGTCAGGATATCCTTTCAGGTTGGTGTTGAATGTGATGGGGTCGTTACTGGAGTCACCTGCGTGCAGTCAGTCATGTAAAGCACACAAGGCTTCAAACATGATCTATCACGTCAACATATCATACTTGTTCTACCGATACCTGGGGCTTCCTTCCCATGGGAACTGTTTAACATTCACGCCCTAGGTATTCCAATCGTACTGAACTTGTCAGGTGTATGAGAACATTTTTATAAGAATTTGCAGTTCCAGTATTAATATTGCAAGCAGTGTAGCTTAGCACTTTTCTAATGACTGAAAACTGTCCCCGCCATTATTTTTCTATTAATTGTATATGCCATATGTAAATAAGAGATTCCAACAGATTCACAGAAACAATAATATGGATTTTAAGACAACACAGAGGCAAGACATTTCCATATTCCTAACAGGATGAAATGAGATTCATGGAAAGGCCAGGGAATGTGATCTGAGGAACAGCACACTTACCAGCTTTTATGTATGGGGCGAATTCCCCTTTGAAATACTCCCTCTCCAGCACGTGTACGAACAGCACTCCAGCAGAGGGGTAGACGTTGCGGTCCCCATGTGACCTGGACAGAATGGTGACCACTGGTGCAGAGAGAGAGGACAAGAGCAGGGAGTTATATACAGCTAGTCCACCCAGGACTCAGTTTTATCCAGTGAAGTTTCTGTCCCACCACACTGCTGGTGTCCGTACAGTATAAATGTAATGTGGTATTATTGTTGCTGTATATGGTTATGTATGAAACTTTGACCATAAGACTTCATATACTTGCAATGTGTTACATCCCTATGCGGTACTGTGACTGAATAAGGATTACAATACAGTATACAGTATATTAATTACATTTTAAGTAAACGTCAAATCTCCACTATTCAGAAAAACAAGTCAATGGTAATGTGAACAATGAAAGCTCCTTTATTTAAGTGTACATAGCAGTGCAAGTGTGTGGGTGTGTGTCTGTGCTGCCAATGTGTCTTTCAGGTCACTGGCTGGCAGTGAGTAGCAAAAGGCAGTAATCGGCCAGGCGGTGAGTCACACTCCCAGACGAGCGCACGCGCGCACACACACACACACAGAGACACACACACACACACACATACTCCACAGCCAACTTCTCCTCCCCACCTCACACAGGCGTCCTGCCCTCCATTACACCCACTCTCTCTTGGAAAAGCTCCATTCAAAACAAACACACACACTTACACGCCACACGCACAATTATTCCTCATTCAAGATCTGATTCTAAGATAATGGCTCTAGCTTATATTTGGCTAAGACTGACTTGAAACTGTTGTTGGATTTCACATCCCACCCGACCCACCATACACACACACACACACACACACACACACACACACACAAGTATATTTTTGCTTAAACATGCACACACACACACAAACTACACACACACAATATACTCACCATGCACCATACAGGCACACTACACACACGCGCACACACACACACTCACACAAACTATACACACACAATATACTCACCATGCACCATACAGGCACACTACACACATGCACACACACACACAAACTACACACACACAATATACTCACCATGCACCATACAGGCACACTACACACGCACACACACACACACAATATACTCACCATGCACCATACAGGCACACTACACACGCACACACACACAAACTATACACACACAATATACTCACCATGCACCATACAGGCTCACTACACACACTATGCTCACACTAAGACATTCTAACCATCTAGCCCTACAATATATAGACAGTATAGGCACATTACACACAGACGCACGTGTGCGTGCACACACACACGTCAAGTTGTTCAAAGGGAAGAAGTGAGAAGCAGCATCCCACACACAAGCATTAAAACCCACCAATTGGATTAGTTCTGGAGGTTGGATTAGATAGTGTGCGAAAAGCAGCCACCACCCCACCCAGTCCTAATTTGCAAATCAATAGTAGTTCTTTTTTTATACATCACCCTATACATAATCATAATCTTCTACAGGAGTTCTACATTTGAAATTCAAAAAATGGACGCTCGTACCGATCCCATCTTGTAAGCACAAACCACTGCATAGTATCGTAATGACTACTGATATTTTATGTGGTCCCATTCTAACCACAGTGATAACAGCGACAATCATCAGTCCCTATCAGTCTAAAGAAGGTGTGGGATAGCACCTTAATAAATACCCAAGACCGACCGAAAGTTCATTTGGCCATAAAACACACCTGAAAAAGTGTTGTCAAAACATATCTCCTTTTCTCGAGGTAACCGAGTACTGTCAGTACGACAAAAAACTAAAACAATCGGTTTTGCCTAGCTCGAGTTGCTATAGTCAGCAGCTAATGCAGTCAGGCAGCTACAGCGCTACATTCTGGGGGCATGTCCGTGACATCGAGAAACCGAGATCTATGTGAAAACTTGCCGGATTTCTCCTTTAATAACATGCTTTATATTACATTTTTACAAGAAACTATACATGAATCCTCAACATGTCATCGCAATAACAAAGTCATATGCACATCAATAAAAACATTATACTGTATATCTCTTACTTGGAATTTAATAACTAGACTAAAAAATTAATAAAAATTTGGCTCCATTTAAACAAAACTGTTCCTAGAAAAACAAAAACAGACCCATGTATGCAAGCCAGGTTAATCATACAGTTAATGACCATAAGCCAGGCTGGCTATTGATCCGTGCCCGATGGTATGGGGATGGTGGACAGATGTGAAACGGCTGGCTAGGGCAGATGGTGCTCTGAGCTTGCTGTCACACCCAGTCAGCCCCTTGGTGCTCCGGGCATTCTCACTATTCAAGGGAGGCTGCAGTTATTACACAACAGTCTGTCCTCTTATAACCCCACAGGGCTCCTTAGCATTTCTGTGACACCCTTTTCACTATTACTTCTACTGACATTATCCACTGAGGATTTTTTTTCCATCTTACTAGGAACTTTACAATAAAGGTGCAAACAAAAACAAGAAATACAGTAGTTCTCTGTAGAACCTGTTCCACATTCCCTTTGTGTGCGATACCTAAGATAGAGCTGTAAAGATTCCTCTGTGGGGACGACAAAAAAGGACTTCAGTAAAGTAAAGCAGACAACCCCTTCAACTGTGTGGTTATACCATCAGCCTACAGGTGACCAACACTGTTCACCTAATAGCTTACCCATTAATGGTTAATGCTCAATCTGCACAAACGGTAAAGTGAATACTGCCGTTTAGGTGAAGGCACACGCCTTCCTTTTGACAGATTTCCCTCAGGACGCAAAACTGGGAATGGCTAACCCGAGGTTTATGCTTTTATAGGCCCAACCTTGGACAGGACACCTCCCAGAGAGAGAGAGAGAGAGAAAAGTCACTGGAGAGAAAAGGGACATCCTGTGACAGTAGGGATGCCCCCTTACCAACCTGTTGAATCAGCTGGATGGTGGTGGTTTATCAAGTACAATTAACTCAAGTATACTAACTGCTCTGAGGCACGGCAACTTATAGTAATGCAGTGAGACGTCAGTCTTTGGTATCTCAGTCCAAAGGGCCTTTTCCTGGAAGTGAAACTTACTGGGCTGTTCTGTGGCTGGTCATTGTGTGGTTTCAACTAGTGCAGTCACAACCCAAGACTATGGCAAATAACAACTGATTTTGATCATGGATTGGATGTAACATTAAGCTTCTGGACAAAGGTAATAAATAATTTTTAATGAATGTAAAACCAGTGACCAATTGGATAGTAAAGACTGGCTGACAAAATAAGGTCTTGGCTACAATAGCCAATGATGTGGACTATTTATGTTGAACCATTTTCAGTGGGTGGTTTAAAGCTTGTGCTATTAGTTGTTAAGTTTTAATACACAGAAGACTTCAACCAAACATTAGGCTTATTTCTGAAAATTCAAAAGCAATCTTGACTGTATTTTCTAGTAGCGTTTTAACTGCAGCAAGCTCATAAAAGGCATTGTGCAACTGATTATGGACGGTCAAACATGTTAGCTAGTGTAGTTTGGATGGGATTTTTGGGGGTTTTAAGAGGGGGACGGGATCAATATGAGGCAAACTGTCACCACTCACCATCGGTCTGTATGGAAGACCTCTGCTTATACTTGAGTAACGGCTGCATTTTACTCTTTCCCCACGACATAACGCCATGTTTGACATCAGACGAATGTGCCATGCAAGCTTTTATTTATACACAAAACATAAATTACCGTAAGAAACACCTTCATCTTTTCCATAATTAGACTATGTGAATTTCGTCAGCAGTGCTTTTAAAATGCAATGACATCACCAAGCCACTTACAGCAGAAAACCAAAATGTAACAATGTAGCTGGTTAAACGTTTGCTACAAATGTAGCTGCATGAAAAAAAAATGAATAATGAAAAAACGTTACATCAAGCTTTATCGCGACAACGAATGCTACACTTGCCGCTTTGGGGGGAATCTGTGATGATAAAGTGGAGGACAAGCTAGCTATAATTAGCAAGCTAATGGACTGAATTGCATCGAATTAACACAGACTATTCGACCATTCAAAAAACTTCCCAAAAAGACAATACGTGTTGTTGTTATTTAGCTGACATCATTGTTTAACTCAGCTTGGTTCCGAAACAAAGAGATCGTCCTATGAGCGTAGAATTATTCACAGTCAAATCCTGTAGCTGGCTGATGTTCCTCGGGAGCTAACATTAGCGAGCTACTAAACTAAATGATGACTGGCAGCAAACTCGGTGATGGCAGCTAGCTAACTGCAAAGAACGATGAGAAGAAAAGCACCAATACGTCTATACTGTCGAACTAAATTCATACATACCAACATAAAGCCATACGATAACGCCGACGGTGTCCATTGTTAGGTGAGTTCAGGAAATATTTACAGGAAAATCTATATTATTCGTTGAGCACCACTATTATTTTGACAGCGATACACATCTTCCTTGAGAATTCCATCCACCGCCCTCTTCCAGCGCAATGTGGGAGCAGGACGCGCTCTGGTTGGCTGGAAGCAATAGTGGAACATCTGGCGCAGATGCTGATGTGCACAGGGCTGGAGGACTTCTACGGGATCATAAGATTTTTAGTATCACATCCTGGGCAAAGCATAGGATAGACTTAAAATGCAACGCCTAGATTTATTTGTGTGGCTATAGGTGGCCTACTAGCCTACTCGTCGAGATAGATTCAAGAATTCAAGATTCAATAGGCATCAATAACTGCAACAACAAAATATCCAAATTGTGGCACGGTCTCTTGGGTTTTACCACTGAATGTTTTAATATTTGTCCCCTCCCTCATTTGAAGAATACTTCTTGATAGCGATATAGACACAGGCCCACGCCAATATAAGGTCTGTAGTCCCCCCTCCCCCTGTCAGTCAGTTTAGGAGTGAACAGGACAGCTTGATGAAGTTTATTAAATATCCCCTGTGGAGAAGCTGAACAGACAGATGGCCAAAGGACCCTTAGCTACAGGACAATGATACACTGCTGGTCAACCCATAAAGAAGCACATATTTGCATTATTTAATGCTGTTCGCTGTGACCATGGACCACATCATCCTCAAGGAGAGTTATATCTTGTACCATTTTCTGGCTGAAGTCAAACAGTTTGCAAGGGAAATAGCATCCTCAGCCTCCTGCTACCAGCCCCCTTTTTCCTTCCCAGATTATTTTTAGGTTGCTTAGCAACTTCCCAGAATCACATCTGATTGTGTTGTTAGAAGCAGTGTAGGCTATGAGTCAGGGGGTAATCTTAAAACATATTTGTGTGGAATATTTGACATGTATCAAATACCACATGTCAGAGATAATTACTGAGTCCCACCACATCTATGCACGCGCACGCACACGCACACGCACACACAGGCATGGCGTGCATATAACACAACCCCATACACACACACACACAGAGACACACACACACACACACACACACACACACACACATATGTGCATACATAAAGTGCACATGCATGCACATGCATGCACACACACACACACACACACACACACACACACACACACACACACACACACACACATATGTGCATACATAAAGCACACATGCATGCACACACACACACACACACACACACACAAACAGACACAGACACACACAGACACAAACACACACACACACACACACACACACACACAGATAGCTTATATAACAGATTTCATATCTCACTTGGGAAATCGCAAATCTATTTACTAAAACAAGAGGCTTGCCATTATCTGCTGTGAAGCTTCCTTCACATTTGGTTTATGTTTTAGTCTGGCTAAACTATTTCACAAAGATCTCTTTTATACCACATCCCTCTATCACATGTCCAGTCAGCTCTTTGCCTGTGAGGAAGGTTGTTGTACCATGATTAGAACGTCACTGGAGGTGATCTTCAGACATGTGTGCCTGCCTTTTTTAAAGTACAAATATAATCTAGGCGATTGCTAAGTTTTTATTAATGCACACATCCAAATCTCTCTGCACACAAAATGCTCCTAATTTGTCAATTTACTGGCAAATTTGTCAATTTATTTGTCAATCCATAATTGCCACAAGTTCTGTGTTTAGCATATAAAACTGGCAAGGAAAGTTAATGTGCTGGTATTTTTTCATTAATTAATTTATTTTTTTGCCAGACTGCAGTTCGATGCAACCTCCTCCGTGCAGATTAACGGAGCGAACCATCGGTAGAAATGGGGTTAAACACCTGTCACATGGGCCAAACCACGTCAGTCATTACCGTCGATTGTTGCAAAACCGAATGGTTTTATGTTTTGTAATGTATGAATTTATAATTGGTGATATAAAATGTATTTATTCGACCTGTTCCTGAAGGCTCTTGATAATTTCACTGCATGAACACCCCTTTTTGGCAATGGCAGCATCACCCATTGCCTGCAATGGCGTTGTCTGGCAGTGTGTAGGACCCCGGCTTGTGTGTCAAATTGTTCCAATACGATGGCGAAGTATCGAAGCACTGGTGCGGTACATCTGACCAGTCTGTAAAGAAATAATCTGTAGAAGAATGTAGTCAAACATTCAAAGGAAATAATATCGATGAATTATCCGCAGAGCAATGTTTCTTTGCATGAGGAATTGGTCAAAACATCAATTTTGAACGAGGCAAGGTAAGTGACTCTTTTGTTTTGAACATTGTAGCAACAGCCATAGCGTGGCAAAACTGACAACTTCTGCTTTTCTAAACTGTTAGGATCTCGTCACATTTGGTTTGTTTATCGAGTTGAAAGTAGTCTTTGAAAAAGCCCGGTGATGTTATTTCATTTGTGGATGGAGCTGTCATGCCATGTCCTGTGCAGACGCTTGGGCTCAGACCCTGTGCGGCGCATAAGCTTCACCACATGATGTTAAGCGTTGCAGTTTTGTTATACTTATTTCATTCAAGTTAAGACTTAACCGTTATGGGTCAAGCCTGCAGTGGAGAGACTATTTGCCGCTGTAATTAACGTGGGAAGGAATTGTTTGTAGGGTTTTTTGCCAAGGATTTATTTGCCGCATTTGCTGATTATTGCTATTTGACATTTCGGTGACACACATCTTGTAGTGAACGTTGGCGATCAGTCTGCCGGTCACATTTTCTTTAGAAAGCCTTTGTTTCCAAGTGAAATACCAGGTAGCCTAATGTTGTGTGCCTGCCCGCTGGATAGACGAGCTTTACAGTTTTAAACCTAAGGTAGGACATGTTTCTTCAGTCAAGCTTGCTGTTCCTGTCTGCTGGTATCCTATTAGTGGAATTAAACTCCGACCTGCTTATGATTGTAGTGTTGATACAAACTAATAAATACGTAGTTTAACTAAAAAGTACGTGAATAACAGATGCAGGTGTTGTACATCTCAATGCGACGCGACGTTACCCCAGTGAGCGAGCTCGATGTATGCGTTGAAATTTAAAACCGTGAGACATTGTAATGGTCCATTAATAAATTACATCAAAATCTGCACACTTATTCACAATTATAGAGAATATCAGCATCAAACACTCATCTGTCTTCTGTGATAGGCGAAAGGGGAAGGATCTGGACCGCAGAATAAAGATTATGGTTACATTCTTATCTGCATTTGTAGGCTATAATAATAATAATAATAATAATAATAATAAAAACACCTTTTAAAGCATTGCAAGGAATCATGTGCTCTCTGCGTTGTTGAAGAGGCTGCTTGTGATGGTGTGCATGCGTGGGATCATTTAAAAACAAACGATGTTATAACCCAAGTAGGCTACTCCTCTTGACTGTGGCCCAGCCACTTTTACCACACTACCACAACCATAGTGCTCAAGGACAGTGTGGGCTATTAGCGTTTCTGTTTGTGAATGAAATGTGTCATAAATAGATTATAATGACATTAATAACTATTGTAAGTAAAATACATGTTTAATTTGTATTTTTTCTGAATGCTTTATGTAGAGCTCTCCAGTATTCATGCCAGAATGTGAGACCTCACAGAAATGACAGTGATTTGGAATGGTACCACTGAAGTGAGACCCTTCCCTTGAAGTGAACATGCTGAAGACTGAGGCCTCGGCGGAGAGGACCACTCTTCGCAGTGCTTCCCCACACCGGAATGCCTACAGGGCAGAATTCCAGGCACTGAAAAAGGCCTTCGACCAGCCCCGTCAGGATGACGACCCGTCCAAGCATAAGGACCCCGAGCGGATCCGGCAGCCCCGCGGCCGGCAGTATGGTGGCCACGTCAGCCGTATCAAGGACATGTTCATGCAGCTGGGCACAGAGGGCGCCAGTGCCACCAAAAGCCCGAGGGGCGATACGTCCCCGCAGAAGCTCACCAAGCCCACCAACTTTGTCAACCGGACCGACGGGTCGGTGATTAAGCTCCAGCATGGCACAATGGAGCGCTCCGGGAGCAATTCCAAGTTCTCGGAGACCAGGAAGTTGTTTGAGCAGCACTCCCGTGGCTGCGTCCCAGTCTCCCGTCTCCTCCTTCAGCCGGGACAAGCGAGGCTCCCACGAGAACCTGGACGACTGGAGAGGGCCGCGTTCAAACCGGGGCAGCACTGACTCGCTGGACTCCCTGTGTTCGCGGACCGAGGCCTCGTCCCCTACGGTGAGCCAGCTGAGCGCCGTGTTCGAGAGCGCCGAACGCGGGCAGCACGGGCCAGCCTCGCTGCTCCGCCGGAGCCACAGCGCAGGCCGGGCACTCTGCTCACCAGACAGCCACCACCACCACCACGGGGACCTGAGTGAGGACGACAGCAGCCTGCGCCAGTCACCGGTGCGCGGGGTCTACAGGACCCGGATCGGAGGAGGTAAGCTGCCCGTGTCGTCGTCCTCCGAAGATCTGCTCAGCCCGAGCCCGTTAGCAGAGGTGGTGGAGCAGAGGAGGCAGGAAAGGGAGAGGAAGCTCGGGCGAAAGATCGAAGAGATAGCCAAGGATGAAGAGGATGACCAGAAGGGCCCGACGAGCTCGGAAGAGGTGGACGGAGTATCGGATGAGAAACAGGATGGCCAGACTCCCAGTGCAAACGATGTCTGTGCAGACTCCTCTCAGCTGAGCAAGACTGACGTCAACAAGAGTCTCCAGGAAACTCCTGAAAGTGCTGACACAAAGCCACTGGATGATGCCATAGAGAACCACGAGGACGAAAAGAAGGCACCGCGGATTTCAGCAGAGGATCTGGCAGAAGAACCCGATGAGGAATACTGCGGCAACGAGAGGGTGATTTTCAACGCGGATGGAGACGCCTGCTACCAGGGCTGGGGCGAGAGTTGCACGGATGAGGATGGTGACGACGACGTGATCTACGACCCAGGGTCAGAGGTCACGGAAATCCAGGGCCTTCCTGAGGAGCAGGAGGACGACGTGCCTCAGGGGAGAAAGATTCGATTCAGCTCTGCTCCCATGACAGTAAGTTTATCGCTAGCCGGTACCTTGCCTCTGCCACTCTCTGCCTCTGTGCTGAGTGCAGTTTGACATTAAACAAATGCGTTTAGGTGAAATTGATTTCATAATTCCTTTGACCATAACCCCTTATCCATTAGCTCTCTCTCTCTTTCTCTCTCTCATATCCCGCCCGCCACAGCCAGCACGCTCCTGGCTTCGGACATACAGCTCACAGATAATGTAATCTGCCCCTGGCATTAATGTACCTTTATTGATTTGCTTAACATATATACCTTCAGCAAGTCACCATATCGGCTGATCATTGCAGGGCATTTTGGATAATGAGGTGCCTGTGTGCTGGAGTGGTATGAGGAGAGCCCAGTGCCTGCTGGGAAGAGTGCAGACACAAACAACTGCCTCTTCAGAAGTCATTTTGGCTGAGGTCTTTGTTGGTTTTTCAGACTCTGGCTTTGAGCACTTGCCTGGTGTGCTTTTATTCCTTGCTCTCTCTTTCTCTCCCACACACAATGACAAACACATTTAAAAATGTCAGACATGTATGCACATTCAGTAATGCACACACACACACACACACACACACACACACACACACACACACACACACACACACACACACACAAACACACACATATACTCAGGGAACTTTTCCAGACATGCAGACCCATCGCCAGGTGTGAAATGGACTGAATGCACTATGCTCAGCTTGTTTCAAGGTTAGAGAGGGAGATGGCAATTGCTGTCTGTTTGGTTTCGCTGCATTTGTTAAAGTGAGTGGGTTATAAGAAGCATGGAGCATTAGGCTAAAGCAGTGGAGAACCCTAATAGTCTTTTGATTTAAGATGTTTGCCACAACCATATGAGCCACTGTATCAGTATTAATTCAGTCTCCCCAGGCTTCATCATGATGAGATAATCAAACCTTTACGTGTATAAAGGAAAAGTATGTACAGTGTTTTTATGGCTTGTAATAGCTTTGTTTTCTTATTTTCCCATTGATTGGCCAGTGTTTTGAACTACACCATACAGTAAACTGCTGCTCCTGAGACCTAGCATGGTTTAGCTAATTATAGCAATCAGTGGTTGGCTTGTTGGGTTCAAGGAAAAGGAGGGAGGTACAAGAGGTACAAGAAAGCAAATATTTTCTTGATTGGGATCAATCCCTAATCGCTGCAGAACAATTACTCCAGTTTTCTCCTTGGGGAAGGGGAAGGGGGTGGAGGCAAAGCTGAAAACGTGACAGGAGCCGGGTGACTGCCTTTTGCACAAGCTGCGGTCCTCGAGAGTCGAGAGTGCACTGGGTTTAGCCTCAGGAAAGGTCAGGCTCTCCTCTTCCTCTCTTTCTCTTCCTCCTCTTCCTCTCTCTCTTTTTTCTCACTCCTTATGAAGTGCCTCATATTCTTGGAGTTCCTTAATCAGATCACATCCCCACGCTATGTACGCTCAATTTTAATTCTCAGATTAATCTGCTAATTATAAACTAGATATATAGGTCCTCCCTACTGCCCATTTTGCTCCTTGTGGGTTGTCTTGTAGAAACAGTGATATACTCTGTTACCAGCTAACAGACTAGCATTCAGTGAGATTACAATAGCAAAACCCCAGCCTCAACCATTTAGCCGTGTACAGTTTACAGTAGCCATGCTGTAAATGCAAGGTGAACTCTTTTTGTCCTCTCACAGGTGTTATTCAGAGGGATTATCAGGCCTTTGGAAAAGTCTGCTGTGTGATTCAGGCTGGCTAGAGCAGTGTTGGAGTGGGATTGTTAGACCGTTCAAGGAATCTGTTTTCTCGTCAAAAGCCTGGGCCATTGCTCATTAATCATATGGAATATTTAACCGAGGCGCCCCCCGAGCTCGCCATGAACAAACAGGGCTCTGTCTTTTGTTCCAACAGCAGAAAGAGACACATATTGCCTGAAACGTGTCCCTTCAGCGGAATAGCTAGACACGAGGCAGGCTTAACCTCTGGCCCTGGGAGCGGAGACTACAAAGAAGACATTGAAAAAATGTCTTCAGTTAATCTGACTAAACACACCCCCACACACACCCACCCATCCGTGCATGTAATATTTCTTAGTGCTTCTTAAAGCGGATAAATCATTTCAACATCCAGGCTATTAAACCTTAATTAATCTAGAAATCTTACTCAGAGGCTGCAGTGAAAGCTGGCCTTACAGGCTGGGAGCTATAAGCACTCACTGTAAATTGAATTTATTCCCTCCCCCCTATTGACATGGAAAGATGTGTTTGTCAACCCAGAAGATGTGACACTGTATCTCACATTGCACACTTACTAGATGCTATATTTAACCATCAGTACTAAACTATCAGGTAACCGTGGTGTTTATAATCACCAGTAATGCTTTTCATACTACGCAATTAATTCAATAGCTGATTTATAACATGTTTATGATATTTGTATTAAACTATCCATGCCGTACGTAGCCACGTTGCTGACTAAACAGTCACTCTGCAAGCGGCCTTAGAGCACTAATACATGGAGCTCAGTCTATGATGCATTCCTGAATTCGGCTCCACACCTCTCCCTAATCCACTCAGCCATTTTGTTCAGTTAGTTCTCTCTCAGCACTCTGCTTGGTTATAGGAACATAATGTACTTTCCTCAGTCTAAGCACACAACTACTTTCGCTGGTCAGTTCTTTCCCGTTGTCCTGCCTGGATCTGATAGAGCTGGGAAATCCTATGGAAAATGTTTTGGACGAGTGTGGTGTATATGTGGTGTATACATATGCCTGGTCCAGAGAACACATGCACAAACTGTGGGTTTGTGTTTTACTAAGGTTGTGTGGTCATCTTTAAATTCAGTCACCCAGGAGCACTGTTGGGAAGCAGGTCTGCTGAGCTCCACAGTCAGTAAGATTATTCATCATGGCTTTGTTGCTCCTCCAAAGCAGGTTGATGCAAGGATACGCAGTACTAAAAGAGGACTCTTAAAAATAAAGGAAGACCTGCTGCACAATGGCATTAGAGTTTATACGTAACACAAACTTGATGCAAGCGATGGGACAAAAAAATCAATACGGCAATATATTGTGATACTTTGTTTTGTGGCGTATCTCTCTCTCTCTCTCTCTCTCTCTCTCTCTCTCTCTCTCTCTCTCTCTCTGTGTGTGTGTGCTTGGGCAGAGTTATACTTCCTTTTGTGATATGTTATTGATAGATGAGTTGGCACCAAGTATTGATATATTTACCAGATGCACAGGCCTGCAAAATGCATTTCCGTGTGTTCCACTTGTTACCAGTTTGACTTGCTGCAATGTCACTACTTTTCCTCATAGTGATGCTTCTCAACCACTATGTTTATCTTACTTTGTGAATCACCAATTTTCTGTATGCGGAAAAGTTATACAGGTAGCCAGAGCAAACATTGATACGAGCATTAAGATTCATACTGTTTGAAAAATAATACCATTCTAGTGGTATTTTTGTTTTCTGCTGAACAGCTTTTGTGAAAAAAAAAAAAACCGACGTCCTGTGGTTTGCTGTTTGTTGCCTGACCAGTAATGCTATCATTGTGATGGACAACCTATTGTGAGTGCCTGGGCTGCACATTCTTTGTTTCTCTATGATTTTCACAGCCAACGCAGCGCATACAGGACAGCACACCCTGTGCAGTAAGTGCACTGTCCTTGTTGTTGTAGTGTCAGCAACCTGTTCTGACCCTCTCTGAGGCTGCAGGGAAAGTGTTGTGTCACTGCAGAGCTAGCTCGGGGCGCTCTTGCTATTTCCCGGTTTGGAAGTGAGTGCAATCTGAAGGGCCTCAGTGCTGCTGAATGAGCGCTGAAATGAGTAAGCAGTAATTGCATACTTCACTCTGCTCTGTCATAAGCCTGATGTGTGAACATTTCCTGCCTTGTGTGTGTGTGTGTGGGTGTGTGTGTGTGTGTGCATGTGCTCTAGTGCTACCTTGTATACCCAAAATCTCACATTTTGAGATTAATACACTTGTGATGTGCAATATGACTTATGACTTAAGTGCCCATTTGACATTTGATGTTTCAACAGCAAATTGTAAAGCATGTTCTAATATCAAAATATCAGTGATTGGAAAGGAATTTTGAAATAGCTATTACTGGCAGTATGTGGTTGCTACATATCCTGAATCTACTACTGAGAAATCTGCATCGTTATGTTGTGAAGCGCTAGCCTAGCTACCAATTGCTAACACCGATTCTGTTCAGTCATGCAGCCAGGTTGTGGTGGACATCACCTTGGACCGCGACGTGTCTGACTTTCCTCATCCACAGCAAAGCAGCTGTGCTACTGCCGTCACGCTGTCCTGTGTTCTCACCACAGCTTGAGTTCTCCTCTCTCCCTCCCTCCCTCCATCTTTCATTCAAGCGTAATCAGGTTTGAGCTCAGCCTGATCTGACCCGTACCAGCAGATTATCCCCTCGCCCTGTGAGCAATGTAAATCGGTATTCACTCATTTGTGTCAGTATGTAAACACGCTCTACAATGTGGTTTTCCCATGTTCACGTAAATGGGCTTAGCCTGCTGGAAAAACTGCAGGATCTGTAGGTCCCTTCCCAAATGATTTGAACAGGAATTCCTCATGAGTTAATGATTCAGAGTCTATATTGAGGCGTTTTGAGCAGGAGGGCTTGAGCTGATGTTTAGATCGAGCGTAGAAATGGGCTCACTGATGCCTGAGAGAGTAAATGACATCCCATAATCTTATGGCCTCTCTAAAGACTCTCAAACATCAGTATTTCATTTAGATTTAACACAGGCTCATATTTATTTGGGGTCTGGCATCTGAGTACACTGTATGTGTGTAGAAAAGACTTCAGAGCGTAGCACTCTGGGATTTTTGGAGTGTGTGTGTGTGTGTGTCTGTGTGTGTGTGTGTGTGAGGGTTCTATAATTGGTGTAATATAGTCACTATGTTTTACTCTTGCTTTAAACACCTCACCATTTTTTATGTCTAGCATAAACTGCGCAGAGAGTCAAGTTTTACCATGTGGTGTCTTGAGATAGAAGCAGCCTTGGTGCTGCTGCTGCCATATTTCCTTTGTTCAGAAGGAGAGAGTGAAAATTGAGGAAATAAAAGGTTTTTCTGTTGTCTTATTTTTAGGCCCGAAGGATTTTCACAACATTTCTGGATTAGCTTCCGCCTCACCAAATGCTGAGTTCTCTCAAAACCGGAGAAGCCAGTTCAGAATTATGCAATTTGTTATCCTGCATTTTTCTGGGAAAGAACCTAAGGTTTGTAGAGAAAGTGTGATCAACAGTGAACAAATGGTCCCTCTTGTCTGACTGCTGTCAGACTATTAATGTTATGATAAATCTGGAGGACAGCCTAATGAAATGTATTTAAGGTTTATTTAGACATGGACAGTGAACATTAATAAACATAAAAAATGTAACGCGCCAGAATTAGCCAAAATGGCTATTTTGCATCTGTTGTCCATTGGCCGATGTTAACAGGCCAGATGTGCCTAAAAGAAACTACACACATCATTGTATCGGGGAAGTGAAATCAGGTATACCCTTTGGAGTATCTCCCGCCAAACCTTTAAAGCTTGGCATAGTGGCGGAGGTCTATATATGTCTGGGTTGTGTATTATTAATAGCATGGCATTTTTGTTTGCTTGTTTTGGTGACACTGGAGCCTCGGGGAGCTGAATTTTTAACGATCTGGGAAACACAAGCCCTGCTCTGTGGTTTTAGGGGCCGGGCTGGGTCGATGCGGACGGTCACTGGCAGCAGTATATGGACATGGGTGAAAGGTACGGCGGCAGGCCCCGTGGTCAAGCACAAGCGTCCCGTATTGTTTTGATGGCCGAGCCAGCTGAGAACAAGGAGGTGTTGAGTGCTGACACAGTGCCCTGCTTTGTGGAGATGCGACTGGCACAGTTGTGCTGAATTTGAAATTCACTCTTCAGCACTGCCATGCAATGCAGTCTGATGAGACATGAGAACCCCTCCAGAGCACGCACAGATATTGTTGGTTTGTCTTATTGTTTGTAAACATTATAAATCATTTTTATTTTGTTTGTGAAGGTTCACCTTCAATGCCCCTTAGCACTCCATAACCATCCCCTCAGAGATTCTGTTCTCTGACATTATGAAGATCTGGAGTCTGGAGACATTTTCTAAAAGCTCTCAGGCACCAGTCTCATGGGAAGCTTATGAGCATGAAACAAAAACAAATGACGCCATTCATCCACAACAAATTAGCCTTCATAAGCTCCTTGGTCAAGGCTCATGAATTAAATACTTTTTTTCCGCCTTCCATTGTCAAAGCGACTCAGCGAATGCCACTGCCTCCCACTCTTAGCCGTCTAAAATGATAAATGAAGAAACCAGTTGTGTAGTTTCTAAAGTGGTTGAGATGTTGATTCTCATGCATTGGGTTCCTCAGTGAGAGTTCTTTTTGGGTCACTCTGGTGGGCTGTTATTGTAGGTGGGAGTCTGGGCACTTGGTTGTAACACACCACAGCAACAGGGATTAAAAAGAAGGGTGGAAAAGAATGCTTTCCTTGGTATGATAAGCCGTCTTACAGAGTCAGCTACTTGCTTCAAGGCACTGAGGTAAATAAACCTGCATTTTCCTCCCAGGCCAGGCATTTTCAGATGCAATAGACCTTTTTCTTTCCCTGATGTATAGTGAAACACTGACGGGGAAAGTCTGAAACCTGAAAAGCCAAACTGACATCTGCATTGCTATGTAGATTCGGCTGTTTGGAATTCTCTATAGTCAGAGCCTTAGTGCCTGAGTCATCTAGTCACATAGCTTTCTGCTGCTTTCTTCCTCTCTTAAAGACAGGCTAAATCTTTATTTTATGTGCCTGAGGAAAACCGATAGGGTACCTCTATTGTATCATATAATGCTATTGTAGCACCTAACATTTAGCATGAAATACCTGTGGAACATGTGCATGACTCATCAAATCCCTTAGCATCTTTGCAAGACCGATGTCTAGCCTCCATGCCGCTAGTTTGCCAAACCCCATGTGAAAGGAGGGCGCATCAGAGCACCTGCTGCACAGAAGCATGAAAATGGAGGCTCCTTTTTAATGAAGAAACTTGTGGTGTGGACCCAGAGTGCGAGCCAGAATGACTCAACTCTTTGGCCTGGAGTCCACATGATGGTCTGCTGGTGTTAATGCGATGCTGAGTCGGCCCTGCAGGCGCGCCGTGAGCCATCGCTAATCCGCCGCGGTGAGGCTTTTGGTAGGCGGCCACGGTCACGGCCCGGGCACCCCACCACCCCCTCCCCCCTCTGTTTGGACTGGCACCTCAGCAGCACCGCGAGAGCCCTGGCACCGTGTGACCGGAGTGGCATTTAATGCGATAAGCAGCGGCGAGGCCGCGCCAAGCCAGCGCCAAGGCGCCATGCGGTGCCATGTTAGGCAGCGATACAAGTGGCCACATGCTGCTCTTCCAGACGTACACACACACACACACACACACACACACACACATACACGCTGGACACAGACAGACGTGTAACACCTACAGACATATGTGTTCTCCCTCCCACACAGATAAACACACACAGGCCTGTAGTACACATTACTCACCCATACAGAAACACAGTCTTACGCAATCAGACAGAATCCGCCCTCTCAGAGAAATGCACACAAACACACACACACACACACACACACACAGTATAGGAGTACAGCACTCTCCCAGATGTAAGCACAGTGTTACACACATACACACACTCACACGTGCAGCCAACACACACACACACACACACACACACAAATACACTCTTCACTCCTTTTGCTCCCCCTGTCTTGCTCCCCTCTAGCCCTGCCTCCCTTTCAGCTAATCCGATAGACTGTGCCTGACGGAAAATGCTGCCATCCACATTTTGCCCCCTCAAAAAAAAAGAAAAGAAAGAAAACCCAGAGCACAGCCTTGGTTGAGCAGGCATGCAATGGATGAGTGGCGATTAAGCAGCAACAGCAGCAGCAGCAGCAGTGCAAGGAGGCTGCGAAGTAAACAGGAAGTGAGCGCAGTCACTCAGGCGGGACGGGCAGCGTGGGTGCACGTAGCGAGCGTGGGCGTGAAACAGCGGCGGCGACGACGGTGGTGACGGCGACGACGCAGTCCTGCGGAGCGACAGCCTTGCGAGGGACATGCTGGCAGCATACACCAACTGATTAGTGAGACAAGGAGAGAGAGAGAGAGACAGAGACAGAGAGAGGGATTACATGTAAGAAAAAAGCTATAAACAGAGGAGGAGGAAGACATAAGAGTGGAAGAGGTTGTGAGGGGAGAGACAGACAGGGCAGAGAGAGAGTGAGACGGAGAAAGGGAAGACAGTGTGTAATGTCATAAGGGAACGGGGGGATGAAGTGAGACAGGGAGAGGAAGAGATGAGGTTGAGCTGGGGCTGGTGGAGGTTGGAAGAGACAGAGATAGATTGTGCCTGAGAGGCTCTTACTGGAAGCAGTTGGAGAGCATCTCTAGCCTGCACAAGATGAATATGAATTTGAGGAAGGAGTGAAGAAAAGTGCAGCCGTTCCTGACAGCTCATCTCCAGGCACGCGCTGTGCTGTGCTGTGCTGTGCTGTGCTGTGCTGTGCTGTGCAGGCACCAGAAAATCCCCGGCACCTCTGCCGCCCTGCTCCAAACGCAGCGAGAAGTGTCATTTAGATTCTCCCAGCACAACACAAAACATACTTCACTTCACATTGCTTTGATTAATTTTCTGTTGATCAAATGCTATGAGAGACAGGGAAAGGGAGAAAGCAAGAAAAAGGGGGGGGGGCTACTGCCTTATGATGGCGAGACCAAAGAGAATGAGCATGTTTTTGTTTTGTGTTTTTTTTGTGAGACGTCAACGGCCTCGAGCATCGATCAAAAGGCTGGCTAATGAGATGAGAGATGGATGGCGGAGATGGAGGGGAGCGGAGAGGTGAAATGAAACGAAACGGAAGATTGGAGAAATCATTAAAGGCTTGCGGCTACAGCTAAGCTAAACTAGTGCTGAGTCATCATAGGGATCTCTTGACAACTAATGAGATCTAGCATTCATGGTTGGGCCTGCGTGGGGGCAATGCACAGTTTAGTCATCAATGTTAGTTGGTTCATACATTTCTAGCCGTCGTCAGATCCCCAAAGCTACCTTTGAGCCAGTAGAAGCATGCTTCTGCATCTCTTCAAAATGAACATCTGAATGGTTTAGCATGATTTCATCTATGTTCCTTGCTGTCACCATCACACCTCTAAAGTTAAATATCTAGCTCATTTATCCAAGTAAATCTGACAAACACACATCACACCATGCTTGTACCTTGTTAATGGGGGATTGGTATGGGCGAGTGCAGAGCAGTAGTAGTAGCAGTAGTTGTAATGGAAGTAAGTTGCCTCTTCAGACATAACCCCCTCGGACACTGTTTACTCCTGAGGTAATAGTGGAAACAGCAGACAACA
Source organism: Alosa alosa (assembly GCF_017589495.1). NCBI lineage: Eukaryota > Metazoa > Chordata > Actinopteri > Clupeiformes > Clupeidae > Alosa > Alosa alosa. The sequence continues at coordinate 23,557,392 of NC_063208.1, read as the reverse complement.
CCGTTCAATGGTAAAGAGAGCCAGGGCAGGAAGGGAAGTTAATCAATAAAGTGCAACATGACATTTCACACAGATGACTCTGTATTTAGGGAAACCCTAAAGTTTAAAGTCATGGCCGCTTCTCTCTCCACTGCTCTGGCCTATATTCCAAATAGATCTGGTATATTGGCGTCTATCTATATTGATGCTGGACCCTAACCAGGTCAGAGGATGTGCATATACTGGCTGCAGTACAGCCATTAGCGCTGGAGGTGGAGGATGACTGGGGCCGCCTGACCGCTAGGCCATGGTCCAGGGGGGTGGGGGAAGTGGCTGTTCCGTTATTGGCTTCCTGTAGAGGGTGGACAGTGTGTCAGTGGGAGTTTTGAGGTGAGATGGATACTAGGGGGTGCAGTTACAGTTAATGATGTGAAGAATGTTCCGGAGACTGTTCTCTTCTCTGCTTGCCTGGCAGGGCCGGCTGTTGATGGAGCTGAGGCGTCAGACCACTTTAGCTGGAGCGTGTCTGCCCTGGTGATGTTCTCTGGGGAGGGCAAGAGGCTGCACTCTGTCTGTTGATCTTTTCCCTCCATCTCTCACTCTGTCTCTCACTCTCATTTTGTTTTTATGATACTGTGCCTATTTTCAAGTCTGTCTCCTGCTTTGTGACCTTGCTCTCTCTCTCTCTCTCTCTCTCTCTATCTATCCCCTGTTGGCTCTATTTCTCCTGCGTGTTTTTCTCTTCCCCACTGTTTCTCGTTCCTTTTGCCTCTCTCTCTCTCTCGCTCTCTGTTTATGTTCTCTAAGCAGTAGTTCATATGAATTGTCGGTGTATTGTTCATATCTGACACCTTATGTATTCCCCCTGCTCATAGATATGTTCAGCTGTAGTCGAGCACGGTGGTTGAGCCCAGGCTTTATGGCCTAATTCAACAAGCTGCCTTCACTTCTGGCTGCGTTTCAACTCTATCACACTGTGTGGCGAAGACCTTGAAGGTTAAAGACTTTCACCGCTTTTCAGTCTCTCCCTCTCTTCTCTCCCTCCCTTCCCCCCTCTCCTCTCTCTCTCTCTCTCCCCTCTCCCTCTCTGTCATGCCATCTATTGCTCTCTCTGTCTCTCTCACACAGTTACAGTCTTCATTTCGTTCCTCGTGCTCCTCCTGCTGCACACTAGTCATTTTGGCCATGTGTGTGTTTCTTTAATAATGCATCGGCTCCTTATCACTCTAAATGATTGATGATGGGAACTTCAGAGACAATGCTCCGTAGGCGATTTTCTTAGCGTAGCCATCTTTCAAACTGTGTGTATCTAAGGCAGACATCGTGTCAGTTCTTACTGTGGACCAGACTTATTCACCTCCTTGGCTTTTTGCCTTTGTAATGCACAATTACGACGCATTGTATAGGTCTAGTTTTCCTAGCAGATGATGCGGCATGAGTTGAAAGAGGCCCTAGTCATTTGTCTCAGGAGGGCCTGAATGGCACCTTGTTGTACACGCCACATGCTTATTGGCTGATAGATTGCCACAATTAACCCAAATACCTGCGGTGGGATAACCAGGTGAAGGGGATGCTGTTACTGTCAAGGTTGGCAGGAATGAAGGCAGTGTCTCCATCTGTCTCTGTGTGTGTGTGTGTTTAATGTTCATACCTAGATATATGTGTGTGTGTGTGTGTGTGTGTGTGTGTGTGTGTGTGTGTGTGTGTGATGTGCATGCATGATTTGTGCTTGATATACTGTGTGTGTGTGTGTGTGTGTGTGTGTGTGTGTGTGTGTGTGTGTGTGTGTGTGTGTGTGTGTGTGTGTGTGTGTGTGTGTGTGTGATGTGTATGCATGATTTGTGCTTGATATACTGTGTGTGTGTGTGTGTGTGTGTGTGTGTGTGTGTGTGTGTGTGTGTGTGTGATGTGTATGCATGATTTGTGCTTGATATACTGTGTGTGTGTGTGTGTGTGTGTATGCACGTGCTGTGTTACCCTCTTGGCCCCACATTTGCACCTCAGCGCTCTGCGGGGCCGGTGACGTGAATATGAGGTGACGCGCGCGCTTTAGGAGACGTGGCAGTGCCATCACGTTTCCCCAGTCAAAAAGATGAAGAGTGACAGCACTCCCCTCTGCCCCCTAATTGTATTGATCACTGGCCTTCTCCTCCAATACCATGTTGGACAGCTGCGAGGATTGTATCGCATTCCTGTAGCTCTGCACTGAAAAGCTGGCAATACCATGGCCTTGGATGTAATTCTCTCATAGAGACACTCACATACAAATTCACAGTGATGTGTGGTGTCATGTGGGATAAATCCACAAACTCTGCCTCAGACAGTGTGAAATGTATCCCAGTATCCCGTATTTCATGCTATGGACAATTAAAAAATGGTGGTTCCACTGCGCTTCTGGAAACCATCCGGCACTTCATGGGAGAGGACCGGTCATGCAGTAAAATTAAAAGGATCAGATTCCTTTATTATTAGATTGCTTATTTTTTATCTTAGAACAGCGCAGCATGGACTCTGATGAAGATGTAACCACATTGAAGTGTTAGTCAATTTGATAAAAGGTAGATGCTATATAGGCTAAATAAATGAATGAACACCCACCCAGCAGTATGTGCCGTCTCAGTGAATATATAGTCACTCTCATTCTCAATGAGATCCTCACCTGCCTGTATGCAGATGGTAGCGCATGACCTGAAGGAGGCCAAGCATGAGTGTGCTCTCTTTCTCTCTTCTCCTGGTGTCACCTTGTGCCAGTTCAGAACCCGTTGTAGGTCACCTAATGTCTGTGTCCTTGCAGGAGGTTGAGGGAGAGGTAGAGTCAGCACGTGTCTTCATTTTTCTGAAACTAGACAAAAGTAGCCTGGTCTTTTTTTGTCCTCCTAATAGTGCTGGTGCTGATGACTCGCCACATTCGGTGAGCTCGGCTAGTAGTCAGTGGACACATTTGTCGATGCTGGCACCTTTTTTGGCACCTCACTGGTCACAGACAGCTGAGAGCTTAGGCTGGTTTACCAACCCTCCCTCCACACCCCCACACCCCTAATTCTGAACCCAAGTCAATCACATGCTAGTACACGTATCATAACCATGTGTAAAGCTGAGATGTTTGGTCTCATAAGTATTAGAATGAAACCACTGTTCCCCTCTTTCTCTCTCTCTCTCTCTCTCACACACACACACACACACACACACACACACTCTCTCACCAGAGCTCTCTTTAGAGCTGTGTGTAACATGACCTCCAAAAGGAACTAAGCCTTGCCTCTCTCTTTTTTTTTTTCTGTCGCGCAGGTTTTTAATACCTACTCAAATGAGGATTATGATCGCAGGAACGAGGAGGTGGATCCGGTGGCATCCTCGGCCGAGTACGAGCTCGAGAAGAGGGTCGAAAAGCTGGAGCTTTTCCCCGTGGAGCTGGAGAAAGGTGAGCTCCTTAGGCCGTCTCAGAGGCTGGCCCATAAAGAGGAGTATTGTTAGGTGTCAAGCCCTCTCTGAACGTCCTTATTTAACTCACCCCACAGGGACCTGGTATGGTTTTGCATGCTGGAACAGTCCACTTCCATAGAGTCACGTATATATATATATATATATATATACTGTATATGCTTCCGGGGATTAACATGAATGTCTTAATACAGATGTCAGTGCATAATCCTCAGTGGGTTTACTCACCCTTTATGTGCCATCAACCATTTTATCTAGTTGGTCTTTCATCCCTTCATTAATTTTACTGCTTCTATCCACATGATCTATCTACTCAGTTCCTACAGCAACCACCAACCCATTTTTGTCTATCCAGGCCTGTACATAAGGAATTCAGTTGTTAACTTTGCGTCAATAATGTGAGTTAATAGCATTAGTCGCTTGTCTGCCTTTTTCTCTGTGCCCTGTTCAGATGATGACGGCCTGGGCATCAGCATCATTGGCATGGGCGTGGGTGCCGACGCCGGGCTCGAGAAGCTGGGCATCTTTGTCAAGACCGTCATCAAGGGCGGAGCTGCTGAGAGGGACGGCAGGTAAGCGCATCATCAGCGTGCACGCCCCCCGCTGTTTGCCACCCGTGAACACAGCACTCCAGCAATCGGTGCCCAGATAGGGGATTAGCCTGTAAAAAAATCTTAAAATCAAATCGAAAGTGCAAAGGCACTTTTTATTGTGTGTGTGTTGTGTGTGTGTTGTGTGAGTATGTGTGTGTGTGTGTGTGGGGGGGGGGTGAGGCTGCAGCTGAGGAATTGGAGTCCGCAAGTGGGAGACGGGGCTTAGGGAGTTCAGGGAGGAGGCAGGGGGGAAGATCATAGTGCACAGCGGGGGCTACCTGTGTGTGTGTCACGACGGCTCACTTCCTGTGCGGCTCAATTTGATTTCCAACCGACGGGATTATCACGTCTCCCGTGGAGCTTGTCCTGGGAGAAACCGCATGAAAAGCTGGGAACCGTAGCGTAGGAGGTATCTGAGGGATGCAGGGAGAGATGATTGTGGGATCGCTTCTCATATCTCCGTCAGATGAAGCTAACGTAATTTTGTGTCTCATTCTTTTTCTTTCTCGCTGGAAGGGAGGCTGGCCGCCTCGATGGAATCTGAGGGTGGATCGCCTTGACAGCAGATTAGTGTAGAAAATGGAGAGAGAGAAAATGAGAGAGGAAGAAAGAAAGAGAGAGAGAGAAAGGAAGGCTGGGCATTCGGGGTCGCAGTGGGAGGAAAGGAGGGAAACGTTTGTTGCCCAGAATGCAATTTCCCCCCGTCATTAACCACCTGGTTGAGTCCGAGCTGGGAGTGCGGAGATATGCCCACAGAGCGCAGCGTCTTAATCCCTTCATCCCTTTGAGGGGTCTAATGATGTTGGGTCCTCACACGGGCAGCCATGTGCATTGGCATTACTCAGGAGAATCTGAGTGGAGCTCTGAGATTGTGTCTTTGTATGGGATGCAATGTATATTCTGATGAAGAAAGAAAAGTCCAGAGCTTAGTATCCAATATGAGGAGTGTACCCACCCAGTCCTGTGTTTCTGAGGTTCTTAGGTCTTAGTACTTTACTGCATCTATCTCAGAGACCTGGACCATGCTGCATTCTCCACTCAGTCTTCTAGTAAAAGGTTTAGAGAGGAACATTTGAGGATGAGAAGAATATATTTTAGTGCATGATGCAATGTGTAGAAACAGGGCAAAATTCAGTTAAAGTGTGTAGTGAAACAGAAAAAAATCCACATATGTGATCATGTGATTTGTAAATGCACATCCATAAAGGATGTATTTTTTACTCTGGTGAAGAATCCATGTCCTCCATTTCTGTTGTACAATAATATTTTGGACTAAGTAGGGTAAATATCACTGCAGTATTCACATAATAATGTGAACATCATTTTATATGCAAAATTACATCACCTCCAATGTCAACTAGTACCTCCTACACTACTGCTCTGCTATTTTATACATCCCCCTCACCCATGCTGGGAAGATGTTCTGCTTTGTGAGGCAAATTAAAGATAACATGATATAGAGTAGAAACGACTTTTGTTTTTTTACACATCAATTATTGATTTACTCGCTACATGTAATCTTAAATAGAGCACACAAGGTTGCTATGACTGACTAGAAGGGAGTG
>NC_063208.1:23541814-23546814 GCF_017589495.1 Alosa alosa | reverse complement strand
ACCCGGGAGATTGTGTGCAGACACTGGGGTTTGTATCAGTTGTTGCAGGTGCCCAACATGATTTCTTCTAAGGATTCATCCTGTACCAGACACCTGTCTTTTTTCTTGTGCATTTGTGTTCCGTGCTTGAAGTATACGAGTAAGGTCTGTACTAGAGAAAAGGAAAGTCATGAATTGTTCAAACTTCTCCTCAGGTTTGCTGGAAACAAGCACAGTCATATAACCTGGTAGATGAAAGCTGGAATCATGATGTCTACCCTCTTTAATGTGCATGCTAGTTTCTCTCTCATCTAAGCAAATTTGGCAGATATCCCAAGGTTGATTAAGTCCAAGCTTCCCACACAAACATAAAATGCACAGTGAATTACAATGCAGATGATTAGTGGTTTGTGCATTTTGCATGTTGATAATTTGTGTACAATTATGGTCTCTCTGTATATTTCATTATGTACTAGAAATTATAGATGATTTTATTTTTGAATGAGAAACTGTAGCAGAGCTTGCATTCAACACACTCAGCCTCACAAAGAAATAAGGATGACCCTGTTAGTGACAGTCTGTCGGGCAGCCCTAAAGCACAGGTGATTTGTTTTTCACACATTAAACACAGACAGATAAACGCATTTCGGTAATGCTTGCCTCCGTTGCCATGACAATAGGCAGCTACATTAACGCATCACTGCGAGACCTCACAAAAGCACCCAAGTAATTAGATACCAACACTCAGGCGGTCATAATCACGCCTATAGGGGCAGCGGCAGACGTTAGCAGCTCCCTCTTATGATTTGAGGACTGGGTGATCATTTCAAGTGCCAAAGAAATGTCAAGGTGTCAAAGAAATTATTTGTCCTTGTAAGACGCCATACAATTTAAATGCTATAACGTGCATCAGGGGGTTGGGTGGTGGTGGAGGCAGTGCTGGTGTTAGTGGTGGTGGTGGTGGTAGTGAGGGCATTTAATGGTATTCAGGCACGCGTCCTTCATTACTTGTCAGTGGAAATGCACATCGGGGCTTGGATTCGGGTGTCTTCGGGTGTCTAATGCGGGGCTGTCGAGACACTGGCAGCCCGGAACAGCCCATGCTGCTCTCTCTCTCTCTCTCTCTCTCTCTCTCTCTCACCTGCTGTAATGCTACCTTGGCTTGAGTTGTCTCAGTGTGAGGTCTTGCATACACACACAGACACACGTCACACATTTGAGTCCTCCAGCGATCCCTCCATTATGTTCTCCATTAGTCACAGCATTAGGCTAATAAACATGCGCAGGTTGGAGATGTCTGCGTACAAGACAGTCTGTACTGGATTCTTTGGTGTATTTTAAATGTTTAGAGGGTGTGCCTGAGAGAGAGAGAGAGAATAGAGAGAGAGTATGTGTTATACCCAGGGTATAGGTACAGTGGCTTTTCACAACAGTCATAATGTTATTTATTGTTTGCTGGTCTTAAGACGTGTCATGTGTATATGTTTCCATTTGTGTGTGTGTGTGTGTGTGTGTGTGTGTGTGTGTGTGTGTGTGTGTGTGTGTGTGTGTGTGTGTTTGTGTGTCAGCTCTAGGTGTAAGATTGTGGATTGGATTAGTGCAATATCAGGGAAATAAGGATCCTGATGGACATAAGTGTAAAGGGTCTTACAGAGTAGTACTGTGTGTGTGTGTGTGTGTGTGTGTGTGTGTGTGTGTGTGTGTGTGTGTGTGTGTGTGTGAGAGAGAGAAGGGAATGAGATGAGAAACAGAGTTAGAGATGGTGAGTAAAATAAATTGCACAAATGAAAAAATAAAATAAGGGAAAGGCGGGATGAGATAGAGAAGAAAGAAAGAAAGACAGGAAGACAATAAGTAAGAAAGAAAGAATGTAAGAAAAGAAAAGACAGAAAGGTCCCCTCCAGAAATGTCCTGCTGGGTGGATTAGCACAGCAGCTCAGCATAAGCAGCTGCCTTAGGCTGCTGTCCATGCCAGCACTGGTCAGAAACAGGACAACAACAGCCTAATACACACACACTCTCTCTCACTAACACATTCACTCTCTCACTAACACATTTACTCACTCACCAATAAACACAGGCATTTCCTAATACATATACACATGTGCTCATGATCTAACACATGCACTTGCTCGCTAATGTACACACATGCACTCACTCGCTAACACACATGCACTTGCTCACTAATACACGTGTGCTCACTCACTAATACACACACATGCACTCGCTTACTTATATACATACATGCACTTGCTCACTAATCCACACACATGCACTCACAAACTAATACACACACACATGTGTTAACTCACTACAGTAATATACATGTGCTCACTCACTAATACACACACATGCACTTTTACATTGAGTACCCGTGTACAGTTCTGTATTTGCCCCTTTACTCCCCATTATAAAACCAAATAATTATTTTCAGTGGGCCAATGAAAAGTATATGACCACCAACCACATACCTGCATGCCTCTTTTGCAAGCAATTGAAGGGGCATGCAGAGACATTGAGGTGGGGTCAGTTCAAAAGTGGACATGGCACACATGGTGATATTTTCCCCCGTTGCCTAGCCCGAGAGGATATCGCCTGTGATGTCGACGAGGACTTGTGGTTAGATCTGAACAGAAGGCAGGATCCATAATCCCTCCCCCCAACCCCACCACACACACAAGAAAAAACATATTTTTTTCTTTTTGAATTTTAAAAAAAAAAAAAAATTATTTCTCCAGTAATTGTTTTTTTTCTTTTTACTATTGTTTTGTTGCTGCATTTTTGTTTAGAGTAGGCCTACATTTACTTACAGCATTACATTGATGTAGTGGTGAACTGTGCATGTGTGTATGCTTTTGTTGAAATAATTACAGTTTTAGAGAGGACTGTTGAGTTTTCATTGCAGTGATTCATTTTGCCATACATGTGAGTTGTTTATCTCCAAGTGCTATGTCTTTTTTGGCTGTGTGTAGAGTTCTGCAAAAAGTGTGTAGGCAAAAACCTTAATATACATACTCATATAGAAATGCGTATTCAACTATGCCATATAGCAATGAAATGAAAGACTTCATTAATTCATTATTCGTGTAAAGATATATTTGAATGTGCCGCCACTCTCACACAATCTCACAAACTCAGTCATACAGTACACTCACTCTGGAGAAGATCCTGCAGTGCACATGAAAAGGGTCAGTGGGTAGTTCCTCCTCTGCACTGTGTGTTACTGTAACATCTGGGGCTTTTCATAGAGCGCAGTCGGCCCCGCCTGCTTCCTGGAGCCTTAGTGCCTTCCTATAATGTAAACCCTGGCACAGACCTATAGACTAATAGAGGCTGACATTCTGAAACGAGCTAATTGCTCTCCTGTGGCCAAGCCAGCACAGAACAGCAGCACTCAGTAGCTTCAGCCTGCGTGTAGAGCAGAGTGGGAGGAAAACTCACTTTAATCTCCGCTCATATACCTCCAGGTGCTTTACATCGATCAAAGGCCCATCCATTCACTGGGCATATGTGTGTTTGTGTGTGTGTGTGTGTGTGTGTGTGCATGTGTGTGTGCGGACGTGTGTGTGTGTGTGTGTGTGTGTGTGTGTGTGTGTTGGCATGTGTGTTATTGTGTGTGAAATGAAAAACGAAAATGCTTGTCAAAGTAGGCACACCTGTCTTGTCAGACACAAAGTTTAGAGCAGTCGGGCTAAACCATCTCACCTTAAAAACATTTGCATCCCTTCAAGTGCAAGAGTGCAGGCAGCCGAGCATGAACATCATATCTCTCAGTATCTGTGCTATTCAGCTCTGTTACCTCAGGCTTCAGCTTTCTAGTGAAAATTTACTGTTTTAGACAGAACCTCATAGTAGAGCACACACACACACACACACACACAGTGTGTTTGAGTGTGAGTGCGTGTGCGTGTGTAAATTTGACATACTGTACTGGTCAGTGTCTCACAACTACAGTGATTCTAACCTATCCTCCAGATTTATAGCTCTAGTGTTGCCATTAGCATGTTTATCTTCTGCTGGCTTATCTTAAGCCTTGTACAAGATGCACTGGTGCTGGACACCCCCCTTATCCCCACATCTGTGGCTATGCGCCGGTGAGTGTCTTGGTCAGATGTGAATGTCTGGATGGTTTGGTTTTGCAAGGTGAAATACTAACGCTAGCGGCTCTTATGCCTTGTCTCAGACGGGGGAGTACGCCACCGACGAGGAAGAGGACGAGGTGGGGCCGGCCGTCACTAGCGGCGAGATGACCATCGAGGTGTTTGACCTTCCCGAGACTGAGGACGTCATCTCGCCCTCCGACCTGGATGCCACCAAACTGTATCAGAAATTCCGAGAGGTACAAAAGTGACCCCAAAGTAATCTTCAGCTCAAGGAGTTTTGTTTCATTTAAAAATAGACCTGCAATCCCTTAAATACACTGTTTTAGTGATACTGCCGATGTCCGCAGATAGTGATGGCTGTGCTCATGTAGTTTTGTGAGCCGGTCTGGCAGGAAAATCCTCCTTGTGTAACCATGAGATCTTACTCCATCACTCAAATTGCCTGAGCCGTGTTACATGGCTCCCGATGTTGAAAATATCAAATCCCAGCATCCCATAGCCCATGCCCTCCTCCACTTTGTCCTCACTACATTCCTCTATCTACATGCCACTCCCTCCTTCCCTCCCTTTCTCACTCACTCACTCACTCACTCACTCACTCACTTACTTATTTACTCACTCACACACACGACACACTCTCTCCCTCTCTCTCTCTCTCTCTCTCTCTCTGTCTCTCTCGCTCACTTACAAACACACCCTCTCTCCTTCAATCACTTACACACACACACACACACACACACACACACACACACACACACACACACACACTACTGATCCCTTCTGGACCGTCGATCCCTCTCTCCACTCCTGTCTTCCCGTGTGCCTGAGAGACAGGACTTGTGATTCCTGAGTGCAGCACTGATGGTTGGCCCGTATGTGGCAACCATCGCTGTGCAGCTCAGGCCCAAGAGCTGGGCG
>NC_063208.1:23484314-23534314 GCF_017589495.1 Alosa alosa | reverse complement strand
TACACACACAGATACACACCCTCAATCATGGAGTTACAAATAGGACACATGCGCAGAGGAACAAAACGCATTGTTTTATTTCAAAATCGGGATTGTTGATTTGTTTTTTTATCATGGCTATTTTTTAAGTCAGGGCCTTTATGTAATATACGAATGGAAACACTGGCACCCCATGGCACCAGTTTAATCTCAACTGGTGTCAAAGCTTATTCTGTATCTTTTAAAGAGCTAATTGCTGGGAAAATCTTTTTTTTTTTTAAAATAAATGTTCCTTCGAAGTTGCACTGCCTGTTCTTACTCAGCAGTAATTTTCAAAAGGGCTAGAAAAAGGAATGAAAATGTCAAAAATGAGAAGAGAAAGTGTTTGCTCAGTAATAAGATGCTGGTTTGTAACTCTAAGTCCGTGTTCTTTGCAGACCAAGCTCTCCTCCGTGCCCTCGGCCCTGAGGACAGGCTCGCCGTTTTCAGACTCGGGAGCCTCGGAGAGTGGAACTCCCAAAGCCCCAGGAAGCGTGGAGGCCTCCCCCCTCCACCAGAGGCTTCAGGGTGCAGTGGACAGTGAAGGTCAGTCTGGCATAGGAACATGCAACTGATCACATATGCACATATGCATGTACCAGAAACACCCATGTCAGCACCTGGTTACTACGTGTATCGGTAGTAAAGTAGTCCATTCATCATCCATTGACATGTGTATTTGTAACAGAGGCAGGCCACATACAGTACCCCTTCATGCATTGACCTGCACTATCACCAGGACTTAGCTTCTACTGTATATGCTAAGCTGACTCTGAAGCAGGCACATGGCTTTCATTGCTACTTGAGATTTGGGTTATTTGAGTTAACTAGCAAGTCCACTAAAACGTACAGAGTATTTTCTTTTCTCTCCAGCTTAGCTCCTGGTGTGCACAACACCAATGCCATGTGTTCCCTTTCCATTGAAGCACAAATCCTCATTAAAGATTGATAATGTATTTATACTGTGAGGTAGCTTGGACAGGAGCATCTGCTAAATAAATAAATGTAAATTTAGCCTTGAGGAAAACATTACACCTAGGTTGCATCATCCAGTTGCTCATCATCCTGAAAATGTGCTGTATGAAATAATGAAGTCAACTGTCCTCTTCCTCCTCCTCCTCCTCTGCCTACTCCTACTCCTCCTCATCATCCTCTTCCTCCTCCTCTTTATCTACTCTCTGTAGGTTCCCCTGTAGTTTCCAGCCCCTCTCTCAGTCAAGAGGACAAACCTAACACAAGGTGAGAACAGGAGGGTGGCCTTGGTGTACTGTAGTTCTTGTTTTGATTGAGGACTGAATTCTACTCTAATATATTTTCTATTTAATTTGTATCTACTCTAATTTATTTTTTATTTCTAATATGTTTTTCCCCACAAATGGATCCTCAGGTCTTCTCTGCGAGGGAGCAGAGGACTAGACAGGTGAGATGTCCTCTTCTGTTTGTTCTCCTTTGGTGGCTTTGTGGCATGAGCCCCTAATCTTGTCATTGTTAACAGACCACCGGGACTGAGAGCCAGGTAGTTATTAGGGAGGCTGTGGGAGCCTGGCACACAACGCAGGGCCAGCATGGTCTGCCTGCACTGCCTGCCATGCGGCCCATAGTGATTCATTGTGACTCAGCAGAGTTGCATTGTATTGCCTCAAACATTTCACTGTTTCATCCCCCCACACCACACACACACACACATGCAAGCACACACACACACACACACACACACAGGTACATACACACACACACACACACACACACACACACACACACACAGGTACATACACACACACACACACACACACACACACGTGCAGACAAGTGCACATACATGCACAGTACATGTACATGCATGTGTACACACATGCACACACACACACACACACACACACACATACAAACACACACACACACACACACACACACACACCCAAATCCGCTCGCCCCATTCACAGACAAGCAGCGTGATGGGGCATGAATAAACATCATCCTCTGTGGAAAGCGGCACTTTGTTCAGAGTGACGTTGAAAAAGGTGCCGTCGCAGGATTGCTGAACTCCCGGCAAAAGCCATCTGTCAATAAGCCCCCCGCGGCTCGCATTTGAGCTCAGGAAAGTGGTGGCTCGGCAACAGCAGAAAAAAACAACTTTTTAAAAAATGTTGTTTTCAGTCACACTGCACTAGGAGAGCTAATGGAGCATGGAGGGCAGAGCCCAATTGCTCTCTCTCTCTTTCTCTCTCTCTCTCTCTGGCTGATGGCTGGCTGGCTGCAAGGCAGACACCGAAACGCCCACCTCGCTAACAGTCAGTCAGTCAGTCACACAAGGACGCAAATAGACAGGACTGCGAGGGAGAGAGCAGCTGCTGACCGAACCAGACCAGACCACAACACACAAACACAAACACAAACACGGCAGACAACATGAAGCGACGCAGGTGCACCGAAGAGCCCCTCTCTCCACTCCAACCTGGAGAGGACGCCCCCTCTGGGATGCCATCATGCCAGGCTGGGCATTGTGGGCATAGAGAGGTTTTTGGGGTTCTGGGTTAAATAATGGATTGACTTGAGTAAGAGAGGATTTGAACACGCACAGCTGAAAGCAGGCAGACAGCAGGCTAGTGTAGTGTTGGTATTTGGAGGCAGTGTTTACATATTGCAGAACTTTATGAGCGTATACTATTGACAGTTTAGTGGTGGAATGTCCTGCAGGGTTTTTGTTTGCTAATGACATCCTGTTGTTTTTTGGTTTTAATATGAGCCCAGTGGGAATCTCCTTGTGCTGCTTTAACACAAATGCTATTGAAATGTACCCAGCGTTTTACTGTACTTTGATTAAAAATATCTGGGCACATCTGGGAGTTGTGGTTGAAGAGTTTCCATGTGTCCCCCTTGGTGAACATTTTGTTCTATCCCTCTGCAGCTCAGTGGAGAACAGCCCTGAGAAACTGAAGAGCAAGGTAGGTGAATCCTCCCCAGGTCCACCACATGTTGTTTCTCTCTCTCTCTCTCTCCCCTTCTCTCTCTCTCTCTCTCTCTCTCTCTCTCTCTCTCTCTCACACACACACACACACACACACACACACACAGACTTGAACAGAAACACATGAAAGTGTGATGCAGCCATGATGTGCAGACTAAACCATGAGATGCTTTTCCTTTAGAATAGTTTGATAAACGGCATCTTGTTATTCAGACATTCAGAAATTTTACTCATTGTTATAGCATGGAATACATCTTGATAGACAGACACATACATTCAATAGCTAATTTACACTTTCATGCTACATGCAATAGTAGGTAAGAGGTCATTCATATGTCTGATTCTCACACTTGTGATAGAAAATATGTGTGACCAAATCTCATGTTTGATATGTCAGTTTTAATACAAATATACAATGCCCTCTTGAATGTTACATACCCAATCAAGACAGTGCTGCCATCTGCAGACATGAACACTGTTGTTAGTCATACTAATAATTGCCCTCATTTTAAATATTACCATTGTTCCTGAGGTTTTAGTTTCACCTGATGCGTTCAGTCTTTAGACATTTTGTACTTGGCCCCATATCTTCTCCTTCTTATCCTATTCCTTGGTACTTCCTTGTGTTTATGCACAATCCAGTTGGCAGTCAGTGACACAGAGATTGATAAAATCAAAACTGGTATATTCAGTCATTTGATCTCCATATGGATGGTACACATTTTGTATAGTTTCTCATACCTCTCTTTCATAACAGGTGAAACCCAAATGGATTCCATAATCAGTCTCAGTCATTAGGCTTTCTCAGAGTGGCAGGTGTCTCAGGTGTTTGGCAGAGCATAGCCACTCTTCATTAGCTGAGGAAGACCTTGATTTCCATAATCATTTTGATCAACTAAAATGAGAGCTTTCCCTCTGCAGAAATGAGCATAAGACAGAATCCCAAATGGAAATGAGAGTGCAAGCATGCAGTGTGTGTCTGCCGTGTTGAGTAACGCATTAGCATTTCACGCCACAGATGAAGTTTTGCGTTTATTAGTTGCAATAATGCACTAATTTGTTTATTCATTAAGCAAAACGAATGGTTATTGTGCTAGAAACAAATGCTCATTTGAATTCCTGCGTGCGTGAAAAACTGTTGGCTGTGGTTTTGACTTCTGTTGTTTTCGTTCCCCTAATTCACTCAAAGCCACACCGCCATGACTAGAGTGCAGGCAGTGAGCAAACCCGGCAGGTTTATGCTCATATCCTGAGAGGAAAAGGGCATTTCAGAGCTGTGCTGACATCAAACAATGACAAATGCTGACACCTCTGTTTCCCTCCTCCCCCTTAAGCAGCGAGAGCGCTTGTTTACAAGGGCCAGCCTGCAGGGCCAGTCTCGCCAGCTTTAGCTCTTTGGTGGGCACAGTGCCCAGGCAGATATTACTGTACAGCTCACCTCGCTCCCCAGAGATGCATACGCATCAGGCCACTGAAAGGCAAACCACTGTTTAGATGTATTATTGTATATATTCATACACACACACACACACACATGGAGACACACACAGACACACACAGACACACACACGCATGCACACACACAGACATACACTCTCTCTCTCTCTCTCTCTCTCTCTCTCTCTCACACACACACACACACACACACACACACACACCCTTTGTGCCCCTATTTCCTTGAAACACACAAACTCTCCTTGCACACGCACATGCACACACTCTCATATTCTCAGCACACACATTCAGTCTGTCAGTGGTAGGGGAGAGGTGCGTGAGAAATGACACTGATCAGCACACAGCATATGAATGACTTAAACCCCTCACAACCATGAATACAGCAACATAGCTCTGACTTTACACATCCATTATACACAATCAGATTGGATAATCACAGTTGACTTAATCTTGTAGTTTGTAATTCTCAAATTTGCAGTGCTGCTTCTGTTCTGGATTACTAAGGATTGCTTATTTTTTGGACTTTTAATTATTTGAGCTTTGTAAACTTTTAAACACACCATCAATCAAAGAACTAATTACTGCAGTAACGGCTTGTCAGCTTTCATCAAACATTATTTCAGAGTTTTTCTTTCATTTTTATTCTGTTCTGATGTCGTGTCTGGGAGATGCACTGAGAGGGTTGTTGTTTATTTGTTGTTGTTATTTGTGTTCCCACAGGGCTCGGCGCTAAATGATGACCTCAGCGGGAGCAGCAGTGGTTCAGTGGAGGTCAGTGGACTGCTGGCAGAGTCCAGGTTCTCTGGGCGCTCGCACACACATGTGCTTTCCTCAGATGAGGTGAGGGGGTGCACGATTCATTCATCCATTAATTTTAGCCATTCATTCATTAATTCACCCATTCATTAATTAATTTATTCACCACCCCTCACAACCCCTCATTTATTAATGTATTAATTAATTAATTCATTCATTCATAAGTATATACTGTTTTGATCCCGTGAGGGAAATTTGGTCTCTGCATTTATCCCAATCCGTGAATTAGTGAAACACACACAGCACACAGTGTACACACAGTGAGGTAAAGCACACACTAATCCCGGTGCAGTGAGCTGCCTGCAACAGCGGCACTCGGGGAGCAGTGAGGGGTTAGGTGCCTTGCTCAAGGGCACTTCAGCCAGGCCTACTGGTCGGGGTTCGAACCGGCAACCCCGTTACAGGTCCGAAGTGCTAACCAGTAGGCCATGGCTGCCCCAATTCTGCCCACGGCTGCTCATTCATCCACCCATCCATTCGTCCATTCATCCACTTATTCTTTCATTAATTTAGTTCAGTGGTTCTCAAAGTGTGCCCCACTAGTGGGGAATGGAGATGTGTGGGGTGCGAGGAACAGGAGGATTTTTTTTTTTGTGCCTGTCTTTAATAATGCCTTTCTTTTTTGACAAGGAAGATCATAGTAAGCCACACACAAACATGAGTCATAAACAGACCGACATATGAATTAAAATAACATCTGATCCAGCGGACCAAAACAGGAAATGTAATGTGGTACCAAAATGCGAAGAAACTATTTTACGTGACCATTTTGCCGGGTTGATGGTGTCTTTCTCCAAAAGTTTGAGAACCACTGATTTAGTTAGTCACATTCACACTTTTAAACATTCATATGCTGGTCCTATTTTCTGACAATGGTGGGGACCTCAGAAATAGAAATAGGGACTCCAATTCTGTAGCAAGGACCATATCACCTTCCTCTGTTTGTCACCTGTTAATCCTTTCACTCACTATAATGAACTCACAGACTCATGTAGTCAATCTGTGAGTTACTGCTCCATCCATTTGTTGTCATTCTCCCTTAGCCACACTTCACTCCTTCATCAGACACCCAGTTTTTTCACGCATTTCACGCATAAATCTGTTCATCTCTCTATTCTAATAGTCTTCACCAGCAAGGTAAAGGATTATGACGGTCACCATGCGTTCCATTCTCTCATCTCTCGACTGAATCATTCACACGTTCAGCCCTGTCAGTTTTTTTTTTTCTGTCCTCACAGTCACATATTTAATCAGTTCTTTCAGCCACACACTCATTACCTGCACCACTGCATCACCAGCCTGGCGCCCCCTCGGATTCCTCCTGAGTCATGTTGTCTGATATTAGCTCTCCTAACTTGCTGTGTGTATTTGTTTTGCTTTCACTAACAAGCTTCCCTTCTCCTACTTCTGCTCTCACAATCTGCTCGCATAGAGTCTGGACATGATTGATGATGAGGTGAGATTTCATCGGTGGTGGTTGTGCACTTGACTTTTTACTCCTGTAAAATACTTCCTCAGCTTCTAACAGCTGATGCCAGAGGTCATTGTTTATGATGTTATTCTGTAGTTATTCATTGTGGTTCGTGAGGTAATCATGGACTGTGCATGAAAATTGAGAGCAATAAATCTCACATTTACGGTAGGTTGTTTTTCAAGATTGTGTGAACAAGATGCTGCAGTACTATGTACAGTATGTATAAGTACTGATAGAAAAATTGAAAAGATTCCAAGGTGATGGGAATTTTACATCATGTATTGAGAATTTACACATATACATAAATGCATGAATTTGGTCTATTAATATGCACCATTTCATGTCAAATCTGACTTTCTAAGTTCCATCTCTGAATTTTTTGTGGAATTCCCCGATGTTCCTTCCTGTCCTCATCCATATCGGAAGGTTCTGGATGACGGGCAGCCGCCGAAGCAGCACCACTGGCAGAACCAGATCATCCCCGACTGGACCTGCCAGCAGGTGGGGCGCTGGCTGACGGGCCTGGGCCTGGAGAAGTACATCCCAGAATTCACTGCCAAGAACGTGGACGGAGAACAGCTGCTGCTACTGGACAGCGCTGCCCTGAAGGTAAAGCCTGGCCTCCCCAGTTCCAGTATCGCTGAATGCCAGCTAAGTGAATAAATAACTCTGGGTTTTGCTTCAGGTTCCCTACTATGTTCCCAATGTATCATGGAAATGCTGTGACTATATTTGGTGTTGCGTATTGAGCTACACTTTCACCCTAGTTTGATATGTTGAATGAGAGTTTGCTGACTCCCTAGCTCTGCTCTCATGAAAAACTTGTGTGAGTGTGCGTGCGTGCGTGCGAACGTGTGTGTGTGTGTGTGTGTGTGTGTGTGTGTGTGTGTGTGTGTGTGTTCTGAAATGCATCTGTGTAATGTCCTATCTGAATGTGACTACTTATGGTGTTCTGTGTGTTTGAACCTCATAGGATCTGGGCGTGGACTCTCCGTCGGACCGTGGCCTGATCAAGAAGAAGCTGAAGGACCTGAAGGCCATGATGGAGAAGGCGCGGCGCAACCGCGACAAGCTGGAGAAGCAGCGCGAGAAGCTGCGCAAGAAGGAGCTGGAGCAGCTGCAGAAGCAGACCCGCAAGTCCAGCAGGAGCTCATCCGACCCACCAGGGGGCGCCACAGACTAATGGCACCCCTGGGAGCGCAGAGAGCAAGAAACGCCGCACTCCTGCAATTGGATTTTTATTAGGGCTCTGTTTTCCATGTGATCCACCAACAGTCATATGTGGGTGAAAGCTAAACTGGAATGGAGACCTATTTCTGGACCTATTTCTCTATCCCTTCCTACATGCGAGAAAACTTGCTTCACCCCCAGCTGGAGGCATCGATTTTGGGGGTGCTTGTACACACTAAACAGGGCTTCCTTGTCTGGATAATAAAGCCAGATCGTCATTGCAGGATACTGTAGTTGCTAGCGAGCTGACACCTGTCTAAATGAGAAACCAAACAGAATCAGGACTACATTTCCAGTAGTAAAAAATGCTCTTTTTTCCCTTTTTCCTTCCTCTCTTGATCAGTCCTCTCATGTACTGTAGCGCTTACAACCATGTTGAAAAAGATTTGTCTAATTTATTTTGCTTTTTAAATTAATGTCTATTTATTTGTAGTTAGGGCACCTGTTAAAAAAAACAACTTCATCTTCAAACATCATATCAGGTTGAAATCTACCTGTATCAGTTGTCTATTAGATTAATCTCAAGCACCTTTTAGACATACTGACTGTACATATACAGAAAAAAAGTAATATATACTGTATACAATATGTATAAATAATGTCTAACGTGCCATTTTCTACTATAACACAGGTATACATCTTGTGCTGACCAATGGTTTTCTGAAGTCCTTAATGAAGTTTTTGTACAGAGCACGCAAAGGTTTAAGTATTAGTAAACCGGTGGACCACATTGTGCGTCTATTGATTGAAGCCATTCATCTAACGTGATTTAGTGCGTCTGAGGTGGAGGCTGATTTTGCTGCTTCACTGAATCGAACTGGAGACCTTGTCACACTTGATTTCAAGTCAGCTCAACTAAGGACTGGTCCTGCAAGGGCATCTGAATGTCGAAGGTGCACTTAAGGGGCCAAAAGGACGGTTGATTTTGCAAACCATGGTTCCGTGTTGGAGGGTCTTTCTGCCTCGTTCTCCATAGAAAACATCTGAGTTTGATGTAAAGATGATGTGAACAACCTCTGCTAAATGCACCTACATAGCTCCTCTGTTCCAAGTTCCACTGCTAAGGAATATCTGGATGTACCAAGCTGGACTTCAGCATAAGAAAATACAGAACTTTAAGAACAAAAAGAAAACATAAGAAAAACAAAAATCTTCCATGAATGACCTGTGCTGCTTCAACTTCATTGCTACCTGCCTACTGTACCATTGTCCCTGACATGTCTCTCAAACTCTGTTAGACCCAAGTGCTGCCTTTTTTTAAAACAAAAAAAAGAAGAAAAGATCTACTGTAGAGATTTTACTTGAACCTAGCCATGTCCCTCAGAGCGCGAGAATATCCTCATAGGTTGCTCCTAATGTTTTACCCATACAGAGCAGTCCACAAACGTGCACTTACTACTTACACAACGCGTGTATATAGTCCTCATAGTGATTACACACTTGTTGGACAGACTCAACAAGATTTATTTAGAAAATAATCTAATTCCTCATCAACATTGTTGTGCTTTGTTCCATGTCACTCACATTGCAAGGCTCCTACAGTGACAGTCACACACACACACACACACACACACACACACACACACACACATACACAAACTTAATAATAACACAGATAGTAAGTAACACATTCAAAGGAGGAAAACAAGATTTTTTATTACAGATATTCTACACACTGGAATGACCTATAACTGACATTGTTCATCTATTGTAGACTATAGTTTATTAATATGTACATAATACTACAATATATTCAAATATACTGTATTATGCAGAATGGGTACATGTAAAATGCAGTCCCCGTTTTTACTTTTCAAGTAATATTAATTCATCTGTTCTCACTTTTTATTCAAGGATTCAGAGGTTTTAAATTGGTGGTATATATTTCTAGACTTTTTTTGTATATTAGCCTTCACTTTTGAGTAACAAAGAGGACATTTCAAAATTGTATGTCACGCCCTTTCTCATATTTAGTATGTTTACTGTATGGACTCTCCATACCTTATTGTATGTTAAATCCATAGTAGACAGACCTAATCAGAGAGTTGGTGTCATTGTGATCCTTTAGTGATCAAACTAGTCCCTCAAAAGGCCTAAATCTCAATTATTATTTATTATTGTCAGTAATTTATGTTAGATTTATGCTCAAGTTTTAAAATCAGTTTATTAGTGTATAATGTTATTTTTCTGTCATAATAATGTTATGCCAAAAAATTATTTCATTGTTGATATTTTCAGTATATATAATTGTGATAATTAGCTAAGAAACATGAAAAGGTTTCACATCAACCCCAATGTGAGATTAGAAAGGATATCTGTGATTACAGTAGGGAAGGACAGTAAAAGCACCCTATCCCTAGTTCAAAACTGTGACTCCAATTTACTTATGCTAACTCCCAGAGACCCAGAAAGCCCTTCACTGTACTTAACACACATGTTAATCTCTAGCACTATGTACATCACGGAGAGAGAACACTAGTAGAGTATTAACCCTGGATTTCCTCCAGTCTTTTTCTACTCCATGCAGTTTACAGCAATACTGTCCCTATCCTGTATAAGCCAGTTGTGTTTTTTTCTACTGCATACCTGAGATGTGTGAGTATGTGTGCGTGTATGTTTATGTATACAAACTGGTGAGATGAAATTGGGCTTAGGAGGTTGCTGGTGTTGTCCAAGAATGTTTCTTGTGGGGATAATCAATGGTACTGAGCAGGGTTTTGAATGAGGGTCAGTTACTGACCATGTTGCAGAGATCTACAATACTGTACAAAGCAGTAGGCATATTTGTCATTTATTTTAGTTTCTCTTTTTTGCATTCTCTTACATTACTAAGGCATCAGAATGGCAGCTGATCGTTTATCTTTTTTCACTCTTTTATTTCTTTCTATTTTGATTTTGCTTGTTTATCGTTGTTATTTACCCTGATGGAGTAATTCCTATGACTCAGTGGGAAGTATTTGGAGTCAGGCTGTGCGCTCTGATGCGCACCTAAGCATGTCGTGCAACTGTAAACATTGCCAGACGAGACGGTCTGTCGAAAAGTACGATTTTTTTCCGTAATTGTCTCACCTGCATGAAGGAATCCCGGGTGCCATGTTTGCCCTGGCTGTACTCCAGAGCCATGTCCAGTCCAACCCCACTCCCCCCCACCCCACACCTCTCTCCTCCCTCGTTTTTCTGTTTTGTGAACGTGAGGCAGAGCTCCCCCATGCGAGGCCACTGCCTTATGTTGCTGTGTATATACACCTCCTCCAGATGACATTGCAGTCAAAGAAAAACAATGAAAATTCCAGAAACAAGACTCGAATCTGTGTTTTTTGTACTTTTCTGTGCTCATACAACACTCAGAAACTACATACAAACACACTGCACAATAGTTTTGATTAGTCTATGCTCTAAACATCAAAACCTTTTCAAGTATGTGTGAGTAAGGTACTTCTGATGTAGATGGATTACATGATGACAACTAATTCAGCTATCTAATATTGCCTTTACTCAAGGGGGCAGACCAAAGTGTTTAGACTGATCCCACAGGACACTGAAACACAAGGGAGGCAAGTTAAATATGAGCTGCTGACAAGCATCCCTGACCCACATTCATGTTTACAGAACAGCCTACTATGAATCTGGGGTGGTTACTATCATCTTCCCTCCATGTGACTGGAAGCATATGCTTAGATATAGTAGAACACTTGGCTTGTTTATGCATAGGGGGGCAATCAGAATATGTGTGAAGTCACATGACTGCAGTGCCTGTGCACCCAACCCCCATTGTCTATAAATAACTACCGTAATTTTACCCTCGGGTGAATGTCACTTTCCTAACCAGGGTTCACGTGTTCAAGGCTCCGGGACACTCGCTTGGAGGGTGTGTAGGGTATTAGTGTATGTGTGTGTGAGACAGACAGTGTGTGTGTGTGTGTTTAACATCATTACTCAGCGTCCGTCATGCAATGGGACTTATTTTTTCCAATGATGACGCGGTGAGCAGAAGGCCTGTCCCCGAGCGAGCGTCCATGGAGGCGTCCAGGGTGTCCAGAGAGGAGGCCGCCAAGCAGCTGAAGGCCAACTTCCTGCGAGCCCTGCAGGAAAACGATGCTGAGGAGGTCAAGAGGATCCTCCACACCGCCAGCATAGACATAGACACTGTATTTGAAGTGGAGGATAACAATATGGTCCTGGCCTCCTACAAGCAAGGTAACATTTGCCAGGGTTTGGACTGAGCAGACACCTAAGCCACTTGACGCGCTTATTCAAATCATGCCAATGAAACTCAGCACTTTTGCAGAGGTGCACATTCTGAGGGAATTAAACATTTTGCACAAGGTTTTCAATGTCTCGAAGCACTAGCTGGGTGTGCATATAAATAGCATGCTGTTCTGTAGGAGCCTCTGTGCTGTATTCAGCCACTGAGGGGAGCCAGATTCACAAAGTCGCTCCTGGAGCGGTGGTTTCAGACCATGCACAGAGCAACTGTTTTCCCTATACATGTGCTGTTTGTGGATAACAGTTCAAGTTAAACAATCACATATTTCCTACAGTGTAAGTCAAGTCAAGTAGCCAAGTCAACATAAGTCCAGTTTGTTACAGTACAAATATCTGACAATGCTTCACATTATTTCACCCTTGTTATATTGTTACTATTTCATTACACAGTATAACTCACTTAAGGTAGTGTGTAACAGCACATTGGTATTCTCTAACCTTAGTCAGCCATGTTTTATACAGTAGTTGAAAATATGGGTATCATTGTGGCTTTACCTTCATCATTACTAAATATGAAACAAAGTACTTCACAGTAGTTACACTGCAGGTGTGATGTGCAAGTGTGACCTAAATTCCTCCAAAGGAGAAAGCCTTGATCCCAACCAGACTGTTGACATTTGACTCAGATTGACCTGTCATGTGCCCTAGGCTACTGGTTGCCTGGCTACAAGTTGGAGTCGTCATGGGCGATGGGTATCCACGTATGCATGATGTACAACTCCCTGGAGTGCGCGCATGTTCTGTTGGAGAGTGGAGCCGCCATCAACCGCATGCCCAACGGCAAGACGCCGCTGCACGTAGCCTGCGAGGTCTCGCACGGCGACTGCGTTGCCTTACTGCTGGAGCACGGCGCCCGTATTAACCGGCTGTCGCTCAGCGGCCACACAGCCTTGCACTACTGCATCACCAGGGAGTCGGTGGACTGCGCTAGGCACCTCATTCTCAACGGTATGGAGGTCAAATGCAAACAGACACACATGTGGGGATTACATTTATCTTGGGGAGTACATTTATCCAAAAAAATGGCAATGACAATGGAGAAACATAATTCATATTTCTGCTACAAACTACAGATTAACCTGTAGGACATCAGAATACATGATCACATTTAGTTTAAGGAATAGGAAGATCTCAGATAGATCTCAGTATTGATTAGCCTGGGTGTTCCCATGCTGCCTTGCGCGCGATTTGATTCACGCTGCTAAGGCAGCCTGGAGACCATGGAGCAAATTTTCGCCTGAGATAGGGAACCAATCACAGAACAGGTGTGAAAACAAGACGATGATGAGCTATGCACAGACACATTTGATAGACATCCGTGGCACCCAATAAACGGATCTGGGCATTTTTTTCAAATACGAGAAAATGAACGTTTGGTTCCCAGACCACGTCTCATTGAGAAGTGGTGGCGCTAGCCAGGCTAAATATTGATCACTTATGAAAAACATTAAAATAGGTTAGGCCCTATATAAAATAATACTTACGCTTTTAATATTTACGCTAAGACTTTCAATATAGAGAAAGGCAACATATGAGGTCTGGATATATCTATAAAAACACCAACCAATGAAACAGCAGTCTCTGTTGGTTATGGTTTTGATGTGTTCTATGATACCATAACTGATTGACACTGACTGACAATCTTTATACAACACCAAAACAAAGACCTCAACATAGCCTATATCTTTCAACAGGTGCCGATGTGAATACGGCCGGCCAAAACAGTGATGAGGACACACCACTGCACACAGCGGCTCGTTTTGGCGTTCCCGAGCTAACTGCGCTGTACCTGACGCATGGCGCAGAGGTTAACATAAACAACTCTCGTCTGGAGACGCCACTTATCACTGCGGCTTACTGGGCCTTCTGCCCGCGCGAGCAGATCTTCAGCCCTGACCACCACCTAGTATGCCGCATCCTTCTCGACAACGGGGCCAACCCGAACTCAATAGAGGAAGACAACAAAACTGCGCTGCACAAGGCGGCCTGGAACAGTGACCATACGCTAATAGAAATGTTGCTAACTGCTGGCGCTGACGCCAGGGCTATGGACATCAATGCCTGCGCGCCTATCCAGTATGTGCTCAAGGTCACCCAAGTGCGGCCGGCTTCCATCCCTGAGCGCTGCCTTCAGCTATTGCTTAACCATGGCGGCGCCCGTGTCTACCCGCCTCAGTTCCACAAGGTAAACACGCATTAGCCATCCTGTGAGTTACATGTCCCCTCTAGTAAAGAAGTGGATTCCTGCCAGGTGTACAACTCCCAAGACATTTTGTGGTTTGTGTGAAAAAAAGCAAGAACAATATGGGTGTGTGCTATGATGTACACTGTAGGCCTACAATGTAGACAATGAAGCTTAAACAAACACTAAATGCCAGTTTAATCAAGAAAAATAATGAGTAGGCTAATCTTCC
Source organism: Alosa alosa (assembly GCF_017589495.1). NCBI lineage: Eukaryota > Metazoa > Chordata > Actinopteri > Clupeiformes > Clupeidae > Alosa > Alosa alosa. The sequence goes on along the minus strand of NC_063208.1, from coordinate 23,519,673 downwards.
CTATTTTATGTGTTGGTAGGCAGTTCACAGTCTGGTAATGTTCACTAATGTCATTGAAAGTACTGTACAGTGTACACAACACCTCATGCTGCGGTCATTGAAAAGACCTGCAGGCGAAGAGGGTATGACATCCTCCAGTCCAGTAACATAGGCATCTTACACCCTCATGTACAGTAAACACCAGTGTCTCTTGATACTGTACATGTTTATGTAGATGCACAACCACATTGAAGGGAGAGTCTTTTTGATTGTGTACAGTAGATGGTAGCAGTTTGACACAGGCCATGTTTGGTTCCTATTTTTTAAGTAGGTTCTGCAGGCCTGCCATGATTTCCCCAGAGCGGTAGAGATCTTGGTGAACTCCTATGAACACATCAAAGCCACCAGCAAGTGGAGGACAGCTATCGCTGATGAATCCTATCAGGTAGGTATCACATGTCATTTGTACAAGTCCTGTCCATATCTTGAGGTGTTGTAGCCTTGACATATAGTCTTTTAACTTCCCAGATGAAATCTAGTCTGTTCTACCAAGTGTGAAACACATCCAAAGGTCCTATTTTTGGGGTTGATTAACACACGGGGAACTGATTTAACTGACCCTCCCATGTTTGCACATAGGACCTTGCTCACAATATACAATTAGCTGATTCATTTGACCAAGTTATTATGGTAAATTTTGCTTATAGCTCAAATGTCTACTTTCCCCATCATTTTAATCAGGGTAAATTGGGTGAGTGTCATTGTTTACTATTAGACTCAGCTTGAAGGCTGTTGCCAAATATAATGCGAGATGTTCCACCCTCACTGTAATGTACCTAAACACAGCATGCTCACAATGTTGTACATACAGTTCTTTTGCTGGCATATGTTTTTATTTTCTCCATGACAGCAACACAAAGAGTTCTATGACTCCATGTTCGCCGTGTGTTGCAACACCCCCCGCACCCTGGTGCACCTTGCCCGCTGTGCCATCCGCGCTCACCTCCGGCAGCGCTGCCACAGGGGGGTCCACGAGCTCCCCATCCCCCCCTCCATGGCACGCTACATTCTCCTGGAGCCAGAGGGAATCATATACTGACGTGGAATAATTCCAGAGAGTATTAAAAGAACATTTGTCTCTGTGTGCCATATCTGTGCGAGGAGTCTACTATTGTGTGAACCTGAGCAGGCCTCACTCAGAGGTGTCCTCGTGTGAACATTTCTGGACCTCTTCCAACTCCGAGGAAAAATGGAATCACTATTTAAGAACAGAACAACTTCAGCCTACTGCAGCAGTTCTCTTATTCACAACAGCACTGGGAGATGACTCAAACCTGCAATGGAGAGTTATGTTTTTTTTTCCTTCTTTTTTCTATCTGTCAGTTTTTCTCAGGAGTTTACCGTGCAGTGAAAACACTCAGCTGTCAAACAAGCACGAGCATACACTTAAGAATTACCTCTCTGTCAAATGTTTTCTTAGTAAATAGAAAATATATTAAATAATGTAATGTAATTAATATGTAATTGTGAGCTCCTGGTTTTGCTTTAAGGGACTAAAGGCTGGCTAGTGCTAAATCGAAATTAGGAGGAGATTGCTTTGGTGAAGTTCCCAAAAAGGAAATCTAAAAAAGGAAACCTATTTATAGACCTTATGATATCATGGCTTTCTACCTTCCAGTGTTTTTCCATTAGGTCCCCAGCAGACATCAAACTCCTGACTACTATGGTACTACTGACACATGGATATGAAGTAAAATGTATATGGGGTGCTATCAAGGTAGGGTTTGAAGATGATGATGAAGATGATGATGATGAGTCTCCATGAGTTTTTAATGTTTCACACGAGGAGCTAGGACAATACCAGTAGGTGGGATGACAGCACTTTAGAGACCTGTATTTCAATAGAGGTGACTTGGCCATTAATTCTTTTCTTTTTTTTGTCAGAGGAGATGGCAAAGTGCACTTGCAAAGGTTTGACTACACATCTCGTCTTCCTGGAGGTGGAAGGTAGTGCCATTTTAACTTTGCATAATGGGGGCTCCACACAAAGCAAATGGAAGACTCTTTTTGCTTTCTTTCTTTTATTTTGTCTTTCACTCTTTCTACTCAGAGGTCCCAAGTGCTTGAAATTATGCCCGAGAATGAGTGGCTGCATGCTCTTTGTGTTTTCCTGATTCAGCAATAATAATTGCTCCTTAATGTATCTTAAATTACAGATAATATGAAGAGGTGAAAGTCATTCACTTGAAACTTGTGAATGTTTCTGATAGGCTTATGGTCTCCCAAAAACTTTCTTAATGAAAGCATAGTGTGCTGTGAGGCTTTGTCGCGTTAATTAAACTAATGCCTTAAGCACCTGACCCGGATTGTCAAGTGGCAACAGCAAAGATGCCAGCCTTCTTCAAAGGCTAAATCTTGCTCTTTCATAATGCCTAAAGTAGGCCTACAATTAAATCAGTAACAATTTGCCACTTTTTGAAGGACAAATAAACACAAGTGTCATTCTCCAGCCATCCAAGATATATAGACTATGTAGTTCTGTGTTCCAGGCTGGAACACACTGCAAAAATCAAAGAAAACCTTTTTCACAAAATAGCTGAATAAATGTCTGCTTGCCTCTGCTAGCCAGCTTAGTGTTAGACCAAAACTCGCATAGGGCTGTTTTACAGCTGTTTTGGTCTTGGATTTACAGGATGAGAAATCAAGAAACATCTAACAAACAATACCAAACAAACAATACTTGCACTGTACATGCAAACTTATACATGACTCTGTAGCCAGTCCAACCCCCACAAGCCCAACCCATCCTCCCAACAACATCAGCAGAGCATGGCCACATTATAAAGAATTTGGACAGAGTTGACCTTGGGTGGGAGCTGGGATCTTTATGAAACTGCCAAAGTCACAGCCAACTCTTCATTAGGTGGAAGCCTACAAGTGCAATATGATTGTGCACCCAGGAAAGCTGACAGGCACTTAACTCTGTGAGATTGCATATCTTAGTCAGCATGCAGTGATATTTAAGTAAGAGTGATGTACACTATGTGTAAGTGGAACACAACAAATGCTCCATAGTGATTCAGTTTGATCAGATGCCCTTTCATACATTCTCATAGAAAAGAAAAGAAGTAACTCTTTTTGATATATAAATATAAAACATGAAACATGTCTTACAAACTATATTTCATTGCAGCCAGAGACATAATTGCAACCAGGGATGAACAAAAATAAACCCAGCACCTGGACCTATATCTTCATGAGTAGGCCTTACTTAAATAACCATCAAATGTGAATGACAAATTTTTAGATGCACCTTAAAGCAAAATATTCATGCACGATTATGCAGTTCTTTAACAGCTTCAAACTCTAACTCTAACTCAAAAAAGTCTTTAATATTGCCAGAACGTCTGGTATTTCATATATAACTTTGTTCTCACAGGTAGGAGCATTTCCGGATTTTAGGCGAACTGGATATCCCTTTAGCACTGGGCACCCCAGTGTGTTGAACACTGACGGAAAGGGCAACTTCTACATCATGTTACTTTACACTTGCATTAGAGATACTGTCCATCCCTAGTTGCAGAAAAATGAAAAATAGATGATGCTTGAAGTATGAACTGTCAATGTCAAACTAAAAGCAGTACACTACTGTATATACTATACTTTAATATGATATGTAGATTATTGTATAAGTAAAATATGATCAAAACCTTTTAGTGTGTAGTCTAATTGCCTTAATGTGATGCAGACCAACACATGCTGACCCGGCAGCTCATGTGGTCCTGTAATTGGGGCTGTTAGGTGGAGGGGGGGGGGGGGGGGGTAAGGCCTCCAGGCTGTCTTCTCGACCACCACCAGTAGCATCTGGAATCCATGATTCTCCCGACCAGGAGAGCCACACAACCACTCATCTCTACCGCTGGCAAGGAGCCGAAACCACCAACACATAACTTATCACTAAAAAGCTTTGGAAGCAAGAGAAGCCACACATTCATACTCCTGCTCAGAATGTCTGTGTGTGTGTGTGTGTGTGTATTGATGGGAATTAAGTCTGTGCTCTGTCTTAACATTCATTTTTGTCTTTCAAGATAACAAGAAGATAGACATACTGTACAGTGAAAAGTATCCCCCCCCCCTTGGAGATTTCCACTTTTACTGCTTTTATGGAATCTTGAAATAATTTGGCCTTTTTTACAGTAATTTACAAAAATCCCCTCTTTAATGTCAAAGTGAAAAAAGATTTTTACAAAGTAGTATTAATTAATTAAAAATAAATAATGCAAAATAAGTGATTGCATAAATATTCACCAACTTCAAGGCAGCATTGAGTATATGCACCTTTGGCCACAATTAAAGCATGGAGTCTGCGTAGATACTGTAGGTCTCAGTTAGGCTTGCACATCTAAATACTGCAATTTTACTCCATTTTTCTTTGCAAAACCGCTTATGCTCTGCCAGGTTGGAAGGGGATCGGGTGTGAACAGCAATTTTTTATCCAGCCACAGATTTTCAATAGGATTTCAATAGGATCTGGGCTTTCTCGGCCATTCCAGAACATTCACCTTGTTGTCTTTAAACCATTTCTGTATAGTTTTTGTACTGTAGGCTTAAACTCATTGTCTTGTTGGAGAGTACATATCCTCCCAAGTCGTAGTTCTCTTGCAGACTGAATCAGATTGTCCTTCGGGATTTCCATATATTTTGCTGAATTCATTTTTCTTTTAGGTTTACAAGCCTTCCAGGGTCTGCTGCCAAGAAGTATCCCAACAGCACGATGCTACCACCACAATGCTTCAAATTAGGGTTGGTGCATTTTTGGTGATGTGCAGTGTTTGGTGCCTGTCAAAATACTGTAGCATCTGATGGCCAAAAAGCTCAATTTTGGTATCATCAGACCAATAAACCTTCTTTCATTTGACCTTGGAGTCTCCACATGTCTTTGGGCAAACTTAAGTTGAGAATTAATAAGAGCTTTGCGACTCACCCAAAGAGCTCTGACTGGTGAAGAATATGGGCAAAAGTTGCTGTATGCAGGTTCTCCCATCTTAGCTGCTGATATGAAGCTTTTAACTTCTTCAGAGTTGTCATACGTGCATCAGTGGCCTCCCCCCCCCCCACCAGTACTCTTCTTGAACAGTCACTCAGTTTGTGGTGACGGTCTGCTCTAGGCAGATTTGCAATATTCCTTACATTCCTTAATGATGGATTTCACAGCAGGGAAGGTACAGTGACTTAAAAAATGTTTTTGCATCCCCTCACTTATGCTTTTCAATAACCTTTTCTTTGAGTTGTTTGGAGTGTTATTTTGTCTTCATGGTGGAATTATAGCTAAGAATACTGATTGACCAATGACTGGACCTTCCAGGCGCAGGTGTCTTTATATTTCTATACTATACACATTCACTGCACTCAGGCAATTTTCATTTAACTAATTGTGAGACTTTTAGCACCAATTGGCTGGACAGCTGCTGATTTCAGTCACTTTAAGGGCAGGTGAATATTTATGCAATCTCTTATTTTGCATTATATATTTTTAATAAATTAACATTACGTAGTAAAAAAATGCTTTCAGAGTGGAGTTTTGTAAATTATTGTAAAAAAAGGCCAAATTAAATTGACAAAGATTCCATTTATTTAAGCAATAAAAGGGGAAATATCCAAGGGGGTTAATACTTTTTATAGGCACTATAGATAGATAGATAGATAGATAGATAGATAGATTTATTGATCCCCAAGGGAAAATTCAGTATATGCTAGAAGACAGATATTATCTATAGAGACAGTAGAGCTGCTAAACTGTGAACAATAGACCTGGGAGACTCCATTCTTGGAAACAGCCTTGGATATATAAAAAAAGTGTGGGACATTGTAAAGATGATTGTCGAGTCAGCCCGTGCTCAAAGACCTTAAAATAGAGAAGTGTTTTATGAGTGCTGGGCTCAAGTGTCAATGTGTGTAAGGTATGTGTGTGGACTTGATGTTCTCCGCACAGTATAGAGCACCAGACAAATGATAGAAAGGCAGAACTGTGTGTCCCGGGCATGGCTGGCCATTGGCCAAGAATAGGCGTTGACACGTAGCCAGAAACAGCTCTCGCCTGCTCGCTGAAAACAAGCAAGAGGTCACAGAGCTCTGAAGGGGGAAAAAGGACCCTCCACAGCATGCAAGGGGAGCAAATTACAGGGCCCACTTTGCAAATAGGTGCCAGAAGGGTGTCTCTGAAAATAATACAAACAAGATTAAGCTGAAACTAAGGGAGGGACACAACTTTCTAGGGAACATTGTGTTCCTTGCATTGTAGTTGCGTTAATCAAATCAAAAAAGCCCCCTACCTGTTCCTGAGATAGCATCTGTATCTGTTATATAAATGTTTTGGCTTCATGCTAGAAAAGATAGACAGATAATTGTTTCTCCTCCTATTTTTATTGAGATAAACAGATTTTTTTACATGCTATGCCTGTGCAGTGCAACTAACTAAACAGGCATGTCTCCCATGACCACACTATGTAAAAACGATGATAGTGCATTACCATGTAGCACACTCATTGAAAGAAATGTTCAGAATGATGTTTACCGTCTAACTGAATGCATGACAAGACCCATAATTCGGGCAAGTCTTAGTTAGGCCAAAAAGCCCAAACAAAAACATGACTTATTTGAACAATGAGTGAATTTTATCAAATATGTTTTTCCAATGGAGACAGACCAACAGACAGGCTTCAAGATGATTAATTTTAATGAGGAGTCACTCAAAACCAGCAATTCTGCAATTCCCTCGAGGAACACTGAGTGAAAGTCAACTAATCATTCTTTTGACCAGGCACATGTACAGTACATACAAGCACATAGGCACAGCAATCATCAGAGTGATACAAAAATAACAGAAGTGCAGCAAACATGGCTTACCCTCTATAACCTGAGACCATACAAAATAGAGGAGTAAATCATTATTAATTATTATAATATAATGGAAGAGGTAAAAACAAAACAATGACAATTAGTTATCATGCTCATCCTCTCTCAACATTGTCTTTTCATCTCAAAAAGCACCAACTTAGACCAAAGGTTAATAAAGGTAAAGAATATAAGCAGAGCTGTTAGTCTCAAAGTCTCACACTACATTACAGCATATTTTTTTCACCAAAACAGTTGCTTAAGGCCCCCACATTGCTCTGTGTGCAAATCATTGAAAGCCCCCACTGATGTAGAAAGCCTGCAGTGATCAATACACAGCTGATATGTTCACACGAATACCTCAACTTAACAAAAGGACTGTAGTCATTATTCAAGGTCCCCCACATAGAATAAAACAGAATGGCAGGCAATTGTTTGCGTTGTGTTGGCATGGGCTAAAATGCATTTGATTCGTATTGCTCTGGCGAGATTGGCAAATGAAGAACTGTCCTTAGCAGACATGCCCACACCCTGGCAGGGGAAACACGTCGCCAGTCGGAGGGAACACAAACAATCTTCTGGTCAAAGTTCACACATATTGACAGACTCAAAGACTTTTATCATGGGCTACATTATGCTGGTGTTTGGCACCTCTCTTGGCAACAAGATAAATACACAGTAACCTTTTGGATCTTAAAGGTGCAGTATGTAATTGTTTAGTTTTTTAGTTAATCTGAATGTATGATCACATCAGGCTTCCCTGTACCAGAGTCATTGAACAATGGGTAGAATGATCTCTCCTGTTGGAAATTTCACAATACCCTTTGGATTTTAACTAATTAGGAGGTCTAGCAAACTCAGCAATCAGGGACTTCCTGGGTTTCAGCCAAATACAAAAATGCAGGAGACTGGTATGGAGGTTTGTTTTCAAATCTGGCAAGTGCTCTGGTAGTTAGCTTCATTAGCAGATCTGGCATATTGTGATTGTAGTTTTATCAAAAAGTGTCATTCATGTAACTTTGTACCTTGACATTAAAAAAACCTCTGATGCAAATCATTTAAAGTGGCAAATTAAATAAATGGAGTGTCTTGGAAATACATATGGTCGGTGGGTCCATACAAAAATATTTTGAATTTTGAGAACCCCTGAATTTACTCCAATTTAAAACATATCAATCCCTTTATACCCAGATGCCAATGCAAGCTTTCAAGCCTCTATCACTAATACATGCACATAGATTCTACAGTAAGTTATATATTCTGAAAATAGTATACATTTCATTAAAAAGCAAATACTTTTGTTAAAACAAGAAAAACATTTTTGTATGAGTTTTTCACTGAACTTCTTTTTCACTGAACATATCAGTTATAGAGCTTACCATGAGCTCACCATGGTCATGGTAATAATTTGAAAATTCTATACTGGCTCTCTTTCTGTGTATTTATCTAATTGAAAAAGGCCATTTAAACTACTTGGACATTTGTTTGTTTGTCTGTTTGCTTCTTACTGTATATGGCCTTTTTGAACAATTATAAAATGTATCGATAAATACATGAGACACTACCTATACCACCACATCTCTCTCTTACTTTAACAAAAGATGTTCTTATGATTTTGATATCGTAATTCATTTACAACTGATGCTATTGTCAATGGTACTCTCTCACAATATCTTACATGCTTCTTATGAAATACGATAATGCATATGAATCTCCCAAACTTAACTTTCTTCAGTCATGTTGAGGTCTGTCTTCAAAACTCCTTTCTTTTTTGTTAGTTTGATTAGGGCAATTTCAGAAGTGAAATGAATATACAGGCTTACTATAGTCAGTCCACATTGGACGAAAAAGAAGACATAAAGGTTTCTTAAATGTGACCAGCACTATAACTATCCTCACAGTGACAGGTTGTGTTATGCGGTACAACGATGAAATTCACTGAGACATGAAACAAATACCACTGCTGTAAAATCCAGTGATACATCTTTGCATTGAAATTCTCAAGTAGTTGAAATGACTGAGGCTACAGTACATGTAGACTTGTGTCTTGTAAGACAAAAACTTATTTTCTGGACTCTGTTGGCAAATATAGTGTTAACATTAGTTGTTAGTCTGAGCTACAATGTTAGAAATAAACTGAAATAATGAAAGAAAATGTGTCTCCTAAGATCTACAAATGCCCCATTATCTGATGATTGTGACATTTATGTCATCTGTCAAAATGATATCTTGCCTCAGCAATAATAATACATGCGCTATTCCCGCACAATGGGTCATACAGAAGACTTCATTGTGAGAAAGCAATGTCCACATTACACAGCATCCAAGCCAACAACTTGCTTAGATCCTCAGCTTGGAGTGAAACAGGAGTGACTCCATTATCTTGCTCTCTTCTGTCATCACACACTGTTATCTGTCCAATTTTACACGCTAAACTCATACTTCCCCATCTTCTTGGGTTCCTTGCTGGGGATGCACCAGTCATCGGCCTCTATGCTCGTCTGATAATGCCTTAGCGCAGACTTGTTGAAGACGGGAAGCCTTTCAATAGACTCCGTGGATAAGGCCTTGAAATCAAACACAGAGAGCAACATTGCATTTTTTTCAAGATCAGACAAGGCTCTCTTTCTCCCTCTCAGCTGAAGGTCACATGGATTCATTAAACCCTTATCCACGATTAGATTTAAAAAATAAAGCCTGTGAATGATGTAATTCCTAAGTTAAGCAAAAACCTTAAAATAAGATATCTCAACTTAATCCAGATGGTTTTGACCTTGCATTTCTAAAGATGAAGTTATATATAAATATATAAAGGTGCTACCTTCAGGTAGATGACAGCAGATGTTCCATAGCCTTCCATGGAGTAGAGCTGAAGATCACCCTGGAAGTACTTGGCGTACAAACGTGAAATGGGAAGGCCGTAGCCAAATCCTGCCTGCAGTGAAACAGTTGAAACCCTGGATGAGTGAATGGCTAACTGTGCTGACCATGCCCTCTGTAAAGTAGCTAATTTACAAAACTGTTTACTTCTTCTAACTGTTTGTTAAACATTGTTAATTGTGAAACAGTTGTCAGTGCTGGTGCACACTATTGACTTGACCAACCTGACAGACAAAACCACAATTTGTATGTAATTCTTCAAAACTATGTAACAGTATTTTTACAATGACCTAAGTGTTAAATAAAAAGATTACCCTTTTATAGATACATTTTTGAAACCATACAGAATAGGTGGAATTGTCTTCCCAAGATAGAATGTAGCTACAGTATAAGGATTACCAAAGGAGCATTGCGCGCATTGTCAATCACAGGACTTGGTGCCGTGGAGTACATGTAGCTGAAGAGACGCTCAATCTTCCTCAAAGGAACGCCACCACCTCTGTCTGACATCTGAAACAAAACACACCATATGAAGGGTCCTCACGGGTGGTGGTGGGGGGGGGGTTATGCTCACGGTGTCAGGTCCGACGTCTCATATGAAGTGAAAACATTTAAATTCCTGCACATTTACAGGAGCTGTTTCAGTCCTTAATATTCATTCATTTAGGAAAATTATTTGTTTAGTTTAGTTTGTTTGTAAAATGTGGTGTTACAGGCATAACATAAATTATGTGTCTGAATGACAACATAGTCATCACACTGGAAGGCTTACTTTATTACAACTTTATTATTAGACTTAATTTATTACATTACTTCATTACAACATTACTTACTACTTCATAGAACTTTTAAATCATTATAAATATTTATGAAGCAAAATCACATTAATTGAACACACCCTTCACACTGCAGCACCAGCACAGGTGGATAACTTACTTTTATTGTCAGGTCTTCACTACCTAGTGACACTCTGACCTTAACAGGTGGGATAGATATGCTGTTTTCATGGGTCTCCACTGTGGCTCTCATGGCATTCTGTCGAAGAGGAAGGCATTCTATTCAAAACAGCTGACGACAATTGATAACAATGATTTATTTCACCAAGATGGCAGACTTCTAGCTCTTAGATTTCTTATGGTGTAAAATGTAAGCAGATAAACATGAGAGAGTGTAAACAGATAAACATGAATAACAAACCGTATGACTGATAAAAACCCTAAATCAGGCACAGATCATGAACAGCACTGTTTGGTCTGAGTCACCCTGGCCTACTGTAGGCAAAAAAAAACGCGGCTTTGACTTAACCACAGACTGTACCTTAAAGAGCTCAAACAGCATGTGGTATAGATGAGAGGGGACATAGACGATGTGCAGAGGCGAGTCAGGGTCTTTGGCTGCAACAAAAGGAAAAACACAGGTTTTAAAATCAAATCAATTACACAAATAAGATAAGGGGATAGCAGCTAGGGACTTTGGCATGTGCGGTGTTTTTATAAAGGCTCAAAAACTTCCATCAAGTGTCTGAGGTAAGCTGTTTACCCAGCATCGATAAGGGCTTGTGCGTGCCGAGTTATTATGTAGCAGCGTGCAGCAACTGTCAAGCACTTCAATTCAAGAGAGCTTCATGCTTACATTACAGACATGAAAACACATCATATGAACTCTAGTGTCTGACAAATGGTGTGGTCTCAACCTGCAGCATAGTACAATTCAATCTGATTCTAAATGTATATCTATAATAATACCTTACTGCATGGTAAAAAAAAAAAAAAAAAAAATTTTTTAAAGAGATGACCAGATCCAAACTTCATGGAACAACGTGAGGGAGGTTACTACTATTTATTTACATGCCATTTGTAAACAACCAACAAATCAACATGTCAGCAAGTCTGAAAGCCGGGAATGCCCGAAACCTTAAAAACCCACATACAGTACATCAAGAAGTTATTTAATCATGCTCACTGTATTGCTTTGATGCAAGCGAGAGGGTTGCCAGATGCATATAAGTATTGCACATAACTTGCACAAATCACTCCAGAAATAAAGTTGCAGGCAATTGTGTAGACCACAGCATTCCTCATTGCAAAAGTAGCCAACCAAACACTGAAACTTTAATTTGGAATTAAGAACGGAGCAACGACTGACAGCTCAACTCATGCTGAAAGTAAGCAAACCCATTTACATGCAGTTGGATAAACCAACATAATTGCAGGCTTCAAGTGCTTCGCATGGTCAGGTTTCATGCCCATGTGAAATGTGCCATTCTCCTACGCCCACAGCCAAGTGTGAGTATCTCTTTACCCACAAGCACCATGCAAAATGTGTCTGGGGTCTGCGTTGATGAAGCAAGTATGGGGTTTCCCAGCACACCTATCATCCGCTCCACAAACATGCAAGGTAAACATATCCGATATGAAAGCACCTCTCTACGTACAGTAAGTGGTGTAAACAAGGGCAGAGGACAGTCAGTGTGCGATGTGTTACGTTAATCTGGTCTGACAGCTCAAAACTCACCATGCACACAGTATACAAAGACAGACTGAACTGAAAGGTTTGACTGAGAAGAGTCTCTCACAGTTCACTTGCTTGATCTCCATTTCGGGGGAGGTCAGGTAGTATTGTTCACACAGCATCTTGGAGGTCTCAAAGGCATCTGGTGGCGGCAGAAGCACACACACACACATACACACGGGTGAGTTATTCTGCAGGTGGCCTAAACCAACCGCTCACAAGACCTGACACACACAAATACACACACACACATAAACAAACAAATCTCTTTTCATAACACATCATAGTTTTCATATGAAATACCTGGACTCACAAGTGGAAAACCATGAAGTATCTGTCTAGATGAAATAACCATGAATGTACAGAGAATGGCCTGTTGGGGTCAGTTGTCTGTGTTGCTAGAATTTACTTCATACAATCTATTAGATATGACACATGTCAACTTCTGCTCTAATTTCAGAGGCGTGTGTTAAATCACTTGCAAAAAGCCATCATTGCATTGCTGCCTTCAAGCACAGGATTTAACCTTTAGCCAATATCTTATCTAGAAGCAACTGACTCATTATTTCATTACTTTCTCATTATCATTACCTTTCACTACCTCCACCACGTCGCAGTTGGGATCAATGCAGCCTATATGTTTAGGGTGGGCTGGGTTGGCACTTCCATCAAATATTAGCGCTGTCAATAACAAAAAGAACATACAGATTCAATCAATGTATACTCTACATATCCAATCCATGTGTACACAATGAATGCATGTCCCTTTCTCTTTGTAGGGAGTGGGACTACATGTAGCATGCATAATGAGTACTGAGTACAGAAAACTCACTGTGTTGGTTCATGATCATGCGGGTGGAGATACGACTCATGTAGAAGCGGTCCAGGAAGTACTGGACATTCTGATTGGTCACTGGGTCGACACCAAAGGCCTCTTTGTATTCCAGCACTCCCTGGGCCATGGTGGGCACAACGTTGTTGTGCCGATTTCGCACATTGACAAGCGTCTCTGTGAACCTGTGACAACATGATAAACAATATTGACTCAGGCTGTCATTTATTCATGAAATCAGAAGTAGTGTTCCATTAAGAACCCACTGTCAGACAGCTGACAGTCACAGGTCATTGGCTTATCAGTTCAAACAAACATCTGTCTAGGAATTCCTGCCATGGGATATCTGAATGGTCCATCTTTATCGCGGTGGACGCTAACAATAACCACCTGGATACAAACACCAGGTATGTGGTAAGAACTTGCTCATGGTACAGTGAACTGACAGTGAGTTCACGAGGGTAAAAGAATGCAGCAGTAATCCACAAGCTGAATGCATCATAAGATTGCTGTCACTTTTCACTACTGCTCCTTGATCCAGGGTTTCAGTAAATAAGGAAAGGAAAAGTCTTAACACCACCATCCCAGTGAAAGCAAGGTATAATCACATTGCTCAGATTGCATAAAGGTAGCATTTTAAAGTGTTTAAAGTGTTGTTTTTTTCACAAGGAATTCTTTTTTCACCTTGCTGTCTGTATGGACTGTGTTTTGACTATACACACTAGTTCAGCTGAAGCACTGCCTACGAGTGAGTGGTGTGCTGCAATGGTGATACTCACTTTTTCAAGACCTTTTTGTCATCAGGATCTTTTTCTAGAAAATCCACTAATTCCATGAGACTCTGTGCATACCTGTAGAAAAAAAGAACATAAAACCATCAGTGAAATACTCTGCTATGCACAACAAAGCAGAAACAAATCCTCACTAACGCTTTGAACTTTTTGTAGATTTTTCCACAAGATATGTCAACAACACAATTAGCCTCAATCAAAACAACAGTACATTTTTCTAGGCTGTAGTCAGCCTGAAACCCAGCCAGGTCACAAAAAAAAGAAGCCCGGCCCAATAGAAGCGGAGAGTACATGCTGCAGCTTCATAACACAGAATTACATAAATGCTTTAAACTGGGATGACAGGGCAGTGTTTGGAGAGGCAACATGGGCAACAGCTCAACCACAAAACAAAGAGCAGAGGTCATCATTGTGAAAGTGCAATTAATCAGGGTGCCCACGAGGAACGCAGACACATTTTGAGACAGTCAAAAGGGCAGCATTTATGTAACCCGATGCTATTGCAGAAGCTGAATGGCAGAGGCAAGACAGACATCACTTGCAGACTGTAGAGCATTCCTTAATGGGAGGATGAACAATGTGATACTGCATCAGTCATTTATTAATGATGTATTACTATTATAAATGTGCATTTAACACACTGTCTAGAAGATTCTTTTACAACTTTTACAATACAGTATGTTTTCCAATCATTCCAAGGTGTTTATTTAGATGTCATATAGAACAATCTATTGGAGTGTGACGTTTCTATTGAAATAGAAGGACTATCAGCTGGTTCTGCTGATGATATATTGGCAGAAGATAGCCTATTATGAAATCTGAAATCTGTCCTTGTTCTAGCAAACTTGATTGGGTTTTCAGACCAGCCACGCCACTTCCGACAACAATGCTCTCATAATTCTTATTTGTTTGTTCAGTGATGATTTGCAATATGGAACCAATTAAACAAGCCAAGAAATATTTTTTTTTTCTTCAGGCGCCTGTAAATGATTCCTTTAAGAAGGCTGGAGAAGTCATTTTTAGCTCAGTTGCCTTTCATAGCTCATCACAGTTGCCAATCCAAACAGCATGGCTAACAGCTCCGGCACTGTTTATCATAGGGGTCTCCAACAGGTAGCAAAAGGTTTGAGGAAGATGTTCAGCTGATAGCCCAGTCACTTGGGAAACATGTTAAAATTCCTATGAAATCAAATTCACAGTCTATAAAGTATAAGTATGTATACTGTGTCTATAAAGTATAAGTATGTATACTGTGTATATAAGTATATATACTCTTTTGATCCGGGAAATTTGGTCTCTGCATTTATCCCAATCCGTGAACTAATGAAACACACTCAGCACACAGTGAACACACAGTGAGGTGAAGCACACACTAATCCCGGCGCAGTGAGCTGCAACAACAGCGGCGCTCGGTAATTCTTCACTTCAGCCGTGCCTACTGGTCGAGGTTCGAACCGGCAACCCTCCGGTTACAAGTCCGAAGCGCTAACCAGTAGGCCGCGGCTGCCCCCTAAAGAGAAGGTAAATGAGTTGAAAGGAACCTTTAAAAAAACATACAAATCTTATTCAGCGGTTTTGGGTGGAGATCAGCTACAGCATGTGAATACATGGCATGCTACTACTAACATAAAAGCTCTCAGCCATGTCCATTTTGTCAAAGTAGCCCTTGGAGGAAAACAGGTTGAAGACCCCTGCTTTTATCATGACTCCTTTCCCTTGAAGACCATGCTCAACCAGATAGATGTGAAAACAAAATGAGTGGTGTGTCCATACTAGCTCCCATGAATTACAAAAACCACAAACAATAACAACAATAATTATTTTTCACACTGGGATTCAACAAAACATTTTCTTTAACAAGGTAAGATATCTTAGGCCATCCTTAAAAAATTTTTGCCGTTTTTGCAGTAACCCGACCGACCCTGTCAATTTAGAACCGACCCAAATATTTATTTTTTTTCCCCTTTTAGTCCGACCGACTTGCGGTTGTAAACTTGCGTTAATACCGACCGATTGTTTTTTTTACTCTAAACAACCAATACAAATGCAATAAAATAATATTTCTTTTAGTAGGCCCAAGTATTGTGAATATAAATTGCCTACATGCAAAGCGTGGCTCACTTAAAAAAACCTGTGGCGTCATCTCTACACCATTGGTTTTACGATGTCACACTATGGCCTATGCTTCGTTTCATTCACACACAAACTGATGACGCTTTTACTTGGCATGAAGTTCTGGAAGAACTGTGGCCAGATCTTTTCTCATCCCTTCTCCCCCTAGTCTAACGGTGACCGTGTCGGAGTATTGAAATTGGTTGTGGTCTATTCAGCATTTCTCAAAATATGGGTCCGCAACATGGAGACTGCTGGTCCTTGGAGTCGTGGAGTGAAATTAGGCCCGGTGCTTCATCTGATAATTTGCTGCGCAGTTGATCAAGAAACCGGATCGACGAAAAAAAGAAAACAAACGTTTCTGCTATCGATGTCATTAAACATGGAGCCCTACAATTAAGTGGTGGTATGAGCATTCATTCAATGCGCGTCTGCGCGAGAGAAACTGAAACTAATCGATAACGTTGGTATCAAAGCTCCGCTTCAATCTGTTGGAAGGCTATTTATTTATTTAACGAAACTTAATAGAACGACGTTGTTTTTGGAACTTCCTTAGAAACAGAGCAGAGACTGTATAATACACTGTATAGCATTGAGTATTGTATAGTCAAATTTTAATATAACGTGGCCAAGAGCTATTGTAGCCTTCTTTCTGGGTACATGTAGATGAGCCTTATGACCCAAAAGTCTGCCATGACCGGGCCTCAGGTCAAAGAAGTTTGAGAAAGGCTGGTCTATATAACCTGCATCAGAATGAGGTTTGCAATGTTGCGCCTGAAGGCACGGGTTGAAGACCCAGTCAGTTACGTCACGATATGCACATTTGTGTAAATTCATTCCTACGTAATCACCATGACCAAAATTGTACTTTTTTTTTTTTTACTTTGAATCTTGAAAAAAAAAATATTCACCTACCTACCGACCCATTTTTAATTTTTTTTGGCTGTTACTGCAAACAAAAATATTTTTAAGGATGGCCTTAAGCGTCTGTCCGTTGTCAAGTGACAGGGCTTGGTAGCGTAGCTGTTACAATCTGATTTGAAGATATGAGGCAAGAGGTCATTAAGTGCAGTTATTTAACACAGCTGACCTGACCTTGAGACCCAGTCATGTTGTGGGCTAAGGGTAGTTAAACCTTTCCCTACAGTTGCTTGATTGTGAATTCATCTGATTCCTACAGATAAAATATGGAGGATATGCTTCTAGGAACTGTAAATCTGTCAGCTTCGGACACACTACAACTATCTTGGATAGGTATCTTTCTCTCTCACTCTCTTTAAGAAAAAAACATTAGAAGGACGACAAACTTAAAATTTGAAAAAATGAGTTCCCATACAAGTAACTACGGAACATATCACAATGAATGTAAAACCAAGTCATGGCTACAAAGTGTAAGTTACTAAATAAAATCTTATATCAGTCTGAAATGTTTATTCCAACAGCACATCTCAAGCGAAAGAGAAGTGCCTCCTGGCTATATTTATCCATGGTGTTTGATAGGAGCAGGCTGAGTGATTACTCAGGGTTATAAACTAGAAAGGACACTTAGACACTCCAGAGTTCAAAGGTTAAACTGTACAGAACTGGCTTGACAAGTATCCACATTGTCCTGCTAAAACGACACAAATATTGCTTTTCTGTCACTCCGCAGGCTAAGATGCACACACTGTTATGCAAGACTCATTGAACTTCTGACCTACAAATGTGCCAAACCACTCTGACGTCTGAGCTAGATTCATTCATCCACATACTGTAATTTTCTTGTTTCTCTTCTTCATTTTGGCAGGACTACATGAAAACTATGAAGGCCATCAGGTCATTTCGTTTTAGAGATAATTTAGCTAGTAGTCTAGTTTGTGAGATAGTGATCCCGTGCCTTAGTGCCATGATAACATTCCTCAGTTTGATTCTTTTACCCAGACCAATGGGTAGGCTATTGCACAAAAAAAAAACATTTGCATGATAGCATTCTATTTGAGGAATGTATGTGTGGCTTCTTTGCCCCATATGTATAACATTCCATAGTGTTTAAACAGCACTGACATAATAATACTGATCATTAATGTTCAGTAACCAATAATCATTACATCATTACAACACTTAGAAAAACTGGGAATGGGAATGTTTGAAGGGAAACTTCTTGATCCTTAATATCCTGCAGAACAAAGTCAGACGTGAAAATGCACTTGGCAAGATGCAAGCATTTGACCCTTCTATTAAGCCATGTTTAAGGCAGAGAACATAGCGTACAGGAATGGCTTGAGGGGGGGAAATGGTGGTCAACACTAACCAGCTCTGGAGCAATTGCAAGGATGGGGTGCGAAGCAGCTTGTCTGGAAGGAAGTCTATCTCTTTCATGATATTTGCGAGTCTAACAGGAAGCTCCTGGCGTAAAAACACAAACGAGGTCTTCTCGCAGGCGTTGGCAGACCCTGCAAGGCAAAGCACAGCGATTCTCATAGACTAAACAATTCTGTCATCCTGCGCTACCTAGATGAATGAATCTGTCCATATTTTGACTAAGCACCAAGACAATGGTATCGTGTGACATGTCACTTTCATTAAGAGTGTGTACGTGTTTTGGGAGAAATTTGAGTTTATCACAAGCTTAAAGACAGAATGGTGGCCACTATGGCATGCATATACGCATATGGCTACATGACAGATAGCCTATACATGTATGTCACAGAGTGAGGAGGGTGTAAGAAGTAAACACCGTCGTCAACAAATTAGATTATTAGTCTAAATGACACATGCTGCTGTAGGCTACTTAAACTTACCGAAGTCGATGAACTGCTTCATCGATAACGGTGAAGGTGAAAACTTGGAAAAGCGGTCCACTTGTTTTGGTATGTTAGACTTTGAGCTGTTCAGCAAAAGTTGTGCGAACTTCATTTTGACTCTACGTTACTCTAACGTTAACTTCCAAATAACCTTGAATCTGGTGACAGATCTTCTGTCGTTGCAATCAAATTTGCTCTTGATGAAGGAAGAAACAGTAGCCTATCCTTTATCAGTGGTTATGCAAGGAGAAAAAGACCATCACGTTACATGATATCTTCATCTGAAAATCGACATCCCCTAGCACTTGATTAGCTTAAATTCTCATACAGCACTGCTATGTCCCGTCCATTGACAAAATCCCTTTCTCTCTTGGTCCACGGTTGTTTTTCTTATTAAGTCCGGTGTGACATTCGCTTTGGTCATTCGGCTGGTGTCATGCCTTGCGCTGACCGTGGTATTCACGGGAACTAGCCTATGGAACTAGCCTACGCTCTGTCTTGTTTTGCTAAATATCCTCAAAGGGTGCCAACGACCAAATAGATGTAAACTCGATCTAGCCTATAGGCTTCACCCCACGCAACCTACAGCAAAATGTCTGTTATTTGTTGTGCACATGCGCAGAACAAATATAGAGCACAGGTCGTGGAGGAGGGTCTAAGTGTAGATAAAATGGAACACAATGATAAAACAACAACAAACTATACATCAACACATGTTCAGGTACCAGCTATTTTTATCCAACTCAGATAACACTGATTCCGATGCCAAATAAATATACCAATAAGACCCCATTTTTTAAAGGGCAATTAGGCCTACTGGTGACAGCACAGATTTGATCTCTAACCTAGGCTACTGTGACTTGACAGTCTTTTGACTCACAGGGCCTAGGCTACTGGATTAAAGCAATGACAGGAATGTAACACTCCACACAGTGTAGGCCTATCCTACCCTGATAACTTGCTTCCCTCTATAGGTCACCTTTTATAGTGCACCATGGTTTCTACCTCCACAGCTTTATCCATCTGTTGGCTATTCCCTGTAACACACACAACCTGTTCTTTTCTAAAGGGTCTAAATTCAAATAAGTAAATACATTTATGAGTGAAACAGGTGCGTTTCTAGATTGCATCAAGAGCAAAGCTCTGTGGGGTCATCTACACCTGGTAAATGGATTGCTGTTGGCCTTAAAGACCCTGCGATAAAAGCTATTCCTGAAAACATATGAAAAGAAAGTACACTGTGGAGTTAAAATTGGATGACCATTAAAAATGGACATAGTCATTTATTGTGTGTGTGTGTGTGTGTGTGTGTGTGTGTGTGTGTGTGTGTGTGTGTGTGTGTGTGTGTGTTAATTCTAAAAAGGGCTGCAATGAGCTCCCCACATCACTTTGCCTAAAGCAAGACCATGGAAGAATTGATATTGTATCTATGCACCTTGGCATCAATTCAACGCTATGCGAACACAGAATGGCGCACCCTCCCATATGTGACATACATGTAGGCTATGTCTATGGAGAACCTTGCAACTTCGCTCTCCCCTGACCGAGATAATTAACAAATTGCACCATGGCAAAAAGTGTGCAATACCCTAGGCCTATTTATGTAACTGTGTAATATTACTTTGTCAGTTGACATGGCTCTTCGGAGATTATCTTTGCCGGTTTGTAAACAAATCTATATGTGTCCAGGGGGAATGCCATGAGTGGTAACCTATTTATGACAGCTGTAAAGTTTCTTGGTGTATGCCCTCAGTGTTGTCTTCAAGGCAGCGCTGCCTAGAAGGCTCTATGGTTAGACATGGGTTAAGGTTAGAGTTAGGGTTAGGTTTAAGGTGCCTTTAAGTCGACAGTGGCAGCGCTGCCTGGACGACGACGTTAGGGGCATAAAACATCATCAAGCGTTGTGTAAAATGCATACTCTGAATGTTTGCCTGCTTATAGATGTATCTTTCCAGGATGCCAGCATTTAACAGATTGTGCTGTAAATGGGAGATTTTTTTAATTTTGTTTGTAGGTTAGAAAACTACATGCATTGTGGATTTGTGTTTTTAAGTAACACATGCTTTCACTATAATTAGCTATCTGGCTGAAGAGATGTGATAATTAGAATCAAGGTAATGTTTATAGCCTATTAGGCGGTTTGTTTTTTTCTTCTTGTCACACAATTTCTGCAGGTCTAAGCCCGCTTTGCTACCAGTCTCCATTGATGGGGTCAATGTGGAGGTGTATCTGGCCTACACCTGGACAATAAACTGGACTGGTCAGCCAATACTGAAGCACTACAAGAAAGGGCAGAGCAGGATGTACTTCCTGAGGAGGCTGCGGTCCTTCAATGTCTGCAGTAAGCTCTTCAGGATGTTTTACCAGTCTGTTTTTGCCAGCGTCCTCTTCTATGCTGTGGTATGCTGGGGAGGAAGCACAAAGAAGAAGGATGCTGGGCAACTAGACAGGCTGGTAAGGAAAGCTGGCTCTGGGAGCCGAACTGCATCACATCAATATCAGACAAAAGGACCCTGAACAAACTGATCAACATATTAGACAATGAATGTCATCCACTCCACAGCACCTGATTGATCATCCTTATAAGCACACTGCAGATGATTTCGTTTTTTTTAGTAGGCCTATATTTAGTAAAAAAAAATATATCTACTGTCTCTATTGTGCAGTGGAGTTATATTTATATACTTATAGCCTATTACTTTTTTCTGCTGTAAGTGCATGTTGTGTACATGTCTGTCTATCTATCTATATCTATCTATCTATCTATCTATCTATCTATCTTTTCTTGCAGTTAGATGACAGATAGGCTAAAGGGCTACGTGTAGCCTAATCCCCGACATTTTACTGTAACTAGACTAGCCTTCTTACGAAACGTTCGATCTCTGACAATATGAGGTTGACCACCTGAAATTTCCTGTTCTAAGACTTGTAATCACTACGAAATTCGGTAGATGGCAGCATTGTAATGAACTAGGATCTGAACGTCGGCATTATTTGACAGCATGTGTTAACGCGAAGGTGGGATTTCATTCAGGCAAAGGGCTCGTAGCTTACTTGCGCTGGGTTGGCATCATCTGCTTATGGTTGGCACACTGTCTTCCTGAGATGTAGGTTGCCTTCCGTGATTGCATAGAATAGGTTAGACTATTGTACATCCATGTTGGTTTCACAACTTAGCAGACAATAGACTCTCGTTATGTTTAGACAATACACTGTTATAATGTCCTAATAATAGCAGCCTACAGAGGAGGAGGCGCCGTAGTCTTGGACAGCGTGATACAGCATCTTTGCAGAAGGGCATATCCAGAGGGACTCCTCAGGTATGAGACACTTTCTGGTGACGTCGGGCAACCATGACATATAATTTCACATTTTCATTTGCCATCGTGTAACGTTCTGTTATGTTGTGTAATGTTGCATTGCATGTATTCACGGGTTACAATTCACACATGACGTCATGTTCATTTCATAAGGACTTGTCAATTGCTAGTTAGCAATTAGCATGCTGTAAGTGGAAGGCATTTTACAACATGTCACTAATGTCATAATGTCAGCTGGGTCATCAGAGTTACTAGTTATTCATATTGTCACAATACTTTTGGAAGCTTTATGCGTTGAGGACTATGTAGCAATTCAGAGCAATGGCTAACAATCTGTAGACTATCTAGAATTCATTTGCATGAAGAATGCTTGACTGAGTTTTATCCAGATATAGCCTAGGCCTAGCCTATCACACCCTTTTCCCCAAATGCATTGAACACAAAGCTAATGATCAGTGACTTTAGGTTTAGCCTAAAGGATTATGACCCAATTTACTGCTGGTTAACCGCATTTTCACTGCTTTGGGGGGAATTTACTTTTTTGTTGAGCAATGGATTGGTATAGGTTACAAGGTGAATATTTTATTGTTAATTTGGCATATAAACCACACAATCCCAGACCCACCCAACCAGCCAGCCAGCCACACACCCACACACCTACTCTCTCTCTTTCTCTCTCTCTCTCTCTCTCTCATAATTGCAGTTTGTGTATTCTATGTGTGATGTTATTTTGTAATTTACTTTAATAAAGTGTTGTTCCTGTCTTGACATGATCATGTGTTATTTATTTTTTTGTTCTTTTACATTTCTGTATTCAGCATATTCAGAAGTTCCATGTCTTTTACGTAGGAATCCACAACATATCAACATATTCCACATTCATTTACAATATATTTGAAATTGTATAGGATCATACTATGACAGGCCCTAAGATTAAGCGTCACCTTCATGTCTGTTTTCGTCTTTTCACCAGCTTCATGACTCATATTCTGTTGGTCAATGTGATAGAATATTGTAATGATTAGCACCACAGAATTACAGTGCTACCAAAACTACACTGTGTTGTGATACTACAGCATTGAGACTGGAAGTCTGAAATGCAAAATATCATGATTAGCAACAACAACAGGTGTGTCAGTATTAGCAAGTGTATTGAAAGGGATGGGATACATATCTACTTAGAGCATATATGTACAGCTTATGTTGTCCAGGTGAAGTATTGGTCCAAAGATAGTTGTAAGATGTAAAGCAAACACCTTGTTGTTGCATGCCCTCTTTCCTAAACGCAGCAGGACAAAATGGCTGACAAAAGTGACCTGAAAGCGGAGCTGGAGCGCAAGAAGCAGCGCTTGGCTCAAATCAGGGAAGAGAAAAAGAGAAAGGAGGAAGAGAGGAAAAAGAAAGAGGTGAGTGAGGAAGTCCTCTTGGCGCTCTCTGTCTCGTTGAAGAAAAGCAAGAGAGAGCTTGATGATGTGAAGTAAATTGAACATATACAGTACGTCCTCTGTGTCTTTGTGAGTCGTTGGTTCTCAGAGGAAGGTTTGAGTGAGTTGATGCATATCATTTGGAACACGTGTTTGTGTGCACATGTGTGCCAGTCTGAATATCTTCCTGTTTGTGTTTTAATGACTGCGGGGGGCCCATAGTGTGGTGTGTCTGTGGCATCATATTATGTTTGAATGTGCAAATGGGCCTATATGTTTGTGTGCGTGTGTGTGTGTGCGCGCACGTGCAAGTGTGAGTGTCTGTATACCTTCCTGTTGTTGTCTTAATGAGGTTGTGTGATGTAAATATGCATTACAAGTGTGTGTGTGTGTGTGTGTGTGTGTTGCCTGTGCCGTTATGCTTTTATAAGTTTACATGCATTTTCACAAATATGTGTTATTATGTGCCCCAGTACGTAGTTCTATTGATATTTTTAGTGATATTTTTAGCTTGTGTGGGATGATGTGTGCGTGCATGTATGTTTGTGTCAGTGCCTCTGTCTTATGTTTGTATGCATATGTGACTTCATGTGTATGGATTTGTGTTTATGTGCGTGTGTGTTGATATTTTAATGAGTACATGTGCTCTTGTGGGGTGTTGGTGTGGTGTGTGTATGTACATGTTGTTATGTTTGTATGTGCTTACATCTCTGTTTGTGCTTTCTTGCGTGTGTCCAGTCATCTGCACTTGTCTCAATATCTTCCTGCTTTTAATGAGTTCCTGTGCTTGCGCGGGGGACTTTGCGGTTTATGTGTATGTCTGTATGTGTGTATGTATGCAAATGCATTTGTGCCTGTATGTGCTTCACATGTGTGTGTGTGTGTGTGTGTGTGTGCGTGTGTGTGTGTGCACAGTCAGAGACACAGCAGAAGGCCGAGGTGGCCCCTGTGGACTCGGATCTGGACCGGAAGCGAAGAGAGACGGAAGCGTTGCTGCAGAGCATCGGCATCTCCCCTGAGCCCCCCTTAGGTACAGTACATCACGCACGCACGCACGCACACACACACACACACACACACACACACACACACACACACACACACACACACACACACACACACACACACACACACACACACACACACACACACACACACACAGTCCTCTTTAATCTCCATCCTCATTTGACATTTTACTGTGTTTTATGTAGCCTATACATTGAGTAATTCAGTTAATTCTAATTCAGTGAATTTGTATACTACCCTGTATTTATTTTTTTTTGTTTTTGTAGAGCTCTTACTAGGTCATGATTTGCGCCCCAAACAGTGTCAGATCAATAAATCATAGCTCTGAGAATTACAGACTGTGCATGAGGAAGTGGGCTTTTGTTAAGTTTTCATGTGCACCCCTGGGATTGAGATCAGGAGGTGCAAGGATGCTGTCTGATTGGGCCTTTTCGGAATCTGCTGATACCATAATTGTGTCCCACTAATAGTGACACCTAGTGGAAACATATCGTAATGGCATACAAAGGGCTGACATGGGTGTTCTGCTTATTTTGTTGCCATAAAATCTATTTATGTATATCCATGAATGTCTTTGTCTAGTGGGGTTGGATTATAACATCCTCAAGTGTTTTAATGTGCCAGTAATGTATGTGTCATACATTAGTAATGATGTAGTCGAGCAACTGTAGCATCATTGGCTGACAATCACTCAACTCAGGTTCCATTCCCAAACCTGCAAAATATCAGTAAAAAGAAGCTGTTCAATCAATTACATGATAAGTCATATTCATGGGCCATTAATATGCTGTTGTGTAGTAATTCAGCTAGTAACATTGCGGATTATTGCAATTCACAATTCAGAGTCACTGATTAAGTCAAGTCAAGTCATTTATTTATATAGCACATTTAAAAACAACAGGGGTTGAGCCAAAGTGCTGAACAAAGAAAGGTTAGCAAATAAGTCATAACAATAAGACCATACATCTACACAAAGGCCATACATCTACACAAACTAAGTGTGATTATTCGTAGCAAGACAGCATTAGTAGCAGCAACAAAAAAATATATAAGATAAATAAAAATAAATAAGAAAATTAAGACCAAAAACATCATACTGTATTAAAAGCAAGTGAGAAAAATATGTCTTGAGATTGGATTTGAAAGAGGGAAATTGTAGGGGAGGATTTGATATGTGGATGGAGGGTATTCCAGAGCTTTGGAGCGGCTACAGAAAAAGCTCGGTCGCCATGGGTTTTAAGGCATGTACGTGGGACAGCAAGCAGTAGTTGGTCTTGTGACCTGAGTGACCTGGTAGTAGAGTGTGGGGGCAGAAGTTCAGAGATATAAGGTGGGGCTAAACCTTTAAGGGCTTTAAAAAAAAGTAAAATTTTAAACTCAAACCTGAATTTGACCGGAAGCCAGTGTAGCTGAGCTAAAATTGGTGTTATGTGATCACTCTTTTTGGTGTTGGTGAGGAGCCTAGCAGCAGTGTTTTGTACCAGCTGGAGTTTACCGAATGATGAATGAACAATGGCCTATTTAACTGCAAATGTATATACAAAATATCATATATACAATGTATTTACAAATGTGATACAAATGTCATATGTGATATATACTCATTGTTCTCAGTAGTACTGCAAAATGGCACCCATCTCACCTGTTTGTGTTTGCTCTGTGCAGTCCCGACGCCCATGTCCCCCTCCAAAGTGAGCACGCCCAGTGACACCGGCAGTCAGGACTCTGTGGATGGTGGAACGGCTGGCAGGTAGGCTATGCTGTTCTCTGGTTGTCATGGGAACGCCAAAATAATACACCAGCACATACACATGAACCACTCTGTCTACCACTCTTGCATTGATTTGTACATCTGACCATTTGATGGGGAGTATTAACCTCACCTCATCATCTGCTGTGTCCTTACTCGGTGTGTTTCAGTTAGCTGCTATAAGTTAATTTGCCATGTCCTTGATTTGACCACTGTAAGATGCAGCTACCTCCGGTCAATGTGCAGGGAGCATGCAAGTAAAGAATGTCTGTGTTATTGGAACTTTCTGGATGGGTGACCATCAGGCAGTGTAGAAATTTCTAACATTAATTAAAGAGCCTTGGAGAGTGTGTATTTTTATTAACAACTATTAACTATCAGAATATACATTTAGACATTTGAAGTGTCCAAAAACATGTTGCTTATAGCAGCTTCAAACTGTAAACCATCTCATAGTAATGGTCACTGCTCTCCAGGACATAGGACACACTGAGAGTGCTCTCTGAGAATCTTAAGATTACTCAGTCTTTCCCTATCGTTGTTAATTGCATTCAAAACACAACCTTTTGTTACTGATAGGACTTGTAAAGAACCAATGCATTTCCTTGCCATCTTAATTGAAATGAATGATCAGGTCCCCCTCTTTGACCAATGGCCATCTTTCT
Source organism: Alosa alosa (assembly GCF_017589495.1). Lineage (NCBI taxonomy): Eukaryota > Metazoa > Chordata > Actinopteri > Clupeiformes > Clupeidae > Alosa > Alosa alosa. Next base: position 23,492,706 of record NC_063208.1, on the reverse strand, counting down.
CTCCCTCTGTTTGGTTATGTGGGAACGACAGATGTAGGTAAGGACATATGCCACCACTTTTTTTTTTTCCTTTTTGAACTCATTGACACATTGTCATCAGTTTGTTCTCAACCATAATACATTTGGAGCTAGAAACCACTCCTAAAAAAAACATGTCTTTAACGGCAGTGTAGGAATGGTCAGATTCACAATGTCAAAGTACCAGGATGTTTGAACACACCCAGGGAATGACCTAACAACCTACCTTCTTTGTTGATTAGTAAACTTGTAATTGAAGACCTGTGATGAAAAGTTAGCTTCTTGACAGATAAAACAGATACCTCTCATTTCATAAACTGCATTACTAAATGTAAGTATCATGTAACTGTAATGTCTGCTAAACTGTCACTACGCTGTGTTGAGAAGTGTTTGTTGGTCCACAGAGAGCTCGCTGGGTGGTCTTCTTTGTTCTGGTGTGGGCTCTGAAGCACTTTTCATTTATTTCTAACACCTCACAGTCTCTCAACCAGAGGCTCTTACAAACGTCTCACTCACATTGTCATCTTGTTTCTAATAACACCCTCCAGCCTCTGGCGAGGGCAGATGCTTCTCTCACAAGACAGACAGACAGCGGGCACTGCCCAGGCTTGTGGGCACACTGCAGACAGGGGCGAAGGAGAGAGAGAGAGAGACAGAGACTGCTGCGTAATTATAGGCCCTCCCGATGCCACCCTTTGCGCTCAACCGCTGAGCTGATGTGACACGCCCACACAATGCCCCATGCTGGCCGCTGTCACCCGCAGTAGGAGGGCAAAGAGGGCAAACATCTGACTTGTGTGTGTGTGTGTGAGTGTGCTTGTTTGTTTGTGTGTGTGTGTGTGTGTGTGTGTGTGTGTGTGTGTGTGTGTGTGTGTGTGTGTGATTGTGGTCGTGTGTGCGTGTGTGGGTGTGTGTGTGTGTGGGGGGCGTACTGTAGATCTTGTGGTGCTGTCATATACCCAGCCTCACTGGCCACAAATGAAACACAGCCCTTTCCCATCTGGTGACTAATGCGACATGACACAGGATTCCTCCTGCAGCGACAGACCACCGTTGCAAGAACCCGATGCTATGAGATATACACAGACACACAGAGCGGCTCGCCTTGAGCCTAGAGCCCCATTGGAGCGTTTTGGTGCCGCAGTGTGATGCTTATCTTAGTGGAACTTAGCCTAGTGGGAGCTAGCTGCTTCTCATTAGCTAGCTGCTTCTCATTAGTCCATGTGCGTCTGTCTGAGTCTCTCCACCGTGCTCTCTCCATCTCTAAACTCTGTTCCTCTCTCAGGGCGGGCAGCAGTGGCTATAGTAGGTACAAAACTGAGACAAAGAGTGAGAAAAGGTATGTGTTTTTAGATAGCCTTGATGCTTTTGGCAGGAGCACATACACACACATTCCCTCTCTCTGACACACACACACACACACACACACATTCTGTCTTTGACACACACACACACACACGCACACACACACACTCACACTGCACAGCATAAAAATAATCAAAGGCAGCTTTGCAGCAGTGTGTTAAAAATACAACGCCTCTCTTCACACACAAAATGTTTGTGTGACAGGGTTTTTTTTTTTCTCAAGAGAGCAGAGAGCGGATTTGTTTAGCTCGCAGTCTTGGGTTGAGTGCTGCCTGATGCCTGCTTGATGTCCCCCCTTCAGCGGTGACTTGAGACATTACCTCTTGCATGGATAAACCTGAGAAAAAAAGCCATTTCGGCATGAAGGTGAATGACAGTGCCATTTGCAAAGGTGTCAGCCAGCAGTGACAACAAGGTGGGCGTCAGAGGGGCTGACACTCGAGTACTGTGGCTTCTGATGATTCCAGAAAAAGGAGGACAGGGAAGGAATGGTGAAGGGCATGTCAGCCGAATGGCTACCGTGCTGCTGGAGGTCACTGAGAAGTTGGGCCCCTTCACAGGGCCAGGGCATCAACCACAGTGCTTACTTTACCATTTTACTCCAGGTTGTTTGTGTTTGTAGGTCATGTGAGGTTCTAACTGATGCAATGGCTTTCAGATAAATATGGTCCAGAGACACGTTGCATCCCCTGGACTTGCATGACCAAGCAGTCATCATATATGAAGTGGTTGTGGTTCATATATGCCGTTGCAAACATGCTATGGTGCTCCCTATGTACCCCTATGTATCCTGTGGCGATACATGGCATTAAGTACCTGTGTGATTCCTGTATATGTGCCCGATATGATATGGAGATGATAACATCTGCCATGTTCATTCGAAAAACTTTTTCCCATGTCACCTTAGCATACACCATGCTAAAGAACATCTGTGCATTTCCCTAGAGACGGTTTAAACACAATGGACCCCCTGCTATACATTATATCATATTTATGATGGACATATTTATTACTTTCTATGACCTCCGAGGCAGCACACATTTACAGTAACTATATAGTGAGTCATTATGTGCAACAAATAGCTTTGTCAATAGAGACACATGTATATATTTATAGTTAATAATGATCCATTTTCATATTTCTCATGACATTTTGACATCATGCTGCATCACTGAATGTTGAACATCTGCTTCAAAGAGATCTCTAGAGATACCAGAGAAATCTTTCTTTGCATATAATGTTTTGAACCATAACCTAGGTCATCATCATTAAAGCTTATTTGTTCTTACTGTAATCCTGACATCCTCATTGTTGACCTTTGAACTGCATCATGTTCTGTATGGTGTTGTGCTTATGGATTTGGTTTTGTTGCTCATGTCTGTGTAATCCTTCCTTGCATGCACTTTGTGAGTGTGTGTGTGTGTTAATGTATGTGTCTGTTCTTACGTCTATTGTATGCTTGGTTGTGTGTGTCTGTGTGTAGGTCTGTGTGTAGACGAGGAGGCGAGTGTTGCCTCCTCTGTACACACACACGTGTGTGTGTGTATGTGTGTGCGTGTGTGTGTCTCCATGTGTGATTGTGCTCCTGTATGTTTGTGTGATAAGGTGTGACAGAGAGAGCTGTATGTTATGGAACAGATGACTATATGTTTGTATGTGATTGTGTACACGTGTATACGTGTGTGTGTATATGTGTGTGTGTGTGTGTGTGTGTGTGTGTGTGTGTGTGTGTATTATAGTTTGTGAGTGAGTGAGTGTGTGTTGTGTAAGAGAGGAGGCTAATCTGGCATGTTCTCTCCCTCCCCTGTGTGGCGCCCCCTGCTGCCCCCTTGAGGACCCTGCAGTGGGACACTGACCCCTCTGTGCTGCAGCTGCAGGCCGACTCTGAGCTCGGGTACCTCCTCCCTTCTCTCTCTCTCTCTCTCTGAGTCAGTCTATCTCAGTCTATCTCTTTCTCATTCTTCTCAGATGATGCTTTCCCATCCACCTCCTCTCTGTCTTCTTTGTTGTTGTCAGCAAATCAAGTGTTCTTTCTTTTTTCATCCATCAGCTATTTCTCTATCACTCTATATCTATATCTCATGATGTCATCATGGTCTGCTCACTTTCTCTTCTGTACCTTTCATATTGTATCCAACTCCAACTCTTCCCCATCCCTTTCACACTGTGTCTCCTTTCTCCTCTAGTCTTTCTCTCCTCTAGTCTTTTTCTTCTTCTTCTTCCTCTTCTTCCTCTTCTTCCTCTTCTCTGTCATCTCCCCTTAAGCCATGGCTCATCATCTTATCTTATCTCACTTCTCTTTTATCTGTTTGTTTGCAATGTTACTCTTTCTCTGTCTCTTTCTCTCAACCTCTATCCTCCTTTTTTCATCTATCCTCTCTTTCTGTCCCCTCATCTGTTTCCTCATCTCATCTCATCTCATCTCTCTCATCCCCACCCTCAGGCATCTTTAGTGCTGTGGGTCCATGCTGGCACTGGCACAGATGCACCTCTGCCTCCGGCTGCTTAGGGAGGGATGTTAGGCCAACTGCAGAGCTGCATGCATGCATCACACGTTATGCCTCCTCAGTGCCTGTGTGTTACTGTGGCAGCATAGCCTCTCTATGCCCATAGACTCCTCCCTTTGCCCACTTAGTGCCCACATTGTCCACTTCCATCCACCCCCACACCACCACCATTACCACCTTCCATGTCTCTGTTGTGTTGTATGCCATGTAACAGGACTACTGTAGGCATGTAGGCTACCCTACCACCTTACCACCACCCCGTGCAGCGCCCCCTACAGCTAACTATACAGAATACACATACATTGCAGAACTGTACAGATTAAAAATAGGCTATACCCACAACCTTGTCACGGTGCTGGTGTAATATATGTAGAATACTATGGAATATATGGAGGACATCAGAGGGAAGCTGGAACTGCAGAGTATCAAGACATGTTTCCCCTCTGTCTGGTGGCAGTTACTGTACAGTACATGAGCATCAAGACATGTTTCCCCTCTGTCTGGTGGCAGTTACTGTACAGTACATGAGCATCAAGACATGTTTCCCCTCTGTCTGGTGGCAGTTACTGTACAGTACATGAGCATCAAGACATGTTCCCCTCTGTCTGGTGGCAGTTACTGTACATGAAAAGATCACACTAGGGAGGGAATTAAAGATTCACTGTGAATTACATGTCTGTCTGTATAGCTGTGTGTGTGTGTGTGTGTGTGTGTGTGTGTGTGTGTGTGTGTGTGTGTGTTTGAGAGAGATGGAAAGACAGAAAAACTGCATAAGGGTTCAGCGATTCTGTGTTGCACTCAGTGGCTGTCCTAACGCGGTGGCCATTTTGTCCTTGTGTGCCCAGGCGTCGGCTGCACCGACTCGGCGCCTCCAAGATCACCCAGGTAGACTTCCTGCCCCGCGAGGTGGTGTCCTACTGCAAAGAGACCCAGACTCCACTGGCAGCCCATCAGTCTGAAGGTAAGAACTCACCTGAAGCCTCTCAGTAGGGATAGATAGATAGATAGATAGATAGATAGATAGATAGATAGATAGATAGATAGATAGATAGATAGATACTTTATTGATCCCCAGGGGAAATTCAAGGATGGGTCCTGCTTTCTTAGCAGACACTTTTCTCCCAAGGTGACTTAGTGGCTTACTTTTTTTGTGTATACTTTCTGGGAAATGCTTGAACACACAAACACACACACACACACACACACACACACACACACACACACACACACACACACACACACACACACACACACAGCAGACAGACAGACAGACAGACAGACAGACAGACAGACAGACAGAGACAGACAGACAGACAGACACACACACACACAGACAGACAGACAGACAGAGACACACACACACACACAGATAGAGACACACACACACACACACAGACAAACACAGACAAACAGACAGACAGACACACAGACAGACAGATAGACACACACACAGACACACACACATACACACACACACACACACACACACATTTCAGATTTGTGATCAAATTTAGAAGTGTGGTAATGCGTGCAGCTCTACCACTTTCTCACCACCTCATCAAACATATAATTATATCAAGATATTGGTCAATATAAACTATTTTCACCATAACTGGACAAATTAAGAATCCTATATAGTCAAGTGTATGAGTGTATGATTGTTTTCATGTATTATGGATTGCATTAGAGTATTATGGAGGCATGCCAGGTTACAGTATGGAAGATTGCATATAATGCCACCATAACTGTGGTCACATGCTGTAGACTACTGTACCAGAAGCTCATATAATTAGCAGGGGTGGAAATCTTGTATTTGATATAGAGTATTGAACTGACCAGAATTATGCGTCTATAGTGTGTCTTTTGACAAGCACAGAGAGATAATCTTTCATCTGTTTTATGAAAGGTATTGGGATGTGATTGGCTCGAATTGAATGTCACTCCAACCTTTGCTTTTTGTAAGCACAATGCTTGCAACACAGCATTTCACACATGATGATTCAAGCAGTCAACAGCATTTTGCGACATTGTTGATTGGCAGAGTGTAATATGATTTGATGGGGATTCCATCTGTCTGTGTGTTTGGCATTTTGGGAAAGATATTCTTGCTTGTCCATTTTAAGTCAGTTGAACCACAAATATTTAAATTGAGTTTCTGCGTTCCGTTTTTTGCTTTGAGAGGAACTGCACTACAAAACAATAAATCCTGCAGTTGACTGTGGCAAGGGCACATGCCAGGGCACAGCCTGGGTGGGCACCAGTGACTCAGGGGCACAGCTCTCGTGTGGCCACTGAAGGGCCTCATCCATCTCCTCCTGGCCTCGTGCTGAAGTGACTTACAGCCAGCTGATTACTGCCTCCCATGGCTCCCCTTTGTTACTGGTGTGTGTGTGTGTGTGTGTGTGTGCGTATACAGTGTGTGTGTGTGTGTGTGTGTGTGTGTGTGTGTGTGTGTGTGTGTGCGTATACAGTGTGTGTGTGCGTGTGAGAGAGAGAGAATCGGTGAATGTGAGGCTTTTCTTGTACAACACTTTGAGTACTTAGAGAGGTAGATACAGTACAGTGTCTTAATTCTGTCCACCAATAATATACAAGGATTTTAAAACAAAACGATATGTAGATACATGATTGATTGAATTGAATTGATTCACAGATAGACATTGGCACTAAGGAGTCATTTCCAATATGAATATGTGCAATGATGTACTGATTGCAAAGAACCCAATAGACATATACTTTTACCTCTCAATTCACCCTTTCAAAAGGTTGGACTTCATCACACATCTGTCCATCCATCAAAGCAGGAGTGGAGCACCATCCTTCCCTCTCCTCTTTTAGAATCTTAAAATCTTTCATCAGGGTTCTCTTTTTTACCCCAAGAATTCAAGAAAGCGTACTGCTCTCTGGTGGCAGCGCGCGATGGAGAAGTGCCTTTGAAAGGAGACGCCCGCCTGTCAGTGGCCATCCACCAAACATCACAAGAACAGTAACCACATTCACTTGTGCCTTAAGTGGATGCAGGCAGAGGTAACTCAAGATGGCTTCTGTGAGAACATCACCTGGAATGTGGCCCTCCTCCTCCTGCTCTCTCAAGGGAGCTTCATCTCTTTCTTTTTCCTTCTTCCTTTCTTTTTTTCTTCTTTCTGTCTTTCTTTCTTTCTTTCTTTCTTTCTTTCTTTCTTTCCGGGTCTCCATAGAAACAGATCCTCATTGAGTCTAGCCAATTCTATCATTAGGGAGGCCAGATTCAGACACAAATTCCTCTGGTTCAGAAACAGTTTTCTTTTTCAGTGTTTTTTCCCTTTTCAAACTATGCATGCAGCCGTGATGCTCCAGTCTTATAAATCATGGATTGCATCAGAGTCAAATAGGATAGAAATGGTGAACATGTTCAATTAAATGTTTGAACAGATTTAGAGATTACTTTAAAGCCCTGTAATTCAAAATATTCTTCTTGTGTAAGAGATTAAGTTACGCAATGTCACTGTCAATTTATATACAATGGCAGCAAAAACAACTGAGAAGTGTTCTCTACTGTTTTCAGTAAAGCATGATAGTTAATTGCAAATCCACTCGCTTGCACAAGTGTACTCTGCCCAACGGCTTTTTCCCCTCTCTGCTCTGTGTTCTCAAAATTAGACGGCTTAACTCATAGTCATATTTAAAGCATCATATTTCAATTATTACTTTGAATTTACGACCTTGTTAAAATGGGGCTCTCATTGCGCTGGGCTAATTTGATTGCATCCTACAGACTCAGAGAGCCAAGCCTGGGTTTTAAAGCTGCAGATGGTTCCAGAAAAGCATTAAGCATCTCCATATGGATGGAGCCCTTAACAAGGCCTGGTCGCTATTTGCATAACACTTCTGGTAGCTGTAATGCAAAGCATAAGTCCCCCCCCCCTCCTCTTCTCCCTTGTGTAGTCTAGTGAAAAACTATTTCAAAATCTTTTTTTCTAACATTTTCTTTTTTTCAGATAGGAAATCCTGAAAATAAATTGTTTTGTTTTGCTTTATCCGCCTTGAACTCTTGTTTTGTTTTGGGCTGTTTTATTTTTTATTTTTTTCTGAAAATGTCTTCTTTTCTTTATTCACACTAGAAAGACCCCCTCTCCTCTCTCCAGTCCTCTCAAAGTTGCTTGATCCCACTGTTGGCAACAGCTGGTTGCCATGTGATCGCCGACTTCCTGTCATTATAACTGATGTGCTTTTTATTCTTTCCACTTCCTCCGAGCCTGATCAGAATTAAAATTGCTGTTGGAATTTCCTGCTGAGGCGGGGTCATTTATTCAACAAGTGCAGACGGTGACAGGCGCTTTGATTGGACGCTGGCCCTCAGCGATGCCTGCTGCCTGCACATTGGTTGGCCTCTAATGGTCAGTTTGTTTTTTTTCAGCTTTTTACCTTTAACCCCCACCACACACACACACACACACACACACACACACACGTCCACATCATACCAATATCGCAGGTGAGGACTATAACCCCCCAACTCAACA
>NC_063208.1:23471814-23479314 GCF_017589495.1 Alosa alosa | reverse complement strand
TTGTGTGTATGTGTATGTGTGTGTGTGTGTGTGTGTGTGTGTGTGTGTGTGTGTGTGTGTGTGTGTTTATGTGTATAAATACATGTGTGCATATGCGTGTAAGTGTGTGTGTGTGTGTGTGTGTGTGTGTGTGTGTGTGTAGGCGCACTCACAAATGTCTCCTCTGGCATTTTGCTGGTCCATTAGTTCAGGGGGTCTGTGAGGGGAGAGCGGACGAGAGAGTTTCCCTTCCCCGACTGTATTTTCAAACTTGTGGTGGTGGTCCCTCTAATGGCTCATAATTGCGAGAAAAGAGACTCGAAAGTAACGGCTAATCTGAAAGACATTACTGGACACTCTCTGAGAAAAGTTCACTCTCCCATTATGAAGCTATCGAGGAACAAGAAAATGTGAAAGCAAATTGAAGTCATCTTGGTTACCTCTGGCACATTGATACAGTTAATTTATTTGCTGATTTTATTGTGTATTTAAATAAGGTGATGAAATGTGAATAACCATAATAACAGTAGTAATGGCAACTAGACTGCTTTTCCGGCGGGAACTGTGAAAGTGTGCTTGCCCTGGTCCGGTCACCAACGTGAGCAGACAGTGGAATACGCTATGCTGAACCTGGCTTGATTCAGGCATTCTAACAGTGCCTTTCAGTGTTGGAGCAGTGGCCATACTGCAAAAGCTCTAGGAGAGGGCTATTCAACTATTGGCTTGCGGGGTGAATGCGGTTCGTTGGATTTTACCTGTGGCCTGCCTTCAAATTTAGCTTCTATGACTAAGATCAAATCAATAAAATAAAACAACAGCAGTGATTGGCTGCAAAAATAAATAATGTCACGCGTCTTGCACCTCTCAAACTGGGCTATCAGGTAACCTAGAGAAGAATTGAAATTATGAAATATGACCAAGGCATTAAAATGCTGCTTGTTTGTCAGGATACTTTTTCACTGATTTATTTTAAAAATATGAACTATGAGTGTGAATGTTATATATTCCATCCCCTAATTCTGTTTTACTGGTTTATTTGACAAATAATCTATATGGATTTGCTCTATAAAGACTTTATGTCTGTTTGGGATTGTTTTGTGAGCCTGGGGTTGTTTTGAGAGCCTATTGATGTAGCCTATCTCAGATGTATCTCAGAATAAAGGAATACTTCATATTACTTCATCATTATTATTTCATCACCTTTCTATACTTTCCCTCACATTGCAACACAGCTCAGATCTTTGGTTGCTATGAAGGCCAATCGTTCTAAATGGATGGTTGCTATGGCCAAAGGCCAGTTCTATCTCTGCCGTTGTCATGCGGGCATATCGTAGAGTTCTGATTAACCATATCTTATTTGAAACATCTCTATTTTACTTAGCCCACTTCCATACAGTGCGTCCCATTAAGAAGTGGCCACTTCATTCGCACTTACCGTGATTCACACAGCAGCATTATTAAATTAATCTGTCACCATATGCCTATGCCTACGTTTGCAAAGAAAACATTTTAATTTGATTCACATGAAACGTTACATTTAATGTACATGTTGACAATGAGTAGGCTAGTTTTGGTTGTTGGTGGTGTTGGTAGTTATGCCTACAATGCGAGTTCCCTCACGATTGGAAGCTCCTGTACACAATAGTAGACACATTTCAAAACATCGCGTTAGGAGTTAGGAGTCCTCGCCACTTCTTTTAAGCAGTCACAGACTTAGGTGCTACTTTTAGGGCTAAAGCGCTAAATAGCAGTCCTAAAGTTATAAGTGACGAAGTTACGAGTGCAAGCATCTCATATCAAATGACCATGGCATTACGCTAAACAACATAAATCCCAATTAGCAACATACATATATATCTATACAACATCCCTATAGCTAGCCACAGAAAGAAATTAATGATACTAAATATCTGCTTAGCATGCTTCTCCGCTTAGCATTCTAATAACAGAAGGTGCACATTTATGTTGACCACTACAACATGACTCATTATGTCTGTAACTCTATAAAACACTTACTTTCATAAAGGAAGCACACCATCCAGCACATACACATGGAAACCGATATTTTAGGTACTTGGCCACAAACTCAAAACGTGTCTCTCTGAAGCTCTGTTCTAGAATCTTTGCTCTGAACTGCGTTGCTAGGTAACATAGAATAAACGAAATGAGAGTCTTTTCTTTTGTGAGGCTTGGTCCAAGGATAATGTATGGCTGAGCAAGTTTCATGATTGGCGTTCAGGACCAAATTTGTGACCTGCAAATGTGAAAATTTAGTTTTGCTTTCTGTTCAATCCAATATGGCAGGACAAATTGGACCGAGTTTTGCTTTCTGTTCAACCTGACGCCATCTTCGCAAGCAACTTACACCAGTACTGACCGGACGTTTTAAAGTTGAAACGGTGTCTCTGTCTCAAAGGGCGTAGGCGCTAGGGCTGACAAAAAATTAGGGAGACGGGAAAAATAATAATAATAAAACTTAAGAAGAACAATAAGTGTGCTTTGCAAGCACACTTAATAATGGCTAGTACTGGTAGATGTGATTAAGGAAGTGCAAGATTTTTTGCTACTTGTGCTCAAGAGAGGAAACGGACAAACCAGTTAAATAACTTTCACCAAATCTGTATTTTAACCACTGCCGGGTCCTGGATGACCTAACCTCATTAGAAACCTACAGAGTGAGCTGTTTTGCTCTGAATGCAGCTTTCAGTGTGGAGTTAGCAGAATAACTGTTTTTTTACCTATAAATAGACTCTTTGTCTATTAAAAAGCATAAGTTACCATTCAATAATCGTCCATACATTTCTGACCTAATATCAGAGCAAGATGTTTAGAGAGTTGAAGTCTTATCTGGTGAGCTTGGTGTGGTATTGGTGTTGTGATGTTATTGTACAGTATGTTCTTTTATGTTCCGCCCTACTTCAGTCTGTCTGGGGCCCATGGAAACGGCTGCCATGGTAGCGCCGAGGTTATCTGCAGCCCCGAGGGTTGAGTGGTGTGATGGGAACGGCCATTACACAGCGCTCTATCTCCTCAACCCATCTCACAGGGGCCAGACCTAGCACCAACTCACCCCTCTTACAGATAGAGGGAGGGAGGGAGGGAGGGAAAGAGAGAGAAAGAGAGAGAGAGAGATGGATTGAGAGACTGAGAGAGGGGGCAGGGAGAGACTGAGAGGTGGGGTGGAGGTGGGGTGGGGGGACTGAGGCATGGGGGTAGAGGGAGAGAGGGGTTGAGAGATATAGAATGAGACAGAGGAAGGAGGGAAATAGGAGAGAGAGGATAGTTAGATTGAGAAAAAGAGTGATAGATGGAGAGGGAAAGAGAGAAGGTTTTTTGCCTTGAACGTAGGTCACATATGGAAGCGCTTGCCCAGGAGGGGTGTTGTTTCAGTTCTGTCATGCAAGAGAGCATGTATTAGGATTAGCACACACACACACACACACACACACACACACCAGACCTGGCACAAGTGTTTGAAAGCTCTCCATATCTGACAAGGAATGTTTGTGTGTGTGTGTGTGTGTGTGTGTGTGTGTGTTTGCACACAGGCATGCATGTGAGTGTGTGTGTGTGTGTGTGTGTGTGTGTGTGTGCGTGTTTGCATGTCTGAGTGGTCGGGTGTGTGTGTGTGCGTGTCTGAGTGGGTGTGTGTGTGTGTGTGTGTGTGTGTGTGTGTGTGTGTGTGGTGTGTGTGTGTGTGTGTGTGTGTGTGTGTGTGTGTGTGTGTGTGTGTGTGTGTGAGTGGTCGGGTGTGTGTCATGATAGATTTTGATTCTGCCGCCTCCTCTCTTTCTTGATCCCTCTTGTCAGAATTAATTGGTCTCGTCGTCATGAACATCTCTCTTCGCTCACTCTTCTTTTCCCTCTCGTCTTCTCGGCTGCGTATGAAAAACGGTTCCAGTTTGAATTGCACAGCCATCATCCGACTTTGGTTTCACACAAGGGGAAAAAAAATAGAGGGGCCATGCTCCCAAGTGGTTTTATATCGAAAGGGGATGCCAGTCAAAACCTTGAGTTTGAAAAATAAGGGAGGAGGGGGGGGTTTGAACGAAAAATCTGATATCAGAAAAAATGATGTCTTCCACAGTGGGTTAGGTCCTGCCAAGTAGGACCCAGATGATTGCAATTTTCCCCCTCTACCACCATATAATAGGATACATGGGACTCGCTCTGCCAGAAAATGGCTGCCGTCCACCGCACCGCCGTAATATCATTTGCCATCTGATGTTTGTTGAAAATCAAATGGAATATAGTTTTGTTCCTGTGAATAGCAGGATTGGGCTGTAACCCAGTGCCCCACACACACACACACACACACATCTCCCCCCTCTTTCTCTGCATGTGTCTGTGAACATGCTCTGTAGTGAACTGGAAGGTCTCATGTTTTTCTCTGACCCCTCTCATTTCATGTAAGACTAGAACAGTTGCTCAGCTTTGGCTTGGGTGGTCTGTACTCACCAGTGCTCACTTCTCTAGGGATATTTTTGAAGCACTGCAGCTTTGTGTGTGTGTGTGTGTGTGTGTGTGTGTGTGTGTGTGTGTGTGTGTGTGTGTGTGTCTGTGTGTGTCTGTGTGTGTTTGCATGTGACAGTTACAGAAGATTTGAAATAAATTAGGCTACTAAAATGTTTCATGAAATCGTCATTGGAGCATTTGCTTTTGCATGTTTTTGATGAAAAATCTTGTTGAATATCCTGCCACAAAATTACAATGTGTAGGATCTTTAGCCAAAGCATGGCATGGTTGTGAAATTTTATCCAGATTCTCCAGGCAAAGAAACAATCAGAGTCTGCACTATCACATATGACCAGCAGGGTGCACTCTTGACACATCGACCTTAGTGAAAGAGTCGGCGCTGCATGCATGCTGTAACCTCGTCATCTTGCCAGCATTCCTCCAAATCTAAGACGGGGTATTGCAATAGTTACAATTTTATGTAGCGTACAGGATATGCTACAGGGTATTGCGTAGGTAGCCTACTGTTTCATAACAATATGTGTAAGGTTTTGTTTTGAATTCCGTAGGCAAAAAAAAGAAGGAAAAAAGATTTGCGCACGGCATATTTGTTAATTTAATCTAAAACTAATATAGAAAAGAACATTAAGCGAGGCTCTAAAGATATGTGGATATACATGCAAAACAAATGTAACCTATATTGATAATCGTTCCCTAATGAAACACTTTTATTTCTTTCCCCCCTGCTTCTTTGGTGACTTGTTGAAAAGGAGTTGAGCTCACTTCTCCGTCTGGAGCCGCTGGGTTTGACAGGCGAGCGTTTGGAAAGTTTGAAGTCATGAGGTTTAATCATGCGCTGTGGCCGGCCTGTGCATGGCGTGGCATGATGAGCGCCTTAAAGATGTGGTTGTGGGCTGCTGCCAGCCCACTGGCACGGTGCTTGCGGGCCACAGAGCCGTTGCATAATGAAGGTTCATTACCGGTCCCCTCTCTCCCGAGTTTAAGCGCTCACCGTCCCCCGGTGGACCACCGTGCTGATTTCATTCAAAACTTTAAGTATGAAATCTAGAATGACCGTATTTTCTGAATTTCTGATTATCAAGGTCAAACCACACGGCTTGTGTTCTAAAGCTATAGTAGGCTTACGTCGGGAATAGTCAGCTAAAGCGTCGTACGGTAGTTTAAAGTGCCAGATAAGCTTGGTAATTAGAGAGCTCGTTTTTAAGCTAACAGCTGACAGACCTTTAATTACCCAGCTTTTGTCATTATGCCTAGGCTGACAAACTCAACACAACACAAATCAATCTGATTTTATTTCTTTTCTTAGTCCTCCCCTCTTTTGAAAGATGTAACTCCCTTTACACAGCTAGTAAAGTTAATTGTTTTTTTATCATTTATTTAATTTTAGATTATTTATTTTTTATTGTGATTTTTCTAAATTGTTCTTTTCCTTTAGTAATGAAAAGGAACATGGAAAAACAAATTTCTCGTTTTTTTTTTGTTTGAAACTTGAGATTCGCAATGGCCTATTGTGAAAATATTTAATTCTGGACAGGGACCCACACATTCATCTCTCACACAGTTTGATGAGACCAGATGCAAGAGGAACTCTCCCTTTTGACTTGTTTGTTTTGATTATCCAAAGCATTTCCTGCATGGCTGGCATTGTGTATGATTGTTTTTATCTGTTTTTAAAGGCCACCATCTCTCTGTATCTTCCTCTGCATCTCTCTCTCTGTCTGAATATTTCCAGACCCCAGATCGCTGTGTCAGGTTCCCAAAGGGACGTCTGTTCTGGTCTGTTCTGCGCAGCCCCTTTGGCGGGGAGATAGCACCCAAATAAAAGGACAGCGTGATCAATCTCTCGCCGTTTGTCATTATGATGACAAACGAGCTCGATGCGGAGGTTAACGCACAAGGAGGTCGAGCCTGATCCAAGGCATCTTTTCCAGTAAATTGTCAGGGCTTTGTTTTTTTCTCTTTTTTTCTCTCTTTCTACCAAGCAGCAAACTTCAGAGCTTCAGCGCTCTTAGATTTGAGTCCAAAAAAGAAGCAAAGCTTATCAAACGTTCAGAAGAGTCACCGTTCCATTTCATCCGCTTGGATCTGCCTCTGCCAGAACTTTTTCAAATGATGTCTTTGATTAAACACATCCTCTTGAGTAAAATGAGTAATCTCGCAGAATACTTAAACAGAATAAAATACACAGAATAATCAACAAATTATTGTTTATCCCAGTGCTAATCTCTGTATAATAGTATTTAGACATTTTTGTATGTATTCTTCAAAACATGTGGAGAGGCCTTGTATTGGGCTGTACTTAGAGTTATATTCAGTACTCAAATTCACACTCATCTTTGCATCTATTGCAGTTCACATTAGCAATTCAATAATTAGCATATTTTTAGGATATCGGAAATGAGGCCTTAGACCTGAACAAGCTGAGTAGTTTGATGAGAATGAATATAGTGAAATGGAATGGATGAAATGAGATTAATAGAGTATAAAGGCCCAGATCTCCAGCCCCAGTGTTTGTGCTGTGCATGTGACTCCCTGCAGTTTGTGTGCCAGGCTGTCTGCTGTCTGTGGCCTCCTTCCTCACCTGCCCTAGAGGCTGATGAAGGTGACGGTGATCAGGTCACAGTGTGAAGGGGAGATTGGGCACCCTCCTCACACACCTCCTGCCTCTCTTTCCTTGATTATTCTCCATCTCTCTCTCTCTCTAGGCCTGGAGGTGTGTGTGTGTGTGTGTGTGTGAGAGAGTGGAGGCCGCAGGGGAAGGCCAGCGTCAGAGTCCATTAGAGAAGCCAGCCATTGCTCTCAGAGCCTCTCTCCTTTCTTTCTCTTCCTCCTCTTCTCTCTCTTTCTCTCTCTCTCTCTCAGCACTCCGCGGAGCGTGTTTGATGAGCAAGTAGCAGTGAGAGGAAACATACTCTCGCCCCCCTCTGTGGGTCGCCTTCATTTTATTTCAGAGGAGAGAGCGTGACAATCTCTCTTTCTCTCACACATATTTGTCTGTGAGATTTTTTTTTTAGGTCTGTCTGAGTCAGTGTGTGTGTGTGTGTG
>NC_063208.1:23466814-23469314 GCF_017589495.1 Alosa alosa | reverse complement strand
AAATGGCGGGGGAGTTCTGCTATGGCGACAAGCGGTGGAGGTGTGTGTGTGTGTGTGGGTGGGGGGTCGTTGGAATTGAGATTAAGCAGCGTGAGAGAAACATTGGATGGGTGGAGGAGGTGGGGAGGGGGTCGAACGATGCAAGGTGGAGGATGGGGAGGGGGAGGAGGAGGAAGAGGAGGAGGAGGAGGAGGATGGGATGTCATTACCTATTAAAATGGCAGGCTAGGAGGAGGAAAGTAACCTCACCCACAGGATTAAACCCACACTGCAGAGAGAGAGAGAGAGAGAGAGAGAGAGAGAGAGAGAGAGAGAGAGAACCTGGAGTTCAGACTCACATTTCTCATGCTAATACCGTGAGTTTGTGCATTTGCATCCCCTGTTATTCACCCAGGGGCAGAAAGCCCATCTGACCACAGACAAAGGGAAACGCGTGCACAGAGCCCATTATGGAAGCGCAGCTTTGTGATCTTGCTTGTGTTTTTATTTGATCCCCACAGGGAAGCCTCTCTCTTTGAGGACGGTGAGAAACAGCCGTTTTTTGCGGGCCCCGGCGAATGTCCAACAAATTTCACTGGGCTGTTGTTTTTTGTTTTAATGCCGGGGTTCCAAACCAGCCCCCGGGGAGAAGAGCGCCCATGGAGGCCGACACAGGAAGCCGCAGCCCCCGCTGAGCCGTGGCAACCGTTTCTCAGGTCACCGGTTAACCTGTCGTCGCTTAACCACGGCAATGAATCAGCTGTGCTTTGCACTCCTCCCTAGCCAGTGTGGTGGAAACGCTGTCTGACCAACTCGCTATGGTCAAGTGTCTTAGGTTCTCATGTATATTCAGACAGACCCACACATATATCTACTCACAGATGTTGATATGTGTGCTCTTTTACTATAGCCCTGTTTATAATGTGGGCCAAGCCTGCTGCTTGAGCTTAGCTCCCAGTGGTCCAGGGAGCATTTACCAGGCTAGGGATAAACAGGGCTAAACCTGGACCTTAAGCCCTAGCAACAAGCCCAGCTCAACGGTTAAGGTCACAGATCACGATGAATGGTTACTACGGTTACGGTTTTGTTTATGTCAACATATTTGCCAGGCATATTTGCTAGATAACCAACTTGCACTGTTTAAATCATTTACATATGAATTTACAGTATATTATTATGAACATAGTTTGCCTTTATATCGGTCACAAGACACTGCGTCGAAGACGGTTAAGGTCACAGGTCACAATGAATGGTTACTATGGTTACGGTTTTGTTTATGTTAACATATTTGCCAGGCATATTTGCTAGATAACCAACTTGCACTGTTTAAATAATTTACATATTAATATACAGTACATTATTTAGTTATTTATATAGTTATACATTATCATAGTTATTTTACTTACTACACATTTCTAATTTATGGAGCCTGGAAGTGTCATTACATAATTTCCTTTGTATCCCAACCTAGTAGCCCAAGTTGGTCTTTTGTGCTGGTCTAGTTCCTTTGAATAAAACCTTGGAACAAAGTAATTGAAACGAGCGCACAGTAATAAAAGTTTTATTTTCCGTAATAAAAATGAGTACATTATTTTGTCTTTGAGCCCATGTTTTAGGAAAAGGAGCGCATGTTTTAGGAAAACATTCTTTCGATATAAAAAATGACTCCTCCCGGACTCTGTATGTAATGTCTTATGTGATCCTAATTCCCAAATCTCAAAAATTTTTTTACAACAATTATGCACCATCTTCCATCGTCATTTTAAATTCCCTTTATTTCCAATGGGAAAAGCGAAACAGCACCAATGTTTTGTGTTACCTACATTATGGGTGGGTTGCACTAACAAGAAAGTTTTGATACTCACACATAATCCGGCACATAAAGATAGATTCATACATACATACAAACACACATCGCACAGGCTAGGCATGCACATGATCATTACACATAAACACTCAGATAAGCTTACACACACACACACACACACACACACACACACACACACACACACACACACACACACACCTTGGCGTTTGCTTCTCAGCATCTCATCATGTCCCCTTCCAAGCCCTGGTCACGTTAGGTCAAACCCAGCAGCAGCAGCCACCAGAGTGTCCAGCCCAGAGAATGGTTTCCCTCCCCACCACTGTCTCCCTCCTCTTCCTCCCATGCTCTCTCATCCACCCATCCATCCACTCATCCATACACTCAAACATCCATCCATCCATCCCTCCCTCCCTCCTCT
Source organism: Alosa alosa (assembly GCF_017589495.1). Taxonomy (NCBI): domain Eukaryota; kingdom Metazoa; phylum Chordata; class Actinopteri; order Clupeiformes; family Clupeidae; genus Alosa; species Alosa alosa. Next base: position 23,467,089 of record NC_063208.1, on the reverse strand, counting down.
CTGGGCCAGTGCAGTGCTTGGCTGAGCAGTGCTGGGTGCGTGGCTGCCGTTGCTGGCAGGCAGGACCAGGCCTCTCCCGTGTGCAGGCTATTTTCTGTCCCAGCGTAGCCATACTCACTCACACACACTCACACACACACACACACACACACACACACACTCACATTCACACACACACTCACATTCACACACACACATTCTCTCACACACACACACACACACACACACACTCACTCACTCACTCACTCACTCAGTGAGTACTGTACAGATCTGTA
>NC_063208.1:23459314-23461814 GCF_017589495.1 Alosa alosa | reverse complement strand
GCGGGACAAAGCTGTTAGCAGCCGCAGCCACAGGTAAGCTTACCCATGATAGGCGTCACTTAAACAAACAGCCCACAGGTAGGGTTACGACACCCTCGCCACCTGCCTCTGATAACAGCAGCTTAGGAAAGGCACACTTGCTCAGGTCGTGCTGGCGTCCGCCGCATCAGAGCCACATTTGGGCCAAAGCCCAGCGCCTCTCTCTCTCTCTCTCTCTCACACACACACACACACACACGTCACGCCACGCACACACACACACACACACACACACACACACACACACACACACACACACACACATACAGTACATAGACGCATAGACGCACACACACACACACACATGTCGGGGAATGCCAGTGTATCACAACAGAGCCACTGGAGCCGTCCATCGCGGCCCTGGTCACTCGCGTGTGACCCTCCCCGGGGCAAACCCTCCCGTATCGGATGCCAATCTCGCAGGGCCCACCGGCCCGTGGCATTCTGGGTCGGGGCTGATTAAGAAATGTGTCACTTGACCCGCGTCTGGTGGGGACTTCAAACGGCCGAGGAGAGAGCGGCCTTTGTTGCGTCGGCGCAGCCCGAGTAAATAACCAGGGGAGGGGTTAGAATGAGGCCTTGTCAGCACATCGTGCGTTGTGTGTGTGTGTGTGTGTGTGTGTGTGTTTGTCACCAGCGTATAAAAAGCATAAGGGGTTTTGACTCTGGCCAGCGGTTTTGTGTGTGGGTGTTTGTGTGTGTGTTTGTCACCGCGTATAAAAAGAAAAAAGAGAGAGAGAGACAGGCCTTTGTCTTTCTTAGAGAGAGAGAGAGAGAGAGAGAGAGAGAGAGAGAATGACCCTTTGCGAATCAAGAGGGTCCAGATCAAAGTACCCCCCCCTTCCCTTCCTTAACAGTGAAGGGGGGGGGATTACATCAAGCAGTCCCCCCCCTGAAAAAAAAGCCTCCACTCCTCTTCACCCCTCCCAGCCCTACACTGCAATTATGTGAAATCAGTTAGAGAGCTTTTTTGTGTCTTTCTCGTATGTGTTTGTTGTTTGTTTATTTATTTTGCACAGGCTCTCTGATATCTGGCCTAATGCAGCGGTATCTTTCTCATCTCTCTGATGACCACTGTGATCATTTGCTAAGTAATGACCCCCACTGGCCTGGATGAATGATCCGCACAGTAGCCCGTTTTAGCTTTTCGCCCAGCTTGGGCAGTAAGATATATTTTGGGTCATTTTGTGTGTGTGTGTGTGTGTGTGTGTGTGTGTGTGTGTGTGTATGTGTGTCCATGCCTGCTAATACAAATAGTATGTTGGTTTGATTTTGGCGGGTCTGCATGAGTGTGTGTGAATATTTGACTGTGTGTGTGTGTGTGTGTGTGTGTGTGTGTGTGTGTGTGCATGTGTGTCAGGCCATCCTCGCGAGCTGACTGAGGAGGAGAAGCAGCAGGTCCTGCACTCTGAGGAGTTTGTCATGTTCTTCGACCGCAGCATCAGGGTGATGGAGCGCGCACTTGCAGAGGACTCCAGCATCTTCTTCGACTACAGTGGCCAGGACCTGGAGGATAAGGAGGGGTAAGGCAGTCGATCTGTGTGTGTGTGTTTGTGTGTGTGTGTGTGTGTGTGTGTGTGTGTGTGTGTGTGTGTGTGTGTGTGTGTGTGTGTGTTTGAATGTATGACAATGCATGTAAATGCATGCATGTATATAATTTATCATTTTGTCTATAAATATATATTTATACATGCATGGGTGTATGTATTTGTGTGTAACTCCATATTGGGTTATGTATTAATTGTATTTATATGCCAATTCACTTTTACATGTATTAATGTATGGATGTTTTTATTTCTTTGTGAGTGTATATTATGTGCATATTCATGTTCCTCTTTCCCTATGTGATTATGCGCATAAGGACTGCTGCAGCCATTTGTTGCCGAGCGCCACAGGGTCCCTTTTGTTCTTCAAAGACATGCTCTCCTCACGATGTCATCCCCTCACAACCTCTCATTTAACATGCCACTCAGTGACATCATCACCCAGGGACACACACAGACACACACACACACACACACACACACACACACACACACACACACACACACACACACACACACACTTATGGCCCCTCCACCCCCATTTTTACCTCTCGAGAGCCAGGGACAACACCGTAATAGGGACATGATAATAGCAGTAATAACAGACACAACAATACAGAAGATGGCCCCCACTAATGCAGTCATTATGATACATGCAATAAGCCCTCCTGTGTAATACATTTAATAATGTATCGTGCCGTATTATTGCACTGTGTAATATACTACTCTACCATGTAAAGCTTATTTTGAGACTCTAGACACAGCCCAGAGTGTTGTTTGTAACACTTTATTCCAATATGAACAACATATACAGTGTCAGTGTGTGATTCTTGTGCCCCCAACTGTAGTCCTCACAGTGTGGATGGTAGGCTTGACCATAATGGCTAAATAGAATGCCTCTGCCAGGCTTTGGAGAG
>NC_063208.1:23436814-23451814 GCF_017589495.1 Alosa alosa | reverse complement strand
CTATATGCTCAGAGAATTTCGGTCATCAATTACAAAGTTTTATATGCCGATCTAGTTGGGGTCAGTGAAGTTGAGTCAAGCTGGATGTTAATCTGTTGAGGAATAGCTGTTTTAGTTGGAAACACCAAAAACTCTGTTTTTTTTGAGAGATTCTTGAAGGTGCCGATCTTTCATCCAGGCTGAAATATCCTTAAGGCATGCAGAAATCCGGTGGGAAACACTAGAGTCATCAGGTGGGAAAGACAGGTAAAGTTGAGTGTCGTCTGCATAACAGTGATAGTCAAATCCATGGGAGCGAATGGTATCACCTAAGGAAGTGGTGTAAATAGAGAAAAGCAAGGGTCCTAATACTGATCCCTGAGGCACACCTGTGGTGAGGTCATGAGACTTAGATACCTGTCCCTGCCAAGACACGTTGAAAGAACGCCCTTTAAGGTGAGATTCAAACCAATCAAGAGCTTTTCCAGAAATTCCCAGTTCAGATAGTATAGATAGGAGAATGTCATGTACATTAAGATTATTTTTGGCTGGGCCAAGGTAGTGAAAGAGGGAGTGAAAGAGAGAGAGAGAGAGAGAGAGAGAGAGAGAGGGGTGAAGAAGGAGAGAAAGAGAAAAAAGATTTGCTGAAAGAATGACTGCTTGTATTTTTGGCATTCTTTTCCCTTTTTTTTATTTTCTGAAACGGAGATATGGTATTACACAAGCCGTGCCAAGAACCGCAAAGTGACAAAATCCACAGGGCGTCGTTATAAAAAAGAGAAGAAGAGAGTGAGAGAGAGAGAGACAGAGATTGAGAGAGTGAGTAAGTGAGGGAGGGAGATAGAAAGGGATGCCAGCGGAGGACAGCAGAGTACATCTGGTCCTGATAAGTGGTGCTGAAAACCATATGATTGTGTCGGGGCGGGGGTGGGGGTGGGGGTGGGGGTGCTTGGAGGGGCTGGGGGTGGTGGTAGCTGTGGGGGTGTTCTTTGGAACTCTCCTGTGTACGCTGTCTGTAACGCACTCCCTCCTTCCATACCAAATGGCTTCAACTTTGTCGCCCCTTTTCTTTTTCTTTTCTTTTCTTGTTTTTTTTACTCAGAAAAAGAGGAGGAAAGATTGTCGGGTGAAGTGGTGAAGTGATGGAGGGAGAGGTGGGTGGAGGGGGTAAGGGTGAGGTGACGAAGGCGCTTGTGTGTTTCTCCCTTCTAATCCACCGCTCTGTGCCGTCTCTCATCATAGTTCAGCCCCTGTGTAGTACTCCAAACAGAACACTTCCTATTAATATAATGCTGTCTGCCACCAGCACTTAGCAGCCCTCCGATGCTATTAAAACTCAGGGACTAGACATACACAGACACACACACACAAACATACACACACACACTTATACTGTACACATAAACACACACACACACACACACACACATACACACATAAACATACACACACACACACACACACACACACACACACACACACACACACACACACACACATACAGACACACACACACACACGCACAGAGGTGAGGGAACTTTTGAGAAGGTATTTCTTTATCAGTAATGCCGTTATTTCTTGCTTTCAGACTCCCAGAGCAGAAAATTGTCTCTAAATGGTATTTTCGCTGAACCTGTCAACCTGTCAGACATCATCTTATGCTCGCTCGCCGAGCTGGGCTGCACACCGGGGATTTTAGGAGTTGACTGATGAGAGCCGACCGCTGGCTGAGAGTAGTCAGATGGAAGAGGCAGTGTCACATGTTGGGACAAATAATGCAAATACGAATGCAAGTGGCAGAACTAAATAATTGGCAGAATAAATGAATGAATGATGGATGAGAGCATGGCTCTATCGATGGATGGATGGATGGATGGATGGATGGAGAGTATTTTGTTGAGACATGTCCTAATCAATCAAATCTACTAGTTCATGTGTAATAAGGCCAATTCAAAATGTTGGGGAGTAGATAGAGTTGATTCAGTAACAGTAGTAAATACTATAAGCGCTACCAACAAACGCATGCAGTAAATGTAAAGGCATGGCCTCTCTCAGTCGGCAACCACTCGCTCTAATATGACAAGCAGGCCCCGGGAGTCGGGCTCCGTGCGTCGCCTCGCGTCGACTAATTTCCCCTCTGGCAGAACCCGACCAAACTGGTCCACCGGGACAAATTGAGCCGAACCCAGTAGCGGCGGTGAAGGCGGGGGTGGGTTGTAGCAGCTGGGTGGTGCGGAGCGCGGGCTCCCCAGTCTCCAACTACCGAAAACACGACCGGCTGCATTGGCCCACTTTAGATGGGGGAACTGATAGAGGGGAAGTGTGTTGTTTTTTTCATGGACATATGGTGTGAATATATGGCCGATTTCTTGGTCTTTTTTCTCGGTCCTCCTCCTCTTTAATGTCTTAAGGTTGGCACGTCTGCATCGTCTGACTTCAGACGAAGTGGGAGAAAAGGAAGAGGGAGAGCGGGAGTTCAGATGACATGTTCGAGCGGAGGGGTCTGCGATTCATTATGTCAGCGTTGAGGTTCTCAACATTTTTAAGTATTTGCCTCGCGTTTGTGTTAATGAGATCAACATTTTATGCAGTTTTATGATAGGAAACATGTCAGCAGCACACAGATGGCTTTAAATCAGACTGTATTAAAAGGCCTTCACGATGAGTCCTGTTGAAAAGGAAGACCCTCGTTCATATACTGCACGGGCTGCATCTACTGTTTTAAAGAGCGGACTACTGGAAATACCTCACCGAAACACAATTCCCTCCTGACTACACACACTGTTGTGGTTTCTCTCGCGTTTCACAATATGAGCTAAGTTCTGATCAACAGTGACAGATTACGTTTGGTCGCATAGTTTTACATGTGTGCATTTTCCACCCATGAAGTTGACCCTGTGGCCCTGCTAATTTACTGCTATCCCTACGCTACAGCTGTTTGAACTGCGGCACCAAAGCGACACGTATGTACAACTAATAAACATGCTGTTTTGATAAAAACACTTGCCAAGCATTGAGGTAAGAGATGGTCCCTGCGCTTTAATTGGCCCGCGCTGCAGGAAGAGGCTTGTGCGCGCCACCTGATAGGCTGTTGGCGTGGCGCATCAGCTGTATGGTTGTGGTGCAGGGGAGGGTTTTGGGTTACGATGGGTTCATTAAGTGCCTTGATTAATGGGCTGGGGTAGCGGAGGGACTGGCCTCTGGTCACAGTGACCCACGACTCACGCTCATTAGAGCTAATGAAGCACAGGTCTATGGAGTGGGTCACTGATGGATAGGGAAAGAGAGAGAGAGAGAGAGAGAGAGAGAGAGAGAGAGAGAGAGATCGAGCAAGAGAAATGGAGAGAGTGAGGGAGAGAGAGATGGAGAGAGTGAGTGAGAGAAAGAGATGGAGAGTGAGGGAGAGATGGAGAGAGGGGAGGGGTTAAGACAGAGAGAGATGGAGAGAGAGATGAGGAAGAGAGAGAGATGGACAAAGAGAGAGAAGGCAGGGTGAAAGAGAGAGATGGAGAGAGAGGAGGGGGAACAGTGTGTGAGAGAGAAATAGGGAAGGAGAGAGAAAGCGATGAAGAGAGAGAGAAAGGGGAGAGAGTGTGTGAGAGAGAGAGCGGGGAGAGAAAGAGGGAACAAGAGAAAGACAGCATCAGTTGGGAAAGAAAAAGGAGGAGAGAGGGACAAAGAAAGAGAGATGAAGGAGAGTGATGAGGGTGAAGGAGGGAGGAGAGAGAACTGAAGAGAGAGAGAGATAAAGTAGAGAAAAGAGGTGAGGAGGTCAGTGATGTGGCTCTGATTGAAATGGTCTTCAGTCCACTCAGTCTCTCAGTTAACATGAAAGACTCACAGTGGAGCAGTAACACAGGAAGTAATGCCAGACTGCCCTCTGAAAAAAGACAGCAGGAAAAAAGACTTCAGGAAAAATTTGGGCAGTCGGTTCTTTGAGAGAGAGAGGGAGAGAGAGAGGGAGAGAGGCAGAGAGAGAGAGAGGGAGGGAGAGACAGACATATGAGAATCACCCGTAAGCCATGACCTCTATGTTCTCAGATATCGATCGATTTATTAACCAGAAACTGTTGACTTTGAAACATTCCACCCGCAATGTTGAATAGAAACCCGTATGGCTAATGTATACGATGTGTTTGGTGTCATTCATTCCATAATATCTTCCCCCGTTGGCATGTCCACGAGAAAGCCTCAGTAAGTCAGGCAATCAGTCCAAATCTATCCCTGACTCCCAAACATTCTCCGATTCTGACCATCAAACATTGTCTCTTAATGCGTTCGAACCTTAAACCAGATTTTGCCTTTGTCCTGTGCGTAAATAAATCCACTTTTTTCTCTTTCCCACTGGACCGCCAACGCCACCAGACTTTATTTTTATCCCCGGAGCTTCGGTTTATTTTGAAAAAAAGGGGGAAAAAAAAAAAAAAAAACGCCTCACATCTGAAAGCCTGCACCCTGGCCTTTTTGGAAGCCATATTTTCTTTTGGGAGGAGGGGACGTGGAGAGTGAAGAGAGAGAAAAGAGAGGAGAGGAGAAGCGTGTTTTCTTTTGCTCTGGTTTGTTTTCCAGTCACTTTAAAATGAACTCGGGGTGCATGGCTTGGCGGCTGCAGATGGTTTTGTGGGAGGGACAGAGAGAAAGAGAAAAGAAAGGGGGACATAGAGAGAGAGAGAGAGAAAAGGGGAGAGAGGGAGGATGATGAAGAGAGGGGAGAGAGAGAGAGGTAGATGGGGGGAGAGAGTTTTCGCTCTGGTTCAGTAGCCACGGGAGAGCAAAGCAAACAGTGTTTCTTTCTGTTCCAAGTGTCGGGGTGAGGTGCAGAGTGGAGTAGAGGGGTAATGTGAGAGAGAGAGAGAGAGAGAGAGAGAGAGAGAGAGAGAGAGAGGGGGAGAGAGACAAAGAGAGAGAGAGAGGGAGAGAGACAAAGACAAAGAGAGAGAGAGAGAGTGATAGTGAGTGAGTGAGAGAGAGAGTGGCGTCTGGCCGTGTGGGATCGCTCACAACTAATCAGCCAGGAGTCTCCACAGCACGCACCACAGCCTTCTCCCACTGTCTGATGAAAAACCTCCATCCCAGGAAAACACACACACACACACACACACACACACACACACACACACACACAAACACACACACACCCTCTCAGATAACACACACACACACACACACACACACACACACACACACACACACACACACACACACACACACACACACACACACACACAGATAGTACACAAACAAACATATTCAAAGACACATTTGTGCACACAGCCATATGCACTCAATGCGCTCACACACACACACACACGCTCACACACACACACTCACACACAAAGGGGCTCAGTAAGAAGAAAACACTTCAAGGGGAACAGAAACTCAATCAACAAAAAACAGGAAACCTCAGGAGCTCTCTCACTGTCTCCTCTCTCACACACACACACACACTCACACTCTCTCACTGTCTCTCTCTCACACACACACACTCACACTCTCTCTCACTGTCTCTCTCTCACACACACACACTCACACTCTCTCTCACTGTCTCTCTCTCTCTCACACACACACTCTCTCTCTCTCTCTCACACACACACACACACACACTCAGCAGAAGAGGAGACGAGGCCACACGTCTCGCTCCACCGGCTGCTGTTTATGATTGGCTAATATGAAACTGCTGGAGCCACAATCATCTGCATTGTCTCTCCACACTCCATCACACACACACACACACACACACACACACACACACACACACACACCCTCGACCCATCAGCACCACAGAGCCTCTTGCTCATCTGTTCATCTGTTCTTTCTCCATTTCTCTGTCTTCCCCCATTCATACATCACTTTATCTTTCTTCTATTTCTGCAAACTTTATTTCCGTCTGTTTCTCTGTCGCTGCTCTTTGTCTGTCACCTTCCTTCTGTCTGTAAAATATATCACTCCAAATTCAAATTCAAATTCAAATATGCTTTTTTATTGGCACGACAAACCATATGATGCATTGCCAAAGCTGTTCACAGGAATAATAATAATTAAAGAAAATACAAATACAAAATGATATAAACATGTACAAACATTACAAACATTGTTACACTTCACACACACACACACACACAGCACGCCACAACCATACAAGACCATTGTCTGTACTGCGTGCATAGGAAAACCAAGACAGGACAAAACAAAACAAAACAAAACAAAAAACACTCTCTCTCTCTCTCCCTCTTTCCCACTCTTTCTCACACTCTCCCTTTCTCTCGCTTTCTTTCTCCCTCTGTCTTCCTCTCTCTCACACTCTCTCTCTCCCTTTCTCTCTTCCTCGCTCACTCTCTCTCACACTCTTTCTCTCTCTCTCTCTCTCGCCCCTCCAGTCTCCAGTGGTGTCGGTAGGCTTTGCGCGGTTCCATCCCAACCTGGTGGTGGGGGGCACCTACTCTGGTCAGATCGCCCTGTGGGACAACCGGAGCCACCGGAGGACGCCGGTCCAGAGGATTTGCCCCCCCTGTGCACAGTAACACAGTAAGACACACACACACACACACACACACACACACACACACACACACATAACCCTTAATACACACATACACCCTTACAAAATACCCACCTACATGTATTCATGTATACTTACATACAGATACCTCAACCAACATTGCCCAGTCCCCCCACTCACCCCACTCACACACACACACACACACACACACACACACACACACACACACACACACACACACACACACACACACACACACACACACACGACCCTGGATGCCATACATGCTGACTGTTTCCACTCCCGTGCCCCCAGTAATGAGAGTGGCGTCTCATCTGAGCCGTCCACGCGCTGAAAGACGCCTTTGTGAACCGCAAACAACAAATCAATGTGCTGGCAATCAGGCCCGCGCGCGTTCACCCCGTCCCATCCAGTGCATTGGTCTGGTGTCCAGAGACCGGCGTCCAGTTTTAGTAAGTAAGTGCTGCCGACTCAGCCCCCTGGTCATCATACCGCACAGGCGGCCTATTGTCTCTGAGGAAAAGAGCAGGGGAAGACATGCAGGGGAGTAGGTATGTGTGTGCATCCAACACACACACACACACACACACACACACACACACACACACACACACACACACACACACACTTCACACACTTATGTATAACATACACAAAGTGATAGACATACACACACACACACACACACACACACACACATAATTGTACCCAGTTATGCAAATATTATTAAAATGTTATTTGTTTGTTATTTGTCACATAATATAGAGATACTATTGTAAAACAGTGAAATGGCATTAGTTGATCAATTTCATCCTGTGTAGAGGGATCACCAACTATATATAGAGATGAATAAATAAAGATAAAAAAAGATTTAATAAACAGTGAGTGGGGGGTGCAATGTGTATGTCGGGTCCATGTAGATCTTCCACCTGTAGTGGAAGATAGCCTAAAGAAAAACAAAAAAAACATGTCAAACAGATCTGTGTGTGCAAGTGAAAGAGAGAGAAGAAAATATGAATACAGACAGACAGATGGGGGAGTGAGAGAGACAGGGAGAGAGGAGAGAGGGAGAGACAGGGAGAGAGGAAGAGAGGAGTGGCAGGGAGAGAGGGAGAGAGGAGAGAGGGAGAGACAGGGAGAGAGGAGAGAGGGAGAGAGAAGAGAGGAGAGACAGGGAGAGAGGAGAGAGGAGAGAGGAGAGAGGAGAGACAGGGAGAGAGGAGAGAGGGAGAGAGGAGAGACAGGAAGAGAGGAGAGGCAGGGAGAGAGGAGAGACAGGGAGAGAGGGAGAGACAGGGAGAGAGGAGAGACAGGGAGAGAGGCACTGCTGCTACAGCGGCCATATTTGACTTATTGACCGTTAAAATGGACATTAAGATTCCACTCTGGATCAAAGGTGGTATATGGACTCTTATCAAATGTACACTGCCGTTCAAAAGTTTGGGGTCACTTAGAAATGTTCATTCCACTTTAGTATAGACAGAATACCAGCTGAGATCAGTTGCATTGTCTTTTTAATCAGGGCAGCAGTTTTCAGATGACATTATGTGCTTACATAATTGCAAAAGGGTTCTCCAATGTTTTCTCCGTTAGCCCTTTAAAATAATATCAGATTAGTAAACAGAATGTGTCTTTGACCATTGGATGAATGGTTGCTGATAATGGACATCTGTATACTTACATGTAGATATTGCATTAAAGATCAGCCATTTCATTTCATTTCTGTCATTTACAACATTAATGATGAAAACAAGGACATTTCTAAGTGACTCTTAGAACTTTTGAACGGTAGTGTATTTCAGCAAACTGAAGTGAAAAGGCCTCCCACTGTTCCTTCCTCCCAGCACCCCGTCTACTGTGTGAACGTGGTGGGCACCCAGAACGCCAACAACCTCATCACCGTCTCCACCGACGGCAAGATGTGCTCCTGGAGCCTGGACATGCTGTCCCAGCCGCAGGCAAGTCCAGCTGTGTCCCCACCCTCTTCACATTGTCCACCCATAGCAGCATGGCCACCATTTTCTGTGTCTCTACCACTTCATCGGCTCCAGCAATGAGGCCCTCATCTCCTCAGCAGGGTCCCCACACTCATGAACTTAGAGCCCTGTTACAGTAATCCACTTCCCCCCGTCTCTGATCACTGATCACTGCTATGTATCAGTCAGAATGAGGACCAGATGGAGGGCTCGGGAGGACTTGGGTGTTTTATCTAGCCTGGCCCGCAAACCCAGCTCTTCAGAGATGAATAATGAAGTCAACAGTAATGAACTCAATTTCAGTCCTCAATAGCTAATCAGTTACAGGGGGTTTCCCAAAAACACAGATATACTTACATACAGCACAAGGCATTTGAACACCAGAGAGGTCTCTGCTAATTAAGACAGCGGGGCCCAGTTTCTGCTGCGCTAAAGCAAATCTTGATACAGTATTTATTTTAATACTTCCTTAATTACTGTGCATGCAGTGATTCTAGTCTCATGCACTTTTGGTCAAACTCAGTGAATCGCTTTTTGCGGTGCCTCAGCTGTCCACTCAGTGTTTGCGCTGAACAATCTCCAGTGTTCGTACACAGCCTTGACCAAGCCATTAACAATCCTAGCCAATCAACACAGCCTCTTCAGGAACACGATTGAAAGAGGTACAGTTTGATTGGCTGTTGAGAAACCAAAACCAGATCATGGGCTAGATCTGTATTATTATAATAAATAATACATTATACATTATTATAAATGTATAAAAAATGAAACATTGCTGTTTGGTCCCTGGTGCTCTGTCAGTGTCAGTCCTAACATTAAGTGCAAATATGTTTTAGCAAATTGTCCCCTTGGAATAATGAAGTTCTCTGTGTTCTGAGATATTGAGCTTCAACATTTTTTTAATTTAGTTATACTGAAGTAGAACAAGCCTCTTATGTATTTTTTAAAATGTCAAGAAACATCTCTCCTCACCTTATTAAGTTTTCACAGAATAAGAAATAATGTTTACGTCAATAATATTTTTGAGGAACACGCCTGGCCCTCCCCACTTCCACATTCAGGCCACTCATCTCACCTGTCCAGCTCCACCACCCCAATCCCTGCTCTACTTAACATCTGACCTCCAGGCTCCCCAACTCTGTGTCAGTAGGATTGGACCCCTGTGCAGGTTGGGTATCATGTAGAGCTGCAGAGTGACAAATTACTACTTCAATGGAGCATGATCTAAACTGACAGTCTGTGATCATTCAGGCTTAACTCCCTTACACTTTTTCTTCTTATGTGGCCTGAGGTGTCATGTACTTTAGCAATTCTCCAGTTCAAACAACTTCAGTGACCTAGTTACACTTTATTTCATTCCCATTTGACATATTTATCCACAGATAAGTCACAGATAAAAGACTCAAATGTCTATTCTGAGAGCTGTGGTGTAGAGAAGCTGAGAGAAGAATGTTAAAATGCTGGTGAATCTCATCAGAGAGAATGTTGAAAGTGGAGGGCGGCTCGGAGCTGTCTGTTCTTGCTCCAGTAATCTAGACTCAGAGACCTTGTTTTTGCTGTGGTGTGTGTGTGTGTGTGTGTTTGTTTGTGTTTGTGTTTGTGTGTGTGTGTGTGTGTGTGTGTGTCTGTGTGTGTGTGTCTGTGTGTGAGAGTGCATGTGTGAATGTGTGTGTGTAAATGTGTGTGTGTGTGTGTGTGTGTGTGTGTGTGTGTTTGTTTGTGTGTGTGTGTGTGTGTGTGTGTGTCTGTGTGTGAGAGTGCATGTGTGAATGTGTGTGTGTGTGTGTGTGTGTGTGTGTGTGTGTGTGTGTGTGTGTGTGTGCGCGTGCAGGAGAGCATGGAGCTGGTGTACAACAAGTCCAAACCGGTGGCTGTGACAGCGATGGCGTTCCCCACCGGAGACGTGAATAATTATGTGGTTGGAAGCGAGGAGGGAACGGTCTACACAGCCTCTAGACATGGCAGGTAGGATGGGTGGAGGTGGAGACACACACACACACACACACACACACACACACACACACACACACACACACACACACACACACACACAACCTATGACCCATTAAGACATACATTTGTATGTTTCACTGCAAGACATATTAAAGAAGAAGGCCTCGCTCACTAGGTGGAGGTAAATACATAGGACTGAGACTCAGTAAAGGGCATCAGTTCCAGAGTTTGTAGAGAACACAAGACCAGCAGACACACATGCACTTAACAGTTCACGGAGTATAAGCACCAGTCAAAAAAATCATGAATCTCATGAAGAGGTAAAAAACATATATATAAATATATATATATGTTGCACACAAGACCAGCTATAGAAAAAAAGTGTGACTTATAGTCCGTAAAATACGGTACATGCAGACATATGCATACACCTATGCAATGTATACACACACTCACACATCATTCGCTTGCATACGTATGTATATACACAGACTCATACATCTTTTCACATACTTTCTGAATGCAACCACCTTGATGACTTTTTAGAAGTGCAGCTCATTGCTCCATGCTGAGGCTGGAGGAAGAGATATCGTTGGTTCCATTTTTTCTTTCACTTTCTATTCTTTGATTTCTGATTAGCTGCCTTTAATAGTCTAGCTAAATGAGCTACATTTTGAGAATGCACTACACTGTATACTGTCCTGTATAGTATCTCACCCTAGCCCCGTCTCCTCCACAGTAAGGCTGGCATCTGTGAGATGTTTGAGGGCCACCAGGGTCCAGTAACAGGCATCAGTTGCCATGGCGCTGTGGGCACCGTTGACTTCTCCCACCTCTTTGTCACCTCCTCCTTTGACTGGACTGTCAAGCTGTGGAGCACGAAGGTACGTCAGGCCTCAGTTCATGATGCAATGTATGTATCAGTAGTTTACAAGAACAAATAATACACGTGTATATGACACTGCCATGTGGCTAAAGTTTGTGGTAGAAACAAAGAATACAAAAAAATAAGTGTTTTCATCTTTTTTAACATTTTTTATGAAAAATGGCATGTCCACAATTATTCATGCCCTTTTTAAATAATCAGCACCTTTTTAGTGGCAGTCTGGGTTTTGAGGCAGGAACGATTCTTTGCGACCTTCTCAAAGTAAAAGGTAACACTAAAACAAGGGGCTACATTAAGATTCTGGAGGAAAAGATCAGGCAGTCTGCCGAGAGACCTGCCCCAATAGGCAGCATTGGGCCATTAAACCACACAATGATCCAAAACATAAAACCAAACAAGGCAAGAAATGGTTAACAGAGAACAGTATCAACATTTTAGAGTGGCCCAGCCAGAGTCCAGACCTCAATCTGTCAAAAAAGTGAGCACAAGGCCAGATGGCAAAAAATCATTCCTGCCTTAAAACCTGGATGGCCCAACTCGAGGGGCGGCAACAAGCATGCATTTAAAAATCTCACTGCAGGCAATTGGATAACACTAGACCATGTTTACTCTGAATTATTTCGGACTTCGACGCAATCGGATAAGACTACGACCAATGTGTACTGTCCTCCAACGTTGCAGCGCTGTCTTCATCAGTTTAGCTGGTTTCCCGGAATGTTGGGGTAAAAGTAACGTGCAACATTGCTCTTTGCCAGAGTGTCTCGCAGAGACAATTCCATTGTGCTCTCGCGAGAACTCTGGATTTCCAGGGTATGTTTCTACCACATTGTCTTACAACCTTTAGCCATGTGGCAGTGTCATTTTCAGGCAGAACAAACATAATGGCCAAGAGAAAGTCAACATTAAATCAATATTTGCTTGGGGTATGAATAATTTTGTTCTTAACTGTATATACAAACTATGTATATACTGTATTGTGAGCAGCAATGGCATGATGATTCCTGCCCACCTCTCAGTTGAAGCCCTGTGCAGAGGGCTCCTGTGGGGAGCCATTCGGATGCCACCTACGCAATGTCACTAGAACCCTCAGTGTGAGCTAAAAGCAGCCTTCAGAGAGAGAGAGAGAGAGAGAGAGAGAGAGAGAGTATATAAGTGCCACAGTGTGTTGGCTCAGTAGGGTAAAGCATGTAGCGGGGCGCCCTGGTAAACATCAGCTGGCCCGCCAGTCTGTCAGTCAGTCAGTCAGGCAGCCAATCTCCCGGCCAGGACTGAGTGATTACGTGTCTCCGCGGCAACATGCCGACCGGACTGCGGCCTGAGTGTGGCTCAACCCACAGAAGGGGGGATAGAGGAGGAGGTGGAGGAGAGAGAGAGGTTTGTGTGTATGTGCATATTATTGTGTGTGTGTATATATATATATATATATATATATATATATATATATATATATATATATATATATATATATATATATATATATATACATTTATGTGAGTGTGTGTGAGTGTGTGTGTGAGAGAGAGAGAGAGAGAGAGAGAGAGGTTAGTGTATTTGTATGAGGGAGTGAGTTTATATGTATATATATGTGTGTGTGTTTTAGAGAGAAAGAGAGAGGAAGGAGGATGGTGGATCTTGACTGGGGTTCAAACCACACACTGGGAGGAAAGGAGAGGAGAGGAGAGGAGAGGAGGGGGGAGGAGAAGAGGCTGCAGACTCTGGGCTCACATGCTTGCCCTTTATGTCTGGAGACATGGGGTTGGACCACAGTCACCACAACCAAGGGGATAGAGAGAAAGAGAGAGAGAGAGAGAGGGAGAAAAGCTATATCTCAGTATGTATTGAACTGAGAGAGGGAGTGATTGAGTGGAGGAGAATTAAAGTTAGTGTAAAGAAGTTAGGGGCGAGAAGCACAAAGACAAACTGAGAAAGAGACACAGGAGGGCAAGGGTGGTAATCGAACATGACAATGGTCAAGTAATTGGTGTAACGACCAATGGGGGAAAAGAGCAAAATCTATATCTCAAGACTGGAGTTGGTGGAGGCTATTGTGGTGTAATAGTTCTGGAATAACAGACGAGAAAGGAACAGAGCCCATAGTCCTCATAGGCCTTCCTTCAACTGGAGACATGCAATCAACACATTTGTACCGTTCCCACATAGAGGGGGTGGGGAAGTTGTGTGTGTGTGTGTGTGTGTGTGTGTTTGTGTTTAGGGAAAGAATATATCTGATTACTTTTTTATTTTCCTTTTTGTTTTTTTAAGTGGTGTAGTTATTTTCACGCAAAGGTCCCCATGCCAGCACTGCTTTTAACTTAGGCACTGTGGGTTTCCAACCATGATTCACACTTGGAGATGCAGCTCTGTTTACCAGAATACCATACACCGGAGCAGCCATGCAATTAGCATTTACACTCAATTAGCACAGCCACTTATGTCAGCCTACACACAATAAACAAATAAAAGACTTTCAGTTCATCAGTGTACAGATTTTTAGCCTCATACTCAGCTCAGAGAAACCATCAAACTATCAAAATACAAAACGGAAAAAAAAAATGTTGACACTTTTGTGCAAAGTGTCCTTAAGTACACCAATGACTCTCTATTGGTTACCCACACAGAATCTTTGTTTCAACTATCGGCGACTGATTGCTTGTCAAGAGTAAATCACATACTCTTCAACAGTTGCCAATAGCAAAAGCATTCAGTGGGTGTACGTTAATTACGGTACGGTAATTACGTTTCAGGGCTGCAGGACAGACAGTGATGACTTACAAATTAGCACTTACCAGTCTTATGCATCATGATCAATAACTCAATTAGCAGGGCATTTTTCTGCCTAGAAATTCCAGTGGATGTTGTGATGGGAAGCTATCGATAATTTACTACATCATAATCATGCCTCAAGGTACTAAGTGAAGAAGGCCGTAAATTAAAGTTAGCGTTGCATGGTGCAAGCCCCCCCACCACCACCACCACCACAGCAGCAAAAGGGGCATAGCCTGAAGAATCAAAGGCGCTCTTCTCAAAGATGCCTGCCGCGAGCTAAACACACACACATACATATGTTGTGTCTCTCTTTTTTTTCGCTCTTTTGACACATATTAAAACATTCCTGGGATGGTGCGTGCGCATGTATGTTATTTCGTGGCTCCGGGGGAATTCCCTCGCCTTTGAGGACGGCCACAGGAATGCGTGTCTGTCTCCCGTCCCCGCGGACTCGGCCCTGGGTACACCTTGGCTGACTGGCTCCCGTTTGCTTACCTTAGGCAGCCCTTCGAGACCCCCCCTTTCTCCACCAGCAGCCAGCGGCTCCACTCACTTGGAAAAGACTTGACTTGAAGAGAGACCAGGGTGGGGGTGTGATGGGGGAAACGAGTGAGAGGGAGAGGAGCTGAAAGATAGAGGGTGAGAGAGAGCTCTCAATGTGTTTTTACACTCACATATACAAATATTGTGGTGGCGGGAACACTGGCCACAGAGCGAGACTGCTGATGAGGCGGCGGCATGAGTGAGAGGGCGAGACAGACAGAGTGAGTGAGACAGGCCCTTTGAGAGGGCGAGACAGACAGAGTAAGAGAGACTAGCCCTCTGAGAGGGTGAGACAGACAGAGTGAGAGAGACAGGCCCTCTGAGCAAATGGCATGATTTTAGGTTTTATTTCTGTTGTTATTTCCCTATTTGTCATT